>NC_058130.1:246040829-246172987 GCF_016433145.1 Gracilinanus agilis | reverse complement strand
AGGAGGAGGAAGAGGAGGAGGAGGACGAGGAGGAAGACGAGGAGGAGGAGGAGGACGAGGAGGAGGAGGATGAGGACGAGGAGGAGGACGAGGACGAGGAGGAGGACGAGGAGGAGGAGGAGGAGGACGAGGAGGAGAATGCCCACCCTGTTGAATTTGGGGTTTGTTTTAAAAACAACAGCAATGGGGTAGCAAGGTGGCTCAGTAGGTAGAGAACCAGACCTGGTCCTGAGTTCAAAATTTGGCCTCAGATATTTACTGACTGTGTGACACTGGGCAAGTCATTTAACCCCAGTTGCCTAGCCTTTACACTTTTCTGCCTTGGAACCAATACTTATTAATTCTAAGATGGAAGATTAAGGTTTTGTCAAAAAAATAACAATATCATCATTATTATAGCTAGCATTTATATAACATTTTAAGATTTGCAAAGCACTTTACATGTAATTATATATCTTTTAGATCTCAAAACAATTTTTTGAAATGTGTACTATTATTATTATTTCATTTTACAGATGCAGAAACTGAGATTGAGAATGATTTGTCTAGGTCACAGAACAAGTGCCTTGTTACATAAGTAGTGGGTGAGTGACTGGAAAATTATTATTAAGAACTTGACAAGATTCCCTCAAACCAGTCAATATGTTTACTGATTCTTGGAGATTTCAATGCAAAGTTGGGCATAGGAGAAAATGGAGAAAAGTACGTTAGGAAAAATGATTATAGACTAAGATATGAAAGTGTCAGCTCTTGTGTATTACTTGAAAATTTCCCAACAGAATGTAAGCGCCTTAAGGGAAAGATTATTGAATATTTGTCTTTGTATCCCAGCATCTAAATTAGTGCCTGGAATAAAAGTGGGAAGGGGTAGGCAATTCAGACTAAGTGATTTGCTCAGGATCACACTGAGAGGAAGAGTCTAAGGTCATATTTGAACCCACGACCTCTGTGTTATGATGATAATAACAGATAATTTGGAGAAGCAGATAAATGTGTCAAGGCCAGTAAACCTTCAAGTTACAGACACTGATTGACAGGCTTCAGTGAGAAAGGAGGGGGTTAGACACTCCTGGATCTCAAACCCCTCCCCCCTAAGCAGTTGATGCTTCAGTTGGAAAATGGAGACAAAGATTCTTCTGGTAAGTTTCTGTTATGGCTGAACCCCAATGATGTTCTCTTTCTTTAATTTATATTCCTCACAGGTCTGATAGAGGAATAAGTAGAAGCTAGTTATCTAACTGTTGAGGACAGAGATAAATGAACTTCTTAAAACTGGCTGCAGACAGGATTCAAACTAGATGACCAGACTTGAGTTGTGAGTATTCCCCCAAATAATTTCCAGGCACAGATTTTGAAGGTAAAGCTTATATTAAGAAGTAAAAAGAAAAACTAGAGGAGTTAATGAAAGGTATTTGGATAAAGAAAGGTGACCCTGATCTATTACATTGAAGCTGCCCTTCTCCCCACAGGAGGGGGTGAAGGCACCTAACTGAACTGGCTCTCTTGTTAGACAATTTATGTATCTAATTCACTAAATCACTAAATAATTATTATATTGATATAGATAAGGATTAATTCTAACAAACAGGCTAACCCCTGAGTGGAAACCACACTGGCTTATGCCACAATGGCCACTCAGGTGAACCCCCAAGTCAGGAGCCGTAAGCAGAGTGTCTGCTCACCTCAACTCCGACAAAGCAACTGCCAACTCTTCTCAACTGCCCCCTCACCCAAAGTTCTCCAGGGGGGTCCCCTGAAATTCTGGGTGAGGCTGTCCCTGTATCTTTGCAGGGTTTCCATGCATCCATCTCTACATAACATCCGTTATCCAGATCTGGTTCACTGAGCCACCTTGCATTCTACATAATAAGAATCATTCTACATAACAAGAATGTAATAAATGCTATCTGAGCTAAATTGAGTTGGATAATGCATGATTATCATGAATACATTTCAGAAGAGAACTGGAAAGTGTTGGACATGGTGAATACAGAATAGTTTTGCTCAATAATCCCCTCCAAAATAAATACAAGAAATGACTGGTGACTAAAGTTTATTGGATAATGAAATTCATCTTTTCATAGTCATTAGCTAATAATAGCTATAATCAAAATCAAAAACTGAAAATAAGACGACACTGCCTACAATCATGATAGCTTCAATATGTTCTGATTTTAAAAGACCATTGACTAAAATAAGAAATGAATCAAAGTAAAGCTATCGACTGTAATCATCACCATTTCTTACAGAAGTTTGATCAATATAAAATAATTGTCACAAAAGATCTAGATCCCAGAAAGTCTATTAGCTTACAAACATTTTCCAAATGAAGATATGCCATTGCAGGTTTAACTTCTTTACAAAACTGTAGAGATGGATGATAGAAAATGGTGATCACTGTCACCTTAAATACAATAGAGTGGAAAAGCACTAACCTAGATAGGTTAGTATAAAATCAGACCCAGCCAAAATGCCTTAAGAACAATTATGAAAGAATCTGGAAAGAGGACAGCAGATAAATGTCAAATGAAACAGATATGCTTGTGCTTACTTATTTAGTTATTCTTAGTTTTGAAGATTGAAACTCTACATCATCATTAGCCAATTTAATAAATGAGAACTGAACTCTGTAAATAAGTGAGGACTCATGTTGGTTGAAGTACATCTATGTCTTTTTCCTGTTACCTGAACCAAGGAGGAACTATTTCAGTATAATAATGATATACTTCAATGCCAAGAAAATCATTATGGAATTGTTGATTCCAAGTGACCCACGAATAACTCTGAAGTCATAACATTGTCCTAGTAACTGAATTTGGGTTTTAATTTAATTTTTTTTACTGATAAATGTATCAATTTAGATACTGTGGGGGAAGTCTAAATGGAACAGATATACTGATTTCCCAGGTTTTCCCCCATTCACAGCATGTTTATTCTCTAATCAACTTTTAAAGGGAATCAGCTTTTAAAGTGCCATCTCCTAGATTGGCCAGCTGTCTTTTAATAAAAACATTGAGTAATTTTACTTAATTAAAATGTTTTTTTTAATTTTACATCCAGAAAGCACTAAAAACAATGAAGTCAGCTGCCTGTGACCTAATATATACAGAAGAAATTCATGCTGAAGATGACACAATTTTAAGAGCACTTGGGAAACAAGTGAAAAGTAAACCAAAAGATGTCAATAACTACCATTCCATATGCCTTCTTCATCTCTGTAGAATTAAAAGCATTTGACTCAGTAATGTGAAGTATAACTTTAAAGACTTACTAGAAGATGGAGAAGGGAAAAAGGAGAAAGCATTTATGAAATACCTATAATATGCTAGGAACTGTGTTAAGCACTTTTCAAATATTGACTCAATTGAAATAGGTGTGTCCTGGGCATGTGTAAAGGTCATATGTTATTTTTTGGTACATGCAACCAAAAAAGATCAGTTTCAGATGCATGGGGATATATGTACACTAAAGATATTTGTGAAGATCATTGTCCTGAGTCAAATTAAAATAGAAGAAGAAGTCTCAATGGATCATGAATGAAGTTCTCTGGATATTCCAATTTATGTATGACTTTGTGCTGAGAAAAATCAAAAGAATGGTACAAAGCTTCCTTAGTGAGCTCCATATCCTCTGAAAAGAAATTGGGCTAATCCCAACTTGAATTAATTGTGATCATTAATTTGTTCAGTCCCAAAAGATAACATTTCCCTCCTCTCAAAGGAGAGATGGGGACTACATAAGAGGAATGTTATTTACTTTGTTAGTTATAGTCATTTTTGCTTAAATATTTCTGTTATAAGGATGGGTTTAGGGGGTAGGGCAATTTTGGAAATTTTTAAGGAATCAATGAAACTTTAAAACCTAACAAAAGAAAAGTCAAGCTGTTGAAAAATGCATATTGTTCTTATGACATTCAATTGACTGAGCAGATCACTGAATTTTTTCATGAATGAATGAATGAAAAAAGTGTATTCTGTGCACTAAGTACTGTGATAAATGCCAGGAATACCAATATATAGCATAATATGGTCCCTTTCCTCATTGAGCTTACATTCTAAAAGGAGAAAGATAATAGATATGGTGCAGTGATGTTTTGGTCATTGGAGTTATGTAGTTTATACTCACTTAGTTGCCAAAAAAAGCTCAGCATCAGGCAGAGTGGGAGTTATAAAGTTGATAACTGAATTTCTCCCCAAGATGGACGTGGATTTTGGTGGTACACTACAGAGGATGTTGGTTCATTTGA
Source organism: Gracilinanus agilis (assembly GCF_016433145.1). Classification (NCBI taxonomy): domain Eukaryota; kingdom Metazoa; phylum Chordata; class Mammalia; order Didelphimorphia; family Didelphidae; genus Gracilinanus; species Gracilinanus agilis. The sequence continues at coordinate 246,168,741 of NC_058130.1, read as the reverse complement.
GGAGAAGTGGAGCAGGAGGGCAGGTGGCAAGATGGCCAACTGAATAGCTGGATGGGATGTGGAGATTGGTCTGGGGGCTTGCTACATATAATGGGCTGTTTGTGTGTGTGTGTGTGTGTGTGTGTGTGTGTGTCTGTCTGTCTGTCTGTCTGTCTGTCTACATGTATATACAATTATCCCTTCCACATCATGGGGATAAGAGGAGAGGTGCCTCTGAGATCTAGAAGATCTTTGTAAAACTTTTTGGCCCTACCTTGCTATCAGAGAAGGTCTGAATTTTTTTATTTTTCTTTTATGGGGTATTATAGTACTTTACTGTAAAATTTGGGGCAGGAGGCTATGTGTAAATTTTTTTCTGAATCATCTGCTGCCCTTCACATGTTATTTGCTTCTGTAAAACTCCCAAAATATCTCCATTTAATTTCTTATGTCAACTCACAATAGATATCAAATTTGTGATGGAGAAAGTCTTGATGTGGACAATATATCTATATTAAAGAAGAATCCTGGATATTGGATCTGTGTATATCTAAGGAAATCAGAGCCCATTCCAGGCTCTATTCAAAGTCTTTGACTACATTGCTGTTCATTGCCTAATGAATAAAATTGGTATTGACAACCTTAGGGCTTATAATTCCAGATCTTTTGATCAGAGAGGCATGTCTTTAATCTTTTCAACTAGACAATCCTCTTCAGGGAGTGGCACCCTTCTGCTAGGCAACCAGATTCTACCTTCTAGAGCCAAAGATGTGCTGGAACCACTTTGGACTGGCTTGTAAGAGTTGAATGTTAATTTTTCATTTTGAGTATCTATACCTTAGAAATCAGTAATTTCTACAAACCAGGGTTTGATTTATTGCATTGTTGATTGTCTGTACTTAAGAAAGTGATGGAGAAAATGTTAATAATGCTAATTAAACTAAAAAATATGTTACAGTACATTTATTTTTCAGAGACTGTTTTTAAAAAACTACTTACCAGAAAATCCCTGTCTAGAACCCACAAGATTACTGACAGGACTGAAAATATCTATTTCTCAGGATCACTATTTGGGTCACTCAGAGTCATAGAAAGAAACATAAACTAGAAGGACTTAGTAAGGCTCAGGTACCAAAGATGGACGATGAGTTGGGCTCAAAATTTAATAGGAAGAGAGTGTTTTATTTAAATTTGGAAAATAATGAAGAACTTTCATTAATCCCCAACTACTTTTTGCCATCAAAGCATAGCTTTTGAACACAAACATCAAAAAAAATTGTAAAAAATACTGTAGGTGTCACAAAGGAAACTGTAAAGCTATACAGTGATCTGTAGCATGTTATCAAGAATGACTTGTAGGAAAAAGCACATGTGTGACTAAAAAAGCAATGTTCCTTCATAGTCCTGCCAACAATGAATTTTTCAGTAAATCGTACAGAATTTATTAACTATTTTTGGTGATTTAATAGGCACAAGGTGATATCCTAGAATTTCTACAGTTTATATTTCTCTGATTAAAAGTGATAGAATAACTTTCCAAGTGATTATAAATTATTTATATCTCTTCTTTTAGGACAGGGATTCTTAACTTGTCTGTAAATTTTTAAAAATATTTTAATAACTGTAATTTAATATACTTTAATGTGACTACTTCATTCAATAGTTAACATAAAAAAGTATTACTCTTATTTGGTATACTTCCATCAGTAGCCTTTAGAGAACAACTAACTAATCACAACTTTAAAATATATATCAATTAAGCCCTTAGCTTGATGAGACAGATCTATCTCAGAACTTTTAACTTTCTTTTCTCTAACTTGAAAGTTACTCATAGGGTTTTTTCTTTTCCATAAGAAAATTTGGCCTTCTCACCATGGATTACCTGAAATTATCTTGGTTTTTTTAAATGCTTATCTTCTTTTTTAATCATGCACAGAGCATTGCATTATATTAAAGACAAGGAAACAAACCAAATATTTAAACAAAGGTATGTCCTTAATGAAATTCAGGCCAGTATTTATTAATATTCTAAATGTCAGGTTATAGTTGAATTTAAATCAAATCTCATTGTAGAAAACTATTATGATATGTAATAAGTTTCTTACTAACTATTACGATCATATCTTTGACCTTGTTTTATTGAAGCTTGATAATGGTGTATGCAAGAGTTGAATTTTGGTCGTGTTTTCCTAGAAGGTGGTAAGGGAACAGGACTGTCTGCTGACATTCTGTGAATTCTAATTGCAACACTTCTCTAATTTTCAGTCTTTCTAGGAAAGAATCAGATATGATTTCCTGAAAAATAATAGTAAAATTCTATTTTTGTTCACAATTTTGAGGAAATTTGAGGTTTTTAAAAAAACCTTAACTTCTATCTTGAAATTGATATTAAGTATCAGTTCCAAGGCAGAAGAGTGGTAAGGGCTAGGCAACTGGGATTAAGTGACTTGCCCAGGATCACACAGCTAGGAAGTATCTGAAGCTAGATATGAATGCAGGAACTACCATTTCCAGACCTGGCTCTCTCTCTCTCCACTGAACCACCTAGCTCCACCCCTTCTTTCGTTTTACTGTTGATGAGGCTCTGAATCCTCTCTTATTATTATCAGCATTTCTGTCTAAGACTCTCTGATCTGTCTATAAGACTATCTCCAGTTCCTTCTACTCTCCTTGAGCCCCATCTATTATTATGAAGCAGTTCTCTATGGACCAAAAGAAAAGGTCTTAGCTGAATGCCACTTCTTAGTTAATGGCCTTTTTCAATATTACCTTTCTAGGGAGGCACATTTTCTTTTCAAATGCAGAAAGGCATTACTCCATTAATAACCATACTAACAGAGAGAAATATGATCACCAATAGCATCTGGCCCATTATATTTAAAATTATAGTCAGAACTTTGGTACAGAAAGATTTCAATTTATTACTTTTTTCTTTTTCTCTTTTTCCCTTTCCTTTCCTTTCCTTTTCCTTTCTTATCCTTTTTCTTTTCTTTTCTTTTCTTTTTTTAACCCTTACCTTCCATCTTAGAATAAATACTGTGTATTGGTTCCAAAGCAGAAGAGCAGCAAGAGCTAGGCAATGGGGGATTAAGTGACTTGCCCAGAGTCACACAGTAAGAAAGTGTAATTTATTACTTCTTAAATTTTGGTGTTTGGGGGATAATTTAGTGTTAAACTATTTAGTTACTTCTAAGTCTAGGTCTACATCCTATGATTCTATGAAGCCAATCCCCTCTCTTCCTCAAGTATATATGACAAAAACCATCCTAAAACCTGACAATCAGTGACATGTCTGAATTATAGGATTTAATAACTACTTCTCCACCCTCTTCTCCTTTTTTTAACTTAAGAAAACCATGAGTAGCATAGAGTGGGTTTCTCTTGTTACCAGCCCTTTGCTTGTATAGCATTTGCTATGTTGTTAATGGTATGATTTCATACTATTAACATGCAAATATTTTACCGCCTATGGATTTGCAGGGGGTACTGCTCTGACACCAGAAAGAATCTTAGAAGAAAGAAATTGATATTATCCTTTGACTTGATACTTGATATAAGGAACCCTGAAAGATTGCACTGCCAGAAAATAATCCATGTGCCATAATTTTTGAAATGTTACTTGTAGAAGTTCATTTCTTTGGCTCTTGAAGACTTTTTACTCTTTCACAATCTTCTCTCCTACTCAACAAATGCCTTTGGGAGATGTAAATCCTAGGTAAATCAGCTAACACGTTGTTAGGGATTGGGTGTAAGCGGAGAATAAAAAGTGAGAAAAAATAAGGAGGGACTTTTCAAAGGGAGTAGGCACTCCTCTTCCCATACCCACTCTGGAGCCAAATTTAGTTAGTCAATTTTTCCACTTAACCCAAATCATGGTGGTTGTCATATACTGTTTCTGAGCTTTTTACCTTCAAGTATTCTCTTCCTTATTTAGAAATTCTGGCATTCCTCTCTATCTGACTATAATCTTCCATCTGGGGGACAGCTAAGTGTCTCAGTGGATAGAGAGCTGGGCCCGAAATCAGGAGGATCTGTGTTCAAATCTGGCACTTAACTCTGATTGCCTAGCCCTTGCTGCTCTTCTGTTTTAGAACTGATACTAAGACAGATGGCAAGGGATTTTTTAAAAGAGCAAACAAATTGTTGGTCAGTTCTAGACAACACTTTTAGGCATGGAGAACTACAGAATATCTTGAACATTAAATAATTGTCTTCCAGGGAACCAAACCTGAGAGTGAGAATTGAGGGAAATACAGAGGTACTGAAATGTGCACCAGCCATCTACTCATCATCTACTGACCATGCACCCTGTTGGTGCTCTTTGGACCTTTGAATCCCACAGGACCATGCCTAGTGTGACCCTGAGTGATTAACTTGAATTAACTTCTTTAGTTTCCTCAACTATAAAATGGAGATAATGATAATCTCTGCCACAGTTCTTGTGAAGATCATGAGATAGCATTTATGAAATGCTTAGCACAGTGTATACATAGTAGGCATTTAATAAATGTTTGAATCTCTATTCGGCTTTGCAAACCTACCTTGTGGGACCATTTTATCCTGATTTTTGGTGAGTCAACTAATACAAATGCACATGGTTATATATATATATATATATATATATATANTCAATAGTTAACATAAAAAAGTATTACTCTTATTTGGTATACTTCCATCAGTAGCCTTTAGAGAACAACTAACTAATCACAACTTTAAAATATATATCAATTAAGCCCTTAGCTTGATGAGACAGATCTATCTCAGAACTTTTAACTTTCTTTTCTCTAACTTGAAAGTTACTCATAGGGTTTTTTCTTTTCCATAAGAAAATTTGGCCTTCTCACCGTGGATTACCTGAAATTATCTTGGTTTTTTTAAATGCTTATCTTCTTTTTTAATCATGCACAGAGCATTGCATTATATTAAAGACAAGGAAACAAACCAAATATTTAAACAAAGGTATGTCCTTAATGAAATTCAGGCCAGTATTTATTAATATTCTAAATGTCAGGTTATAGTTGAATTTAAATCAAATCTCATTGTAGAAAACTATTATGATATATAATAAGTTTCTTACTAACTATTACGATCATATCTTTGACCTTGTTTTATTGAAGCTTGATAATGGTGTATGCAAGAGTTGAATTTTGGTCGTGTTTTCCTAGAAGGTGGTAAGGGAACAGGACTGTCTGCTGACATTCTGTGAATTCTAATTGCAACACTTCTCTAATTTTCAGTCTTTCTAGGAAAGAATCAGATATGATTTCCTGAAAAATAATAGTAAAATTCTATTTTTGTTCACAATTTTGAGGAAATTTGAGGTTTTTAAAAAAACCTTAACTTCTATCTTGAAATTGATATTAAGTATCAGTTCCAAGGCAGAAGAGTGGTAAGGGCTAGGCAACTGGGATTAAGTGACTTGCCCAGGATCACACAGCTAGGAAGTATCTGAAGCTAGATATGAATGCAGGAACTACCATTTCCAGACCTGGCTCTCTCTCTCTCCACTGAACCACCTAGCTCCACCCCTTCTTTCGTTTTACTGTTGATGAGGCTCTGAATCCTCTCTTATTATTATCAGCATTTCTGTCTAAGACTCTCTGATCTGTCTATAAGACTATCTCCAGTTCCTTCTACTCTCCTTGAGCCCCATCTATTATTATGAAGCAGTTCTCTATGGACCAAAAGAAAAGGTCTTAGCTGAATGCCACTTCTTAGTCAATGGCCTTTTTCAATATTACCTTTCTAGGGAGGCACATTTTCTTTTCAAATGCAGAAAGGCATTACTCCATTAATAACCATACTAACAGAGAGAAATATGATCACCAATAGCATCTGGCCCATTATATTTAAAATTATAGTCAGAACTTTGGTACAGAAAGATTTCAATTTATTACTTTTTTCTTTTTCTCTTTTTTCCTTTCCTTTCCTTTCCTTTTCCTTTCTTATCCTTTTTCTTTTCTTTTCTTTTCTTTTTTTAACCCTTACCTTCCATCTTAGAATAAATACTGTGTATTGGTTCCAAAGCAGAAGAGCAGCAAGAGCTAGGCAATGGGGGATTAAGTGACTTGCCCAGAGTCACACAGTAAGAAAGTGTAATTTATTACTTCTTAAATTTTGGTGTTTGGGGGATAATTTAGTGTTAAACTATTTAGTTACTTCTAAGTCTAGGTCTACATCCTATGATTCTATGAAGCCAATCCCCTCTCTTCCTCAAGTATATATGACAAAAACCATCCTAAAACCTGACAATCAGTGACATGTCTGAATTATAGGATTTAATAACTACTTCTCCACCCTCTTCTCCTTTTTTTAACTTAAGAAAACCATGAGTAGCATAGAGTGGGTTTCTCTTGTTACCAGCCCTTTGCTTGTATAGCATTTGCTATGTTGTTAATGGTATGATTTCATACTATTAACATGCAAATATTTTACCGCCTATGGATTTGCAGGGGGTACTGCTCTGACACCAGAAAGAATCTTAGAAGAAAGAAATTGATATTATCCTTTGACTTGATACTTGATATAAGGAACCCTGAAAGATTGCACTGCCAGAAAATAATCCATGTGCCATAATTTTTGAAATGTTACTTGTAGAAGTTCATTTCTTTGGCTCTTGAAGACTTTTTACTCTTTCACAATCTTCTCTCCTACTCAACAAATGCCTTTGGGAGATGTAAATCCTAGGTAAATCAGCTAACACGTTGTTAGGGATTGGGTGTAAGCGGAGAATAAAAAGTGAGAAAAAATAAGGAGGGACTTTTCAAAGGGAGTAGGCACTCCTCTTCCCATACCCACTCTGGAGCCAAATTTAGTTAGTCAATTTTTCCACTTAACCCAAATCATGGTGGTTGTCATATACTGTTTCTGAGCTTTTTACCTTCAAGTATTCTCTTCCTTATTTAGAAATTCTGGCATTCCTCTCTATCTGACTATAATCTTCCATCTGGGGGACAGCTAAGTGTCTCAGTGGATAGAGAGCTGGGCCCGAAATCAGGAGGATCTGTGTTCAAATCTGGCACTTAACTCTGATTGCCTAGCCCTTGCTGCTCTTCTGTTTTAGAACTGATACTAAGACAGATGGCAAGGGATTTTTTAAAAGAGCAAACAAATTGTTGGTCAGTTCTAGACAACACTTTTAGGCATGGAGAACTACAGAATATCTTGAACATTAAATAATTGTCTTCCAGGGAACCAAACCTGAGAGTGAGAATTGAGGGAAATACAGAGGTACTGAAATGTGCACCAGCCATCTACTCATCATCTACTGACCATGCACCCTGTTGGTGCTCTTTGGACCTTTGAATCCCACAGGACCATGCCTAGTGTGACCCTGAGTGATTAACTTGAATTAACTTCTTTAGTTTCCTCAACTATAAAATGGAGATAATGATAATCTCTGCCACAGTTCTTGTGAAGATCATGAGATAGCATTTATGAAATGCTTAGCACAGTGTATACATAGTAGGCATTTAATAAATGTTTGAATCTCTATTCGGCTTTGCAAACCTACCTTGTGGGACCATTTTATCCTGATTTTTGGTGAGTCAACTAATACAAATGCACATGGTTATATATATATATATATATATATATATATATATGTATATGTATATGTATATATATACACACACACACACACAAACACATAGAGAGAGAGAGACTGGATATACGTATATTCAAATCAGTACCACCATTACTTCTGAAAAGAGCTGCTGATTGACCTCCTTATGGCTCTAATTACTATCTTCAACTGCACAAATCAAAACACACTCCCTTGATCATCTCTCCTGTATATGTGTTGTCCCCCTCTACTGAATGAAATATAAGATCACTGAGGGAAGGAATTCTCTTGCTTTTGTATTTGTGTCCACAGTATTTAGCACATAACACTTAATACTCTTCATTCATTGCAATTTTTAGCTAGTCTTATAGTGAGTCCTAGCCTTAAGTATTTATATAACCTGCCAAAAGAAACCATTAAAACAAAATCAAATTAGCGAATCTATGAAGTGATACAACTTATTCTGGAGAGCAATATGGAAATCTACCCAAAGGGCCATAAAATAATGCATACCTTTTGACCCAGCAATACCACTACTGGGTCCATACCCACCTGTATCAAAATATTTTAGCAGTTCTTTTTGAGGTGACAAGGAATTGAACTGGGACAAGGGAGTCAGTTGGGAAATAACTGAGCAAATTCTGGTGTATAGTTGTAATGGAATACTATTGTGCCATAAGAAGTGATGAACAGGATTAGTTCAGAAAAATCTGGAAAGACATATGAACTGATGAAAAGTGAATTCATCAGAGCCAGGAGAACAGTGTATACAGTAACAAATATTGTACCACCATCAACTGTGAAGAACTAAACTATTATCAGCATAGCAAATTTCCAACACATCACAAGGGACTGATGATAAAAAATACTAGCCTCAACCAAAGAAGGAACTGTTGGAGTCTGATTGCAAAGCAGAACATGCCATCTTCCACTTTATTTCCTTTGTGAGTTTTTTATTGTATATGTGAAATGTGTCTTTTGCCACAGCATGAGCAATATGGAACTAAATATTATAAGAAAGCACTGGTATAACCTTTATCAGACTATTTGCCACCTTGGAGAGAGAGAAAATTTTAATTATAAAATGTCAGAAAACAATTGTCAAAATTTGTTGCTACCCATGAATTAAAAAGAATAAAAACTTCAAAATAACAAAAAATGAAGTCTGGAGGCAAATAGCCATCAATATACACATATTAATATGTTTGTAGGAATAAATGTTTGCTTTTGGGTATAATGGGTTTCACTGAAGAGTGGGAAATTAAGGCAGGTTTTACTTATGCTTATATGGAGAGAAGCAGCAATTGCCAGGGAGTTTTGAAGGGCTCAGTTTTGAACAGGGATATAACATTTATAGGGCTATGTCCTTGAATAATGGATATTAAATGGGAAAAATGGAAGAAAATATATATAGGCCCTGCTTTCAACTATAGGCTTCAATCTGATGAAGTTGAGGACAAGCATACAAATACCTTGAACACAATGGAAAATGAGATAAATTAAGTACAAGGTAGAAGTCCAGGAAACAAATTATATAAGAGTTTTGAAAGAAATTCAACTTTATTTCCACCCTAACAAAGAAGGACTAAGAAGACACGATGGAGAATATAACACCTGAAATGACTAAAAAAAAATTTTAAACCCTTATCTTTTCTCTTAGAATCAATACTAAATATCAGTTCCTGGGCAGAAAAATGGTAAGGGATAAGTGACTTGCCCAGAGTCACACAGCTAAAAAGTGTCTGAAGCCAGATTTGAAACTGAAATCTCCTAACTCTGGGCCTGACTCTCTATCCATTGAACCACCACACTGCCCCCCACCCCAAATAGGTTCTCAAATGTAGGGATATTCTCAGTTAGATTGGTGACTGGAGATGTGATTCTAGGCACACAGGACTTTGTGAACAAAGGTACAATGATGAGACAAAGCAATTTAGTATGGGAAATGGAGTGTAGTATAATTTGACTGAAATGTAGAATGCATAGTATGACATAAAGCTAGTTGGATGGAATCAGATTATATAAAGTCTTAAATGATAGGTTCAGGACTTTGTTATATTTAGTAGACAATGAGAAGCCCTGAAGGACTCTGAATAATGGAGTGACAAAAACAGTACAGAGCATTAAGAAGATTATTTGGGCAGCAGAAAAATAAATAAAATAAATTAATTCTCCAAGAAGAAACTCTAGGATCATACGGATTTATAAGTGACATATTAAATATTCAAAAGACAAATTATTTCAATATTACAAAAACTATTTACAAAAATAGAAAAAGGGAGCCCACCAAATTCCTTATGATACAAATATGTAACCAAGAAGAGAGAGAATAGAAAAATCTCTAGTCCAATATTTTTAATGAATATCAAAACAACTTTTAAATAGCAAAGCGCCTACAGCAACATAAAAAATGAGAAGAGCAAATCGAGAAGGAATCACCGGCAAACAGAATAGATTTTAAGATTATGTCTTGAATTTATTATATACTTAAAATAAAAGTAAAGTTTACTTGATATTTGTAATTTCTTTTGTAATTCTTTTTTTCTGCTCCACATAATATAGAGAGATTTTACTTGGTATTTCTTAAGTTTAGAATAAAAAGAAAATAAATGTACCAAAAAAATTACTTGAGAAGTCATATGGAATGGATTGGTGATGGGATGGACTGGAGGCAGGAAGACCTTTTAAGAGGTCAAGGGTAGGGGCTGCTAGGTAGCTCAGGGGACAAAGAGCTAGGTCTAGAGATAGGAAGTCCTGGGTTCAAATTTGAACTCAGATAATTCCTCTGACCTTGGGCAAATCACTTGATTTCAATTGCTAGCCCTTACTGTTCTTCTGCCTTGGAACCGATACTTAATATCAATTTTAAGACAAAAGGTAAGAGTATTACGAAAGGAAATGACTAAAATGAAGGTCCAAATTAGAGTTGTCACTGTGACAATGGAGAGAAAGGACAGGATGCAAGAACCATTTCAGTGGTAGAAATGATAGGACTTTTAGGACATGAGGGGTGAGAAAAATAGAAAACTCTTGGGTCACAGGCTGTGATCAGTGAGAAGAGAGTGGCACCATTAGCAGGAATAGAAAAGGTAGGGGAGAAGTAGATTTGGGAGCAATCTGATTTCAATCATTTAGTCAATAAGTGTTTATTAAGAGCTGACTATGCTCGTATATTCTAGCATCGTTATATCCTAGCATTGATTGAAGGCAGAAACTGTTTTTGTTTTGTGTATTTTTCTATCCCTTTGCTTAGTAAGGTGCCTGGCTCTTTCTGTTGTTGCTACAAAGTCATTTCAGTCCTGTCTGACTCTTCATAACCCCATTTGGGGTTTTCTTGGCATAGATACTGGAGTGGTTTGCCATTTCCTTCTCCAGTTCATTTTACAGATGAGGAAACTGACCAAAGAGAGTGAGTTAAATGACTTGCCCAAGGTCACAACAGCTGGTCTCTGAGGTCAGATTTGCACTCAGGAAGATGAGTTTTCTTCAAGTCAGACACTCCATCCACTGTACCCTCTAAAAATTCCATCTGGCACATAGTAAATGGTTATCCAATGCTTTTTGCTTTGCCTTTTTGCCTATGTGCCAGGAATGATGCCATTTCAATTGCAGGCTTCTTGCCTTTGAGGCCAAATATGCTACTGGCATAGATAGATAGCAGGTATTGGAAATATGTAACTAGACCTCTGGGGAGATAATAGGTCTTTAAATTTTTTGAAGTCATCTTGCAGAGTTGGTCATTTATATCCTTATTTCTCTGGAAATTATGATTATGGTAACTTTGAAAAAATATACTTAATATTTTTTATTCTACTTAGAAAACAATAAGTCCTCTGGAGCATTAATGATCAAATAGATATTATATGAAGAACTTCCAACGTACCATTAACACCTTTCCTATCCTTAATTTTATGTATGGTGCAATAGTATGTGTGGTACAATTAGTTCTTATTCCAAAAAAATACTGGTTTCTGTTCCAGATCAATAGGCAAAAAGGCCTTGAGAACAATTCTTAGGATCCTTGAAAAATACAAAAAGAAACATATTTGGTAGGGAAAGGATAGGTCAATATTAAAGGTAGATGCCTTTCCGTTCACTGTTATTCACACTGCTCTTAGACAATTTTACCAATTCTACTTTTAAGCACTGCCATTCTAGTTTTGATTATGGCATACCTTATATATATAGAGAGAAGATGATGAACATGTGTTGAATTAGATAGAATTTTGTCCATGTTGGCAGCATACAAAGCAATATCCTTTAAGAAAAACAACAAAAAAATTAATAATATCTTTATGTTTCTGGTTCCTTAAATTTGGTTTCCTTATAAGCTGCTCTGCCTTTTAAGGTTCTGCATCAGTCCAAATTACCAATGAGTGCTTAAGTGTTGGACAACATCTTTTGATCACTTATCTAGTCACTGTGGCCTTCTAATGTTTTGCCCATGTATAGAGATTCGGACCTATTTCTGCTTCTGCCCCTCTCTGTTTTTCTATTATATGGCATTTGTTGAGTTCAAAGTGCTTTCTATCTGATGCACTGATGCTTAAGTTCTAGCATGGATGGCACCAGGGAGAAAGACAACTGAGGGTGGGGAATTTTGCAAATTGGCTTGTAAGCCAAATTTATGACTAATTCCATAACATCCTGAAGCACAACGTGACTAATTCTATCACTCGTAGTGATGTGAGATTTCACTGATGCCACATTATTCAAAGTCTGCAGCATTAGTATTATCTCCGGATGTATTTTTGTTTTTCTAAGCATGGGCAGTGTTCTCATTACGGGCCAAATAACTCTATTTAAAAAATACTTATTATATTTTGTGGAGATACCATTCTCTTCTAAAAGTCAGGGAACTTTCCATGAATCTTAACTATTAGAGCACAATATCACATACATATGATGGGTTTGATACGTATCCAATTTTATGTCTATTTAAATTGTTTTTATTTTCAACATACTAAGTTGGGGTTCTTTAGCTCCCACTCAAGTGGAAGAGAACTTAGTTTGATGATATGGGAGAAAAAGAGAAATCTTTTTGAGCTTTAGCTTTGGAGTCAATCTTCCATTACCTTCTCTTTTCTCTTTATGTCCTTACAGACCCACATGCCTATGTTCAAATCTCATGTCACCACAACTAACCTCAAACCAGAGGCTAGGAGGGGAAGAGTAGAACTTAACTAAGCAAAATTAATGTCTCTCTAGATTCATCAAGAGGTTGAGGGCAGCTGGGTAGCTCAGTGGATTGAGAGTCAGGCCTAGAGACGGGAGGTCGTAGGTTCATATCTGGCCTCATACACTTCCCAGCTGTGTGACCCTGGGCAAGTCACTTGACCCCCATTGCCTACCCTTACCACTCTTCCACCTAAGAGCCAATACACAGAAGTTAAGGGTTTAAAAAAAAAAAAAGAGGTTGAGTAACTCCAGAGTTCCACCTTCCCCTGCAGCTGAATATGTCACCTCTGCAACCCTGCCAAAGTTACCCTGTTCTAGAAGCAATTTTGACCCCAGTCTCCTGCCTGATTGGCCTGATTTTTGCCAATCTAGTTGTTCCTAAAAGTCCCTATGTAGATAAACATTCCATAGGAGATTAAACTGCAAAGATGGTAAGGAAATCAACCCCTCTAGGCTTTGCTTTCTATATTTCTGAAAATATCTTGGCATCATAAATAGGGAATTAGACTTGGAGTAGGGAATACCTAAGTTTAAGCCCTACCTCCAAATATTCATTAGCTATATGACCTTTGGTAAGTCACTTAATCACTATCTTCCTCAATTTCCTCATCTTTAAAATGAGGGGGAGGTCAAACTTGACTCAATGATTTCTAAGGTCTCTCTTCTAACTAAACCTATCGTTCTTGGCATCAAACATTTTAGCATAACAAGTGCATAGAAGTACTCTTCCTAAAGTCTTTATGATTCATTATGTGCTTTGGGGCAATTGTATCATATTAAAGATGACTAAAAGGAGTCAAATTAGCCCTACCCAGGCCTACAGTTTCACCTTTGTTGTATTAGCCTTCAGGGTGATGTTGGTAGGATCAAAGAATGGGCATCTTCTCCCTTCTTAATCCTAGGGCACAGAAAGCACTTTCTTGGTTCTTCCCCTGCTATATATCTAATATTGTCATAGTATCATAAACTTAAAGCTGAAAGAGAACTTAGAAGTCATTTAGTCTAGCTCCTTTGTTTTAAAGATGATGAAACAGTGTCTCAGAAAGATTCTGGTACTTGGTAAGAGTCACATAGGATTTGATGCAGGATTTGAACCCAAGTCTTTTTGACTCCCACTTGCTCATGCTATTCATTATACCATACTTCTGCTTTTCATCTGTGCATGACCTTGGAAAAGCTGCCCAATTCTACTAACTAAATAGTGAACTTTGAAAACTTAAGGATGAGTTTATTTCTGTACACATCATATCAAAACTCTAAAGCCCATGTTTAATTATAAAATTATTATATTTTTTACTCTTCCATAAAAGAAAGGAAAGAAGTACTTATTAAGGATTTACCATGTGCCAAGTGCTTTGCAAATATTAGAACATTCAATCCTTATAACAACTCTATGAGGAAGGTGGTATTATTATCTCCATTCTAAAACTGGGAAACCTGAGGCAGCAGAGATTAAATGACTTATCCAAAATCACACAGCTAGTGTCCCAGGCTGGCTTTGAACTCAGGTCTTCTTGAGTCCAGGACCAAAGCTCTATCTATTGTGCCACCTTGCTGTCTATAAACTTAGAGTTGGGGATACTGTATGGACAATGGTAGAGACTGTCTTAGAATGACAGGCAAGAGTCCACTTAGGAGATGGGAATTGGCGATTATTATCTCTGATCCCTTATTATGGGGCAAAACGGAAATTTGAACCTTGTTACTTTCATGGTTGGTAAGTAGATTACATAACCCATGACCCAGGATTCCTCAAGGCTTTGGACTCACCTAGACTGAAGATTAATCTTAGAGGCTGACCCTGAGAGTAATTTTGTCTTTTTGGCTTTTTGCCCTAGCTGAATTCACTCTGGGAAATATATATATACTCATAGTCAGAGTTCCCTATCTTCTGTACAAGTACTCATGGTATATAATATGAGTGTCTAGTGCAAAAAAACCAAAAAATTCAAAAAGACCAAAAAGGCCTATAGAAGCCAATGAACACATATAAAAACACTGAGACTTCTCAGATCACCATCACCTTACCTTTTGGTTTTTTTTCCTCTCTCCCACAGGATCATATGAAACCTCTTCTAAACTTATACTGTCATTCTGTGGTTTAGACTACTACTCCCAAAAAGATGAACATATTTTGGGAACTTTGGAACAAACAGATTTGCTGTCAGATGTACTCTCTCTCTGAATAAACCACTAGTTTTGCCTTCTAAGTAAGACCCTGGATCAGAACTATGTGGATGTTCCTTTTTCTGCAAGGAACAGATTGCAACAGGAAATCTCTCACTAGAATGGATGGTACCCTTGAAAAGTTGAAGTTATGAACTTTTGAACTTGGTTCTATACAAAAAGCATCTCCTCAATCTTGAATTCCCTATTCTGGTTGATTGTATAATCATAGCTGCTTCTGCTATATGCTATTGCAGAAAATGTCTCAATGCCCTAAGTGACTGCAATCTTTTAAGATGGGAAGGCCTACACTTATGATTTTTTTTATATGACTAAGCAACAAGTTGCCATCAGCTGCTCCTTGGCAGGATGAGGAAGGGAGAACTCCACTCTCCCATTTTCCTTCCTTCTCCAACCCAGTTTTGTGTGTCTTAGAAGAAAGTGCAATGGGAAAGGGCAATGGCAAAATCCTGAAAATCATGATAGAATATGGGGAGGGGTGGTTGACAGTCCAACAGTCACCAAGAGGTGGCCCAAGACTAGATCCCACTTACTACAGAATCAGTGAGAATGCTCACATTGCATAGAGAACGTACCCTTTAGATGCCTCTAAATACAGAGTGATACCCTATAATTTAATCTGATTATTTTGGGAACATATCAAGTTGATGAGGGTCTCTTCTGATCAACATTCCTCATACTAACAAATGTGGGTCATTTTATTTATTTATTTTGTAATTAATTTTTATTTTCCCCCATGGTTACATGATTCATGTTGTCTCCCTTCTCTCTTCTCTCCTCCCTCCTGGAGTTGACAAGTAATTGTGTAGGTGATTTTATTATCTGGAAATTTTATTTTTTTATCTTTGAAATTCAACAAAACTTGGATGATTCCCTTGCCTAATTCCGCATCACTTGAAGTTAGCTTTTGGAACCGGTATTTATTTCACTCTTATTCAGCTATTCAAGGTGAATAGTAGATATCTAGGTATAGTAGTGGATTTCAAGAAGGCTAGACTTGGAGTTAGGAAGACTTGGGTCAAGACTCTGAAACCTGTTTTGGAAGAGTTTGAAGAGTTTGAGGTGTTTATGGTACATCCAGTCAGAAATGTTCAATAGGCAGTTGGTGATTTGGGACTGGGAATATGGGGAAAGACTAGGCCTAGATAAATAGATAAGGGAATTATTCTCATAGAGGTAACAGTTGAATCTATGGGAACAAGTGAAATTACTAAGCAAGGCAATATAGAGATAAAAGAGAAGAATGTCCCCAGTTGGAACATTGGGGAATTCCTACAGAACCTACAGTGAGAAAACTCAAGGTCAATCAGAGTTAAATGATTTGTCTGAGATCCTTCAGCCCTGATTAAAAATATTAATTAAATCACATAGTTGAAGCTTCTAGAACCATTATAAAAATGGTTTTTGTTCTACTTTAACACAGAGATTCAGCCTTCAGAGTTATCGAATGCACATTTGTCAGTATTCTGACTTCATCATCTGAAATGTTCTCTAAAGTTACCAATGATCCTTTAATTGCCAAATTGAATGATTTCTTCTCAGTTGCAGCACTTGACACCATTGACTGGTTTTTATCTCCTTGGACACTCCCTCTTCTCTAGGTTTTACAATGGCAATGTTCTTTCTGAGTTCTACTTTTATCTGTTTCATTGCTCCTCACTATTAAAGTAGGTTTTAGAATAAGAAATCTTCAAAGTCCTTTCTGGTTCTAAAAATTCCATAAATAATCCAATTCCTTGAATATTACATGATCCTAGGAAGAATCTATCATATGATCTGGTAGTGAAGTTTATGTGACAGCGTGACTTTTTCCCAAGGATTAGTTTTATTTATTTCCCCAACTAAAGGGTAAACTTCTAGAGTCAGAGATCATATTTTATGTTTCTAAGGTCTTAGTCCAGGACTTTTCATATAACATATCATTTCTGAGTGCACAAATAAATGAGAGACAAGATTTCAAGAGTCATTATAGCAAGAGATACAACAAGAGATAGGCAAGCTGTGGTTAGTTTGTGCTTTTGGTTCTGCGGGCAATTCTCAAAGAACTACCCCAAATAATTAAACCTTAGATTGGGGGATAGAGTTGGACATATATAAAAGAAGTGAAACGACAAAAGGTTAGGTTTTTCTTTTTTTTACCTTCATGGGAAACAAGGCTAAAGGATTGCTTAAGAGGTAATTAAGTGGCATAATAGATAGTGGAACTGGATCTGGAATCAAGAAGGCCTGATTTCAAATGTAATCTCAGACACTTAGTAACTGTGGGATCCTGGACAAGTCACTTAATCTCTGCCCGTCCCAGTTTCTTCATCTGTAAAATGGAGATAATAATAGCATCTACCTCCAAGGTTTTTTTTATGAGTTTTTGAACTTTAAAGTGCTATATAAATCCCAGCTATTTTTATCATCATCATGATCATCATCATTTAAGAGTATTCAGGGATTTCATTAAAAAAGAAGATACTGTTATTCCCACATACCTCAAAATAAAAATTAATAAATTAAAATTGTAGTGAGTGTGATTCTGGTTGTAACTAAAGAATTGGCATGAGTGTGTATTATATCAGGCTTGTGAAATCTTTTACTGGAACCTCAAGCAATAAAACCAACAGCTACCTACTTAAGATATTTCAGTTCTGTCTGGAGGTCTCTGGCAACTCTATGATTCCATTTTTTAACAGTTAGAAAAAGATGCGATGTTTTACTCTTTATTTGAAAGCTCCCCAAATACTGGTACATTAATTTTGATAGTCTCCTGGAAATGCATTCCCATAGCTGAGAATGAGGAGGAAGGTAAAATGAGGAAAAAGAAGAAGAAAAACCCCTGAGAACCTTTCCTGAATTTTAACAAAGATTCAACTCTTTGTTTTCTTCTGAAAGAATGGTTTACTAGTTGAGATTCTAACTCAGATCACCCCAAGTTTCAGTCAGCACTGCCAGAAGTTTTGAGACAAGAAAACTTGGCTTTCAGACCCAGTAGCTGAGGAAAAGAATTTGACCTTCAAGCAGATATGAGAGTAGAACTGCTTTAAAAAAAAAGTTTTAAAATGACCTCATCCAAACAAAATTGCCATATTCCCTCTAATATAGGCATTCTTAATTTAGAGTTTGTGAACTTGGATGGGAAAAATTACATGTTTATTTTCATTAACCTTTAATAGAAATTTAGTATTTCCATTGATTATTTAAAAACATAATTCTGAGAATGGATCCATGGGCTATAAGACTATCAGACTATCAAAGGAAGGTGTCATGAAAATGAAAAGTTAACCCTTGCCTAAAACTTTAAATCTAAAGCTAAAGTTTAGATTTAATTTCTCTCATTTAAACACATGCTAATTCAAATAGTATAAAACCCTTTTATTTTCTAGGAATTTGATTTTAAAATTAATGGAAATGCTCACCATTCAAGGGCAGCTGGGTAGCTCAGTGGATTGAGAGCCAGGTCCTAGGTTCAAATCTAGCTTCAGATACTTCCCAGCGATGTGACCCTGAGCAAGTCACTTAACGCCCATTGTCTACCCTTACCACTCTTCTGCCTTGGAACCAATACACAGTATTGACTCCAAGACGGAAGGTAAGGGTTTAAAAAAAAAAAAAAGAAATGCTCACCATTCCCCAAACAGTTAACAAATGAGTTGTGAAACATATCACCAGTGTTTCTGAAAGGGGAAGAAAAGTAAGGAAAAAAGGACAGGAAGAAAAAGGTTCGTGGACATATTGCCTAAAGCAGAGAGATCTTAACTAGCCTGCAGCCTTTTGGGTGAACATTGTATGAGCAATTCTGAGGGGACATTTAGGTGAGAAATATGATAGAGTCCTGAAATCAAGGACAGAAAAATCTACACACAAAAAACATCATTGATCCATAGGAACTTAACACCTCCTATTGCCAAAACAAGTGAAAAAATGAATGATTGGCTTTGAGTGGTCCTCCCTAGGCTAGATATCCATATGCAAAGCAAAGTGGACAGTGGAGACACTTCTCAAGGTAACTCAGGCAAAATGCAAGCTCAGATAGAGTCAGAAAATGAAAGTGGGAAGTGCCTGTTCTTTGATGGAGCAATATCACTATTAGGTCAGTATCCCAAAGAGATAAAATAAATGCAAAAGGTTCTGTTTGTAAAAAATATTTATAGCTGTGCTTTTTGTGATGGCAAAAGAATGGAAAATGAGGGAATATCCCTCGATTGGGGAATGGCTGAACAAATTGTGGTATATGATGGTGATGGAATACTATTGTGTTATAAGCAATGATGAAGTGCTTGATTTCTATAAGAAATGGAAAGACATCCATGAACTGATGCCAAGTGAAATAAGTAGAACAAGAGAACATTATACCTAGTAAATGAAACACTGTAGGATGATCAAATGTAATTGACTTTGCTAATACAAGACAATTCCAAGGGATTTATGAGAAAGAATGCTATCCTCAGTGAGAGAAAGAACCATGGGAGTAAAAACTCAGAAGAAAAACAAATGACTTATCATTTGTATGCATATATTTTGAGGTTTTGGTTTTAAAAAATTCCATTGCAAAAATGAATAATATGGAAATAGGTATAAGTGATAGCATTTGTATACCCAGTGGAAGTGCTTATTGGATCTATAAGGGAGGAGGGGAGAGGAGAGGGAAATAAAATGAAATATGGAAACATGGAAAAATATTCTTAAAATAATTTAAAAAAAAAGAATTGTTCTCAACTATTCTCATCACTCAAATGGGGAAGAAATTAAAAATATGTACCCTGGACTCACAAGGGTCTTTGAGCTTACATAGACTTGGTCTAATTATAGGGATCTCGTGCAATATACCATGCCCCTTCCATCTACAACCCAAGAGGGTTGGCTACTTTTTTTTGGCTTATTGCCACCATTTTGAGTATTCCAGGAAAATCTTTCATTATAATCACAGTAAAACTCATGTCTAGTTTTCTCTAAAACTGGTTAGCAGGGTTCTCAGCTTCTTCACAGGCACTCAATATGTGACATGGGTATCAGGTAAAGAACTTCCTTTACTGTACCCCACCCCCCAAAGAAGGACAGTCTTGTTTTGTACCCACCATATAAAAATGCTTAAGATGCCAGGGACTTACAGGAGCCCGTAAGTGAATATCAATGCATTATAGCACAGAAATAGACAAATTCACTTCTGAATTCTCTTACTTGCCAAAGCCTTCTCTTGTAGCTATTTATTGAGAGGTTTTCTTGCAAGTCACTCTGACTGATGTAATTTTCTCTGAAA
This sequence comes from Gracilinanus agilis, assembly GCF_016433145.1. Lineage (NCBI taxonomy): Eukaryota > Metazoa > Chordata > Mammalia > Didelphimorphia > Didelphidae > Gracilinanus > Gracilinanus agilis. Next base: position 246,148,588 of record NC_058130.1, on the reverse strand, counting down.
GTCCCCCTTTTGTTATTTCTGGCCCAGTTCCTTTTGCCTTTCATAGTAATGTCTTTTTAAATGACTTTACATTAACCAATGAAGTCAAGATATCTGCTGAAGTCAAGTCATGACTGTAGGGAAAGCCCAAGCCATAGGGCATTTATATCTCTCCTCTGTTTTTCCTTTCTTCCCTTCACTAGCTATAGAGGAAATATCTGATCCAGAATGTTAGCTGGAATGACTCATATTTTGGGTTTGCCATTTCTATGCTGTGAACTCTGCTGGATACTGAGGATACATAGATTTAAAAAATAAAAGACACAGGTTCCACCTTTGAGGATCTTTTAATCAACTAGAAATATATGGCATGTGCTTCAATGAGACTGAGGCATAGAAAAGATCCAAAAAGATGAGTGTAAGAAAATCTCAAAGAGAGTTCACTTCCAGGTAGAGATCAGGGCAAACTTTGTAGAGGTGATAACACCTGAAAGAAAAGAAAAGAATTTCAACACAAAAAAGAAGAGAATATATTCTTAGACATGTAAATAGCCAGTGCAAAAGCATAGAGACTGGAAATATGAGTTAACTTGGGGGAATAGCTAGTTGTCCAACTTGGCCGGAACCCAGATTGCATGAAAGTAAGAAATGTGAATAAAGATGAACTAACCTGGATGTAAAATTAGAGGCATTAAATTGGATTGAGGCCAGTCACAATTTCTAACTCTTTCTTTTAAACCCTATCTGTCTTAGAAGCAATACTATGTATTTGTTCCAAGGCAGAAGAGCAGTAAGGCCTAAGCAATGGGACTTAAGTGACTTGCCCAGGGTCACACAGCTAGGACATATCTGAGGTCAAATTGGAACCAAGAACATCCCACCTCTGCCTGGTTCTCAATCCATGAAGCCACCTAGCTCTCCCCACAATTTCTTACTCTTTATGTCTGTCTTTCTAAAAAGAGTGACCTAAGAGATTGAAAATTATAATTTCAGATATTGATACTTTATTATATTTTCAATTTCATTAATTTTATACATTTCATAAATCATTTTCAGAATAATATGTTATGTCTAATTATGACTAATAACAAAGTATTATTGATGAGTAATCACCCATTTTGACTATTTGAAAAAAAAAGTTCACTGTAATCTTGCTTGTAATTTTATTATATCCAAGAACCAGAGAAAGCTTTTTTTTTTTTTAATGCATTTCTGAACTGGAAATGACTGAGAAAATTAAAATTACAGTTAACTTTTAAGTGAGAGACATCTGTATTAAATCCTATCCATGGGATGATATGCCAATCAATATGAATCCTCATGAAAGAATATAGAATTCATGAAGGGCATTAGGGTTATAAACTCCTATACATTAGAATATGAAACATAGGCAGTGCCAGAACTTAAACTCCATGTAATCCAAAGTCCTGCTCTGGTTCCAGGGACGGCGTGGTGATTGAAGATTCCAATGCCAATGGAAAATCATGTCAAACCTCATAAACTGTCACCCTCTGGGCAAACAAGGAGCCTGAACTGGCCATGAATACTGTTGTAGAAATATTTCTACAACAATATTAACTCCAACATGATCCAGTGGCATCGATCATTTGTTTCTTTCACATAACATCCCATCCCCTGAGCCTTTCATTAGCTGTTCCTCATGCCTGGAATGTTCTCCCTCTTCTAGTTCCCTTTTCTCCAAGATACAGATAAAATTCTTCTACAACAGTCTTTCCTTTTCCAATTCCTCTCCCCCACCCCCTCCTACAATTGTCTTCCCTCTGAGTTTACTTGCCACTTTTAGATCTTTAATATACATGTTCCCTTGCCTTCCACTACAAGTGCCTCTCCTTGAGGTTTCCTTCCACTCACATATCTTGTATACACTTATCTGTGTGTGTGTGTGTGCTCGCACACGCATCTATGCTGTTTTCCCCATTAGAATGTGAGCTTCTTGAAAGCAGGAACCATAGTTTTGCCCTTTAATATATTCCTAGTTCCTAGCACATAGCCAGTTTCAGTGGTACGTGGATGAATATATGACAAATAGCTGTCTTTTCTCTCCTAAATGTACTCCTGATACACTTTTAAGTTTGATCTGCTTTGTGTGACCCTGGGCAAGTCACTTGACCCCCATTGCCTACCCTTACCACTCTTCCACCTATAAGTCAATACACAGAAGTTAAGGGTTTAAAAAAAAAAAAGTTTGATCTGCTTCATTAACATTTTCTCCATCGCTTTTTTTTAAGTCCAGACAATCAACAAAACAATAAATCAAGTCCTTATTTGTAGCATTTGCTGATTTCCAAAGTGTACTTGCTCACACTGAAAATTTAACAACCAACTCTTACAAGCCAGTTCAAGCTGGCTCTAGTACCCCACCTTGATCAGTTCTTCATACATGTCTACTGGCCGATCACAGGCAGAGCACAAACTCTAGCCAGAGGTCATAGCTCTCACTTTAGATACAGGCAAAAACAAAACCAAAACCGGGCTAGATGTGGGAGATCTTTCCCCCCTTGAGGGAAAAAGGATATGCCTTAGCTGACTCCAGCCTTTTAAGAACTGGAAATTTCTGCCTGGTAAAGCAAGCCTGGCTCGAGTAGCTCTGAGCTGCCCAAGATAAAAGCAGACATTGCTCTTTGAAGCAACTGCTGTCTCAGAGCATCCTTAGGCTTGCTGAAGTTTTCTTTTCCTCCTTGCAAGGCTGGAACTGGCAATTTCAGTGCCCCAGGCATCTGCTACTGAGGCAACCAGCACCAGTTGCAGCAAGTGTCCTCAAATCAACTTTGGGATTTATGATGGGGGAAGGGAAAGAGGAGGAAATAAGCAATATATAATATATAATATATATGGATGCATAATATATATACACTAGATGCCAAGCACTGTGCTAAAGACTTTACAATATTCTCGGATTGGAAATATTCTCATTTGATCTTCACAACAACCCTGCAAAGTAGGGGCTGTTATTATCCCCATTTTGTAGTAAAAGAAACTGAAGCAGAGGTTAAATGACTTGCCCAAGGTCTTACAGCTAGTGTCTGAGGCTGTATTTGAACTCAGGTCTCCGGACCTAGCACTCTATCTACTCTATCACTTGTTTGCCTCATGAGAAATAGACAAATTCAGCAAAGAGTGAGAGAAAATTAGTTACTACAGTCGCTTAGACATGGAAGGTTCCCATTGGACAAGACTTCAAGTACCATCCAGTTCAACCCAGGGCATCTGGGGTTCTTTTATCTCCACAAGAGAGACTTTGGGGAAGGTCCCTCCAAAATAGAGTACAGGAGAGAAAGTAGCCTAGGAATGCTCACCCCAGCTTGAAGGAAGGATCACAACCTGCAGAGGGTCATCAGATGGGAGAATAAGAGACAAGTTTGCCTAAATGAAGAACATAAAGTTAAGGCAAAGAAGCCCTGACAAGGACAATTTAATGATTACTTTTATAGGAAGGAATGGATATGTTGCAGTTGGATTTCCTCACAGTCACCCAGGACCTGAACCTCCTCTTTCTGAGGAGGAGTGACCTCTTACTCTCCTTATCTCCTACTCTGTGGAAGGAGTGTATGGATGTTCATATACAAGTGATTCTGCTCCTTGGCATCTTCTCTAGCTGATTTCCTCCTTGGCAAAGACACTGGAATGGTTTGTTATTTCTTTCTCTAGCTCATTTTGCAGAGGAGGAATTGAGATTAACTGGGTTAAGTGACTTGTCCAGGGTCACCATGCTAGTGTCTGACACTGGATTTGAGCAAGCTCTAACTTTATCCTGACTTCCAGTCTTGCATTTCCAACTACTTACCTGGGCATATTGAACTGGATGTCTTGTAAACATTTTAAACTCAAAATGTTTAAAAATGAACTCCTCTTTCTCTTCAAGCCCTCTTCTCCTCCTAACTTTATTATAATTATGGAAGCCATGACTTTCCTCCAATTACTCAGGCTCATAAACCAGATGCCATTCTCAACTCCTCTCACTCCTACCCACACACACGTAGCCAAGTTTTCATCACCTCTTATCTTTCCATCTCTCAATATTCTCATATATGTCTTCATTCTCTCCTCTGACAAACCCACCATCTTGGTGAAGGCCCTCATCACTTCACACTTGAATTATTGCAATAGCCTGCTAGTTAGTCTCCCTGGCTCATATCTTTCCTTAGTCCAGTGGTTCCCAAACTTTTTTGGCCTACTGCCCCCTTTCCAGAAAAAATATTACTTAGTTCCCCCTGTCATATACTATCACTGTCCCCTTAAAGTTATTCACCACCCCCAAATGCACCTGTGGCCGTCACCGCCTCCCTGGATCGCTGCAGCACTCACCAGGGGGCGGTGGTGCCCACTTTGGGAATCCCTGGTCCAGACTATCATCCAGTAAACTGTCAGTGTATTTACTAACATACAGGTGTAAGAGTTGAAACTAGATATTTAAGGTATGGTTGCCAGAAATTGCTTAACACAATTTCAAATTAAAATAGACCCAAGTCAGGATGACTTTTATGGAAGTTTATTTACAATTAGGAAGGTTGAAGGTAGGGAAATTGAGAGAGAGGAACTCTGGCCCAGACCAGAGACCAGGTAAGAATTTAGAGGCCCAGCAGAGGGGCACAGAGGTTAATTAAACAAGGCTTCTAGCCACAAAGCCTTTTATAATTAGAGAGGCAAGAGAGGTCTCCCTAAGGCTAGAGCCTCCAGAAATGCCAAGAAAGAGAGAGAGAGTCAGCCTAACTTACCCACGTGACAATTCAGAGGGAAGCAGTCAGAGGTCCCACCAGAGATCCTTCAACACCAAGTTCAAAGCTCCAACTGCTTCCACAAGAAGGTACCATCATATTTAAAAGACAGCAGCTTTTTTCACTTCCTGCATCCACCTCCAATTTCAAGTGGACAAATGACAGCCTCGGCACTGTTTTGGACTGCCCTAAGGGCAGTCCCTTGTTTTTGATTTCTTACTTACTATCATGTATGGGTAACAGACCTCCCCCTCCCCACTTAATTCTAAGTTGGGTGGGATGACATTATTCCTGGTGGCTAGAGTCTAAACAATGAATGAGGATGAGCTAATTCCATTTACACAATCCGCCCCTGATGATTCTTGGGTGCCTAGTCACCCCAAGTGATCACTTAACATAATCATCTTGTACCCACAAAGGTCTTCTAACTACACTAGTTAGAGATAAGAGGGGAATGGAAGAGAAAGAATGCAAAACCAATGTTTTGCTAGGTACATCTATATCCATCTATATCAATTTTAATCGTAACACAGGTCTGACTATATCACATTTCTATTTTTAAAAATTCCATTCACTTCCATATTACCTCAAGAATCAAATATAAAATCCTCTTAATTTTAAAGTCCTTCATAATCTCATCTGTTTCTACCCACCAGTCTTTTTATATCTTACTTTATTTCACTAACTCTACAACCCACTGACCCTGATCTTCTTTATCTTGTTTATATGTATGATACTCCATCTCCTGACTCCTGGGCATTTTCATTAGACTTCTCCCATACCTGTCATGTTCTCATCTCCATCTCCTAGCTTTTGTGACTTCCTTCAGATCCCAGCTAAGGTCTTACCTTCTGAAAGAACAACTCCCAATCCCTCTTAATGCTACTAAACCTTCCCTCTAGGATTATTTCCAATTTATCCTGAATATATCTTTTTATACATAATTGTTTTTAGATTGTCTTCATCATTAGACTATGCACTCCTTAAAAGCATGAGTTGCCTTTTGTATCCCCAATTAGCACTAAGCCTAGCACATTAATAAATGCTTGTTGACTTGATTCTCACTTTCTTTACTTCTTTTTGAGTGCAAGTATTCAGTTTCTGGGCCTCCTAAATTTTCCACTCCGGAGAAAACCACTTGTATTCCTTCCTGGTCATACTTCTATCTATTTGTCTGTCAAGTTGCTCATCTTGGACCCTGGCCTAGGGCCTTGCCTAGTCACTTCTGAATATTGTAATCAAATTGAACCTGAATACTCCCTTCATGAAACTAGCTACCTCATCGTCTACATATAATTCTTCCAGTTAAAGTGATCAGATTTGATCACATGATCAAATGCAATCAAATACCTGTTGTCATCTTATGCCAAGTCCTCTTTACTCTGCAATCTGAACAATTCTCTGCTCCTGTTTTACTAGAACTCACTGGCAGCTCAAAAAAATCAATGAATCAAATTAACCTCTTTGATTTTGGTTTGATACACAGATGAAATGATTGACCAAATGAGTACCAAATATGGAAATTTTGTAATTAGTTTCTGTTTAATTCTTAATCTGAGATCTATAAACTTTAGTTTAAATATTTTGGATAACTGTATTTCAATAAAATGTTTTCCTTTGTAGTCTTTTGTATTTTATTTATTCATTCAAAAATGTTATTCTGGGAAAGGTCTCATAGATTTCATCAGACTGCTGAATGGTATAAAAGATGTAAAGATAGGATATAAAAAAGAGTTTAGGAACTTCTGATCTAAACTGGGTTTACCAGAAATCCATGTATAGTCCACTGGCTGCTAACTCATTTGAAGAAATACTGCTATCTTCAAATACACACTAAATTCTTAATGTAGTTTAATTCTTTTAATGTTTAAAACTGAACTAAGATTTTTGGATACTCTATAGCTATCGGGAAGATTCCTACAGATCAGAGTTGTTAAAGGAAGGGGGCTAAAGTGGGGATAGAGAAGATTTTGTGTTGATTTTCAAAACCAGTTGCAAGTGCTTACCTGCAGCCATAGAGCTGGTTTGTGGGAGAAGCATTAAACATATCTCATATATCTTGAATATATATTTGGCAAGGGCCATTTGAACATTTCACAGCAGCTAATTATTCATTCATATTCAAGGATTATTACAGAATTAATGTTAAATCATTGGGAATCTTTTAAAGAGGGATTCTCCCCACCCCCACCCCCCCAGCTAGAATTAAGCTCATAGAATTTTAGAACTAAAAGTGGCCGTGGTCCCTAGTCACTTACCTCATTTTATAGGTTTGGAAATTGAGACTCAAAACCAACTTACTACTTGCTGGGTGACCTCACAAAGGTATTTTATATCTCTGATCCTTAGTTTCCTCATCTTCAAAACAAGAGGCTTGGATAAGATGATCTCTGAAGTCACTTCCTGCTTTACATTGACAATTTCATGATCATTTTAGTCTTAGGAATAGGTAGTTAGTGGCAAAGCCATGAAAAGAACATGGGCTTCATGATCCCCAGACAAAGGTTTTTAGATGATGGATGAATCATTTTTTAGAAAGCAAATAACTATGTTTTCTGAATTTTTAAGATTTTCTATTGATTACCTTAGTTCTAGTAGGATTTTCATTTCCTTTGTAGGTATGCATAGTAATTGTACCCTAATTTCTTCTTCACTACCACTGTGATCTTAGAAGGGAAAAAGATTTTTCTCCTCCCTTACCTTTTCTGATTTTCTCTTTGAAGGTTCATTTACTCTCAACATTATATTTAAAATAAAATAGTAAATAATATGATTTACATTTTTTTATTTAGAATTTTTCTCTTTGAAAATTAGAAAGTTTCCAACATCAGTCAATTGACTAGCATTTATTAAGGCCTACTATGCACAAGTCATTAGACTTAGTGCTAGGGATACAAAGAAAAGGGGGGAAAAGCATAGTCTCTGACTTCTAATAGGAAGATAACATGTAAACAATTATGTACATACAATATTTTTACAGTATAAATGGGAGATAGGAACACTAGCAGTAATGGAGATTGGGAAGGACCTCTTTCAGAAAGTGAGGTTTTAGTTGAATCTTGAAGGAAGCTATGGAATCAAAAAATTGGGAAGGGAGAGCATTCTAGACATGGTAGATGATCAATATAACTACATGGAATTGGGAGATAGAGTATCATGGGTGAAAAATAACAGGTTAGTTAGTTCATAGAGGATGATACTATCCAGTTGATTTCAGTTGTGTCTGACTCATCTTGACCCCATTTGGGGTTTTCTTTTTTAAAATTTTATTTTCGGGGGCAGCTGGGTAGCTCAGTGGATTGAGAGTCAGGCCTAGAGATGGGAGGTCCTAGGTTCAAATCCAGCCTCAGACACTTCCCAGCTGTGTGACTCTGGGCAGGTCACTTGACCCCCATTGCCTATCCTTACTGCTCTTCCACCTAGGAGCCAATACACGGAAGTTAAGGGTTTAAAAAAAAATAAAAAAATAAAACAAAAATAAAATTTTATTTTCATTGTCATGCAAAACACACTTCCATATCAGCCAATGCTGTAAGAGCAAACTCATATAAGAAAATCCTTTAAAAAAAACCATAAATACATTGATGTAAAAGATGACTCCTACAATTCTTTCTCTGGAGGTGGATAGCAGTCCTCATCATAAGTCTTTCAGGATTATCCCAGATTATTACATGGCTGAGAGTATACAAGTTTTCACAGATAATCATTATCTAATATTGCTGTTTTGGTGCACAATGTTCTCTCAGTTCTGTTTACTTCACTATGCATCAGTTCTCACAGATCTTTCCAGCTTTTTCTGAAATCATCTTGCTTATCATTTCTTATAACACAATTGTATTCCATCACCAACATGTACCACAATCTGTTCAGTCATTTCACAAATGATGGACATCTCCATTTCATGTGGAGTTTTCTTAACAAAGATACTGAAGTGGTTTGCTTTTTTCTTTTCCAACTCATTTAATAGAAGAGGACACTGAAGAAAATAGGGTTAAGTGACTTGTCCAAGATAACTAAAAAGTATCTGATGTCAGATTTGAACTCAGAAAGGTGAGTCTTTCTGACACGAGGTCTGACACTATCCACCATTTCACAGAGCTTTCCTTTAGTTCATAGAGTATGTAGAGGCAAATAATATATAAGAAGGCTGAAAAAGTAAAGAAACAAAGGATTTAATATTTTTGCCTTAGAGAAATATGAAGCCACTCAAATATAATGAAGGGGAAGTAGGTGATATAGTCGGAGCTACACATTAGAAAAATCACTTTAAGAACTAAGTGGAGGGTAGATATAAGTCGAGAGGGACTTGAGGACTTCTGGGGGGTGGAGCCAAGATGGTGGAGTAATCCAGAGCATCTCTGTACTACCATGAGAATACTCTCCAACTAAGATTAAAATATTACCACAAAACAAATATAGGAGTTAAAAAACCAACAAGGAGATAGAGTGAAACAACTTTCAAGAAAAGAAAAACCCCAAAGGTAGGCAAAGAACATCTGGGACACTGGGGTGAGAGGAGAGCAGAGCCAGCAAGAAGCTGTAGCAAGAAGGGAAGAACAAGAGCCCCACCCCCACCCTACATCTGCTGTCCAAGGTTCAGATCAAACCAACATCCAGATCCTAAAATTCTGCCTGGGCAATAGTAGTACAAGTCAACCCATACCCTTTGAAATTTCAAACCTGTGGAGAAGTCCAGAGCCCCAGCCCAGGAAATTCTAGTCTGGGCTTGGGATAAGGACATACCCAAAGCTCAGAGTGGAGCTCCAAGACAGAATATCAAGGGTATACCTGATTGGATCAAGTACATAGAGAGACCAAAAACTTGAGCCTAAACCAGAGGCTAGAATTTGATTAGCCCCAGAGAGTGAGATCAAAAGCTTATACCTAAGCCTGAGGCAAGTCTTTAAGCTATTGGCATCTCAAGGATCAATTGAATCAGCAGGGGGAGGGGGCTCTCAGAGCTCTCAGCCCTCAGACCATCCCATCATCTCCTCAAGCCTACCTATAGGAAGGAAAAATGAGCAAACAACAAAAAAGCACCTAACTCTTTAAAGAATTTTTATGGAGACAAAGAGCAAGGTACAGATACAGAAGGGGACAGTGAAAGCAAAGGAAACACATGCAAAGGAAATACATACAAAAGAAAAATATGGATTGGACACAGATTCTAGAAGAACTCGAAAAAGAATTCAAAAACCAATTAAGAGAGGCAGAGGAAAAGTGGGAAAGAGAAATGAAAGTGATGGAAGGAGAAATCTCATTTGGTTAAATATGGAATGATCTATAAGTGTCTCTTTTTTTCCCCCCAATATCAAATCTAAATCACGAGAGCATCTAGAACAACTGGTTGGTTCAAGATTGGGAGAGAAATGGGACAAGTCTATTGCATATTGTCACCTTATTTATTTAACTTATATGCAGTGTATATCATGCAAAATGCCAAGCTGGATAAATCAAAATCTATTTTTTAGAATTTTAAATTAAGGTTGTTGGGAGAATTATCAACAATCTCCTATATGCAGACAATAGCACTCTGATGACAGAAAGTGAAGAAGAATCAAGAAGCTACTTGATAAGGGTGAAAGAGAAAAATGTAAGATCTGGCTTGGAGTTTTAAATTAAAAAAAAAAGTTAAGATCATGGCAACTGTTCCCATCACTTACTGATATATAGAGGGAGAAGACATTGAACCGGTTTCCAATTTTATATTCTTTGGCTTAAACATCACTGTGTACAGCAACTGCAGCCATGAAATTAAACAGTGCTTGCTCCTTGGAAAGAAAGCTATGGGGGCATCTGGGTGGCTCAGTGGATTGAGAGTCAGGCCCAGAAATGGGAGTTCCTGGGTTCAAATCTGGCCTTAGACACTTCCTAGATGTGTGACCCTGGGCAAGTCACTTAACCCCCATTGTGTAGCCCTTATTGCTCTTCTGCCTTAAAATCAATACCCAGTATTGATTCTAAGACAGAAGGTAAAGGTTTAAAAAAAAAAAAGAAAGCAAGCTATGGCAAATTTGGATAGTATACTAAAAAGTAGAGATATCATCTTGCCAACAAGGTTAATATATTCAAAGCCATGGTTTTTTTCCAGTAGCAATGTGTGGCTATAAGAGTTGGAAAGCTGGGAGCTTCAGAAGCAATGCTTTTGAATTGTGGTGCTAAAGAAGACTTTTGAGAGTCTTTTGAACAGAAAGGAGATACGTCAACACAGTACTTGAAATTAATTCAGACTGTTCATTGAAAAATCAAATACTGAAACTGAAGCTTAAAAACTTTGGATGTGTGATGAAAAGACAGGACAGATTGGAAAATACCATGATGTTGGGAAAGACTGCAGACAAGAGTAGATGGTAGAGGATGAGATAAATAGTGCATTGGAAGCAATAAACATGGGCTTGGACAGTTTGGATAGAGGAAGATTGAAGGATCTGGTATGCTATGTTTGGTTCATGGGGTCACAAAGAGTTGGACATGACTGAATGACTGAACAGCAACTGCATTCCCATTACCTATAGTACCTATCGCATATTAGGTGCTTTATAGATGCTAATTGATTGATTGATTGATTAGTTGATTGATTGGGATGAGGATTGGCCTCTTTTTGGAGGTGGAACTTTGACTAGGGTAAGTTGTTTTAATTTGCATTTCTCTCAAGATTCTGACAACACAGAAGAATTCAATAGAATAAGTGGTAGAGATTCAGAATGAATACTTCTTATCATATCTAGAAAGTGTCAGTAACCACCACCAAGTCTGGTTGAAAAAACCTCAAACTTCTAAATTAAGGTTAGATCTGTTTTTGAAAGTTTTTTGAGTCAGAAAATCACGTAACTGTGAAATAGGAGGAGACAGACAACTGATAAAGTTACTTTAATGACTATAAGGTGTTTGTTGCTTCTCATGCACATATTAAGCCATGAGGTTTTCCACCCCCTTCTGTTTTCCAAACTGAAAGGAAGCATGATGTAGTAAACTTCTCTTGAAGATAGGAAGATCTCATTTCAAATTCCAACTCAGACAAGGAGAGTAGGGTAGATAACTGGCAGCTCCTTCTCTTTGGACACTATTTACTTACCAAGGCAGCCTAAGAGAATGCTAGGTTTTTTTGGCTGCCACATCACACTGTTGACTCATATTGAAATCCCAGATCTTTTTCAGGAGAACTATAATCTAGCTAAACATCCCTTATCTTATACTTGTGAAGCTGATTTTTTTAAGTCAAGGGTAGGCAGTTCCCCACCCCCCACCTGCCCCCCCCCCCAGCATGACTTAGTGACCAGATAGTTAGCATCAGAGGAAGGAATCAAATAGTGAGTGTTTCATCCTTTGTCTTTGTATTCAGAGGACCTACCACCATACCTGGCACATGGCAAGCACTAGATAAATGTTTGTGGATTGATTGGGTTCAAATCATGCCTTTGACTGGCTGAGCGACTTTAGGCAAGTTAATCACTTAACCATTTAACTTAAATCTAAAGCAACTCAATAAAAAATCAAGGTAAAGATTATTTTGTAAATTGCATTAATAGAGGAAATTTCCAAAACAGAAGTTCTGTAGTACATTAATGAGGTCACAAGTTCAGATCACAAGTTCAGATGTTGCCTCCTCTATCAAGAGTACTCTTGTGCATAACTTTTTCTAACATCTCCCAAACACAAAATAAGCTGATAGTTAGAATCAAAGGTGACTATATCTGATGTGCAACCAACTCAACTACTCATACTAAGGAGAAATATACAGTTTATGGGGCAACTGTATGGCTCAGTGGATAAAGAGTGAGACCTGGAGATGAGAGGTCTTGAGTTCAAATTTGCCCTCAGATCTTTCTAGCTTTGAGACCCTGGGCAAATCACTTGATCCTAATTGCCTAGATCAGTGGTTCCCAAACTTTTCTGGCCTATCACCCCCTTTCCAGAAAAAATATTACTTAGAGTCCCCTGGAAATCATTTTTTTTATTTTAATAGCAATTAATAGGAAAGATATATGTATTAATGTTTCTACCTTTTTTTGTAAAATGCACCTGTAGCCATCACCGCTCCTATGGATTGCTGCAGCACCCACCCATTTTGGGAATCACTGGCCTACACCTTAGTGTTCTTCTATCTTGGAACTGATACTTAGTACTGATTCTAATGCAGAAGGTAAGGGTTTAAAAAAAAGATATAATATATTGAAATCCACAAATAAAACTCATTTTAACTTCTTCAATGAAAAAAATATGAAAATGGATTGATTGACATTTTTCTCTTTTCTTATTTCTCCCTCAAGATTGATTCTAATGAGAGTCAAAACTTGGTAGCATTAGAGCAAAGCAAAATGCTCCAAAAACCCAAAGCAATTACGAAAGGAATAATCATGATCCCAGATAAGGGAGAGTTGTCTACAAATCATAAGCAGGTGGTCTCCTCAGTTTTTATCTATTAATGACCAAGTGCTAGAATAATGTAAGAGGGAGGGAAATATCTTTCTCCTAATACTTTGTGAGCATGCTTAGACTGGAAATCTTTATGAAAATGACAGGGTTTTTTTTCTGATATTTTGGGAGCTTTCATTTCTACTTGAAAACAAGAAATCTATAATCATGTACAAATGAAAAACGGGTGTAAAGGAGGGGCTTTTCAAAGCCAGCACTCAAGTATGTGCCATTTTATAACCATCAGGAACCCCAACCCCAGAATGAAGTGAAATTAATTTTATATTAGGCTCTAAATCAAATTGTGGTTTGGCTCTCGTTAACTTTGCAAAACAGGAAATCACAGTGTTACTTTGTGCCCTCAAACGATAAAAATATGTAAGTTTTATTCTTCACATAGTTGGGGAAATGGAGTCACAAAAAATGATACATGGATATGTCTCACATCACACTTAAGAAGTCAGTTGTTGATTTAGAAGGGGAAATCTTAAAGCCTTGGTAATATTCCCTTTCTGTTGTGTTTTTTCTAGGAAATAAAAGTTAGGTACACTTCCAACACCATCCCAATTTTAAAATTACCTTCAAAACATATTTTAAATGGATCCAACTTGGATGGGGGGTTTGGAAAGTTGACTATTTTCCCCAATATTATTGGTTTCCTTTGTGATCCTACATATTTCATTCTATGCTCTTAAGAATAATATTCTGGAAAGGGGTACCTAGGAGCCATATTCAAGATGAAGCAAACAGTCAAAGGAATTCATGACACACAGACGGTTAAGAACTGCTGGCTTTAGATTCTGTCCTTGGGTTCAATATAAGAAATCTGTTCCCTTATCTTTCTTTCCCTGAATCCAGCCTACTCCTTCCCCTTTTTACAACATTTTTTATAAAAGAACAAGCTACAATGTATGTATGTTTACTGATTCCAGTTATCAGCTGCATTTGTCCTCGAGCAATCTGTTGCGTGACTCATCAACTCTTTCCTTCCTTCTCATGTGGGAAATACAAGAAACCAAAGCACCCTTTAGGGTGGCAATACACTAATTATTTGTATGATATTACTTTAAAAAAGCAATACTTACTCTTGATTCAGTCTGAACTTATAAAGCAAAGATGTAGATGACATCAGGGAAGGGGGATTATAAGACTCTGTCTAGACTGCCAAAACAATCTGTGGTGGGAGAAAATTACATAAATATGGTCTATCATGAAAGTTATTTTTCATTCCCCATCCTTGTGGTTGTGCGTGTGCGTGCGTGTGTGTGTGTGTGTGTGTGTGTGTGTGTGTGTGTGTGTGCTGGGCAGAATGAAGCTTCAGGCTGGCAATTCTGTAAATTATACTCTTTGAATCTTGTAATAATAACTCAAGGACCAAAATGATTTAATGCCATATGGTAAGTGAATGTGGGAATCATGTCAGACCAAATAAATAAACAGGCAAAGCAAGTGACTTTTCATTCACTCCAACTTACCCACTTCTACCCAGTTTCTTAGTTTTTTCCATGATCACGAAGAGGATACTACATAAATAATAAATACAAAAATAGGTAAATAATGTTCCTGATTCTCTCTCTTTTATGTGTAAGATAGTGAAAGGCAGCAAAACAGCACCACACTCATTGCAATTTTGATTTGGAAAAATATTTTCTGTTGAACTCAGGATCTTTAGAGAAAAAATTTTAAATGCAATCCTTTAAGCAACAACTCTCCACAAAATTGGAAAGTACTAAATATTTGCTTCTCACTTCCCCTTTCTGCATTTCTCTTCTATTTTGGAGATTGCAGTCTATATTTGGAGATTCCCTCCTGACCCCTACCTAAGAGTCTATGATTCTTCTCTGCTCCCATCTATGCCAGATTTAGTTAACTTTTGCTCTATTACCATAGGGCCTTTCAAAGTAACTAGTTTACTTATTGATAATGAACTAATTCAGAACAAATTATTATATATCTGATGATGATCTCACATGTTATTTTTCCCTGTTATATATTTGCATTCTTCAAAGGAGATTCTTTTTAAAAGGAGATTATAGTCTCTAGCTTAATTTACAAATGAGGAAACTGAGAGAAAGAGGATTAATCAACTTGCCCAGAGTCACACAGCTAGTCTGAGGTTATATTTGAACTCACATCATATTTGAACTGACTTCAAGCTCAGCATTCTATCACCTGTACTACCTAGCTGCCTTTAAAAATTAGAATTATCTACAGTGGAATGCTTCAGGAAATAGTAAGAATATCCTTCTTAGATATCTTTCAGCACTGGCTCTCTGAGTGAAAAAAAAAAACTTTTCACAACAAAATTTTACATTTAATCTACATGTTTAACATTTTTCTATCACTTTTCTATATATAAAAATCAAACGAAATAATGAATAGAGCCCTGATTGGTAGGGTTTGCTGATTTCTGGTGTTCACACTGAAAATTGAACAACTGGGCACAAGATACAGTGAACTGAAACGAATGGGAAGCTTAGTTTCTAGACCTGGTATTCAGGGCTAAGGCAGTACCAGACAGAGGTGGAAATAAAAATGCAGCAAGACTCACCAAGTTTGTCCAAATTTACTTTGTTCTCTAAAGCCTCCCACTCCCCACATTCCATCTCCCCCTATTTGGCCATATCTGGCTCAGTTGTAAGTAGGCCCAAATGTACTCCTCAGGCCAATGCCTCTCTTCTCTTTATACTTTGTCCTTCACAATTTCCTTCCAACCAATTTTTCTAGACTGGCTTCACATTACTTCCCCTTGTGCATTCTCTTTTTTTCTGTCAAACTGGACTATTTAATATTTGCCATATACAACTTTTCATGCTTCTTCCTTTCTCTCATGACTGGTCTGCTCTCCTTGCTTACTTCCACCTCTTAGGATCACTTCATCCATTCAACATTTCATTCCAATGCTACATTCTATAAGTAGCCCCTTTCCTGTTTCTCCCAATTGGAAGTGCTTCTTTTCCCCAAAAAATTCCTTTATATTTACATATATATGGGTATATAATAGAGTGTAAGCTCCTTGGGGCAGGAATTATTTGCTTTTGTTTTTGTATCCCCAGCATTTAACATACAATAGTTACTTAGCACAGTCAATACTCAACCTTTTTTTTTAGATTTTTATTTTGAATATTTTCCCCTAGTTACATATTTCATGTTCTTTCCCTCTCCCCAAAGCCCCGACAACCCCCCTTAGCCAATGCACAATTCCACTGGGTTTAACATATATCATTGATCAGGGCCTAATTCCATATTTCAATACTGTGGGATCCATATTGCTGAGAGGGGTGCAAGCTGCATCAAAGAATTCCATAGTGGCCCCCAGAACTCTAAGAGAGGGGGCAGTTAGAGGCAGTTGGAGTCCTGGTATAAAAAGACAGGTCACCTTTCTTGCAGACTTCCTGGTCCTGGTCCTGATCCTGGTGCTGTCTCTTTGCTCTTGGATCTGAGCAGAGGGGCAATCTGTGTGGCTCTGAGCTGAGCCATTCATTCTCTGACAGGCAAAGCTGTTTTACTTTGTTAGACCTTCAAGCAATATCACAGTCTACTTTAGTTTAGCTATCTAGGTTCAGAAAGAAGAATATTTAGAGGCTTAGAGAGGAGATTAGCCTTTCAAGATACTTTTCCCTCTTTGGGGTGAGGGGCTGCTTTTGACAAAGCTGTTTATGTAGTTTCTCCTTACCTATCAATCCTAAGCCATTTTCCCCCTTTCCGTTTCCTGATATCATTAAACCCTTATCATCTAAGAACAGTGTCTGGATACAGATAATTTGGGGAAATATTCACATCCTCCATTAGCCAAGTTCTTCTTACTAGTGGCCCTGAAGTTGATCCTAACCTCTGAGCCTTCTAAGACATCAAGCTTCACCAATTCTATCCTGTGAGGAAACAATAAAGAGAAAGATATCATCATAAGGAGTTTAGCCTTTCCCCACTTACCATCTTATCAAGCTAGACTATCCTCCATTACCAAGCTGTTAACTGTCTTCCAACTGTTTAGAGGGAGGGGGGAGGTGAAGGAGTACTCCTCAAGTTCCTGCCCCTCCATTCCAGTCAAGCCTGCTTGTGTTTCTCCAAAGACCTGGGATTAGGGAGACTTCAGCATCACTGACCCCTGTCATCTTACAGTTTCCCAAATCCTACAATACTCAGCTTTTGTTGGAGTAACATTCCTAGAAAATGATACATAAGGGGCAGCTGAGTAGCTCAGTGGATTGAGAGTCAGGCCTAGAGATGGGAAGTCCTCAGTTCAAATCCGGCCTCAGACACTTCCCAGCTTTGTGACCCTGGGCAAGTCACTTGACCCCCATTGCCCACCCTTACCACTCTTCCACCTAGGAGCCAATACACAGAAGTTAAGGGTTTAAAAAAAAAGAAAGAAAATGATACAAAGTCAGTGAATACCTTGAACTATAGGGAAGTAGGAAAGTAGGTTCCCTTGACCTCTTATATTTTTCTCTATTTTACGTAGTCATGAATGTGCACAGTTGCCAATGTTAGAATGAAAATGAGATTCCTAATAAAAATCACACCAATGCTTGAGATCATGAACATTAAATGTATGAATGTTGAGGATTGACTGTAAGTGCTTGTTGAAGGCAAATCAGGCCAAGATGGTGAAGAAGCCCATCTCTCCAAAAGACCACTGAAGAACAAAAATCCCTCAAAACTAATACCTGGAGAGGTAGAATCAACAGAAGAAAGGGTGAAGCAGTGCTCTGGCTTAGAACAAAGTTGAGTGACAGCAATGAGGACTTATCTCACTGGGGTATGAGAAGGAAAAGTTGAACAAGCCCTCAGTGGGACTTGGAGGCAATATGGTGTAAGCTTCAGAAGAAAGAGAATAATATCTGACTCTGTCCAGCCTCAGCAGGGTAAGAGTGGAAACCAGTACAATACAGAACAAACAGCAGTGGAAGAAAGGAGACCTGTATAATCCAGCCTAGACAGAGATTGGACTACAACCTAGTGTAGCCAATAGTAGGTCAAACTCAGCCCAACAAGATCCAGTCTTGGTGAGATTAGGCAGAAACCTACTTCAATCAGTTGAACTGAATAACTGTAAACCTCCACATAGAAGAGCAACCAGGATATCTCTGCAGACTGCTCCATCTGAGATGGAGAAAGCAGAAGCTACCCTAGGCACAGTATAAGCTCAGGACAATATACCCTCCACCTCATGAACAGAAATAAATTTCAGCATATGAACAGGAAAACATGAGCAAAAGACATTTAAAAAAGCCTGACACTAGAAAACTATCTCAACAAGAGAGATAACCAAAATACAAACTCAGAAAAGGACAGCAATACTGTTTTTTGAATATACTCCCATCATGATAAATTTTGATAGCATATTTTTGTGTTTTGTGCCTTGTTTGATGTTAATTCCTAGAGAATTGTTGTTGTTTTAAAACTTTTATCTTCTATCTTAGAATCAATACTGTGTATTGATCCCAAGGCAGAAGAGCAGTAAGGGCAAGGCAACTGAGGTTTAGTTATTCACCTGGGGTCATATGGCTAGGAAGTATCTGAGGTCAGATTTGAACCCAATATCTCCTGTCTCTAGGCCTGACTTTCAATCTACTGAGTCAATTAGTTGCCTGTGAGAATTGTTGAATAAAATTATCTACATGAAATAATTACCAGTCAGTCATTCCAGTCTCTGAAAAATGACAAATGCCCAGGGAAATTTCAAGTTTGAGTTACTTCCTATTCTAAATTGGTGAAAGATCCTTAATGTTACAGCTGATTGTGGGATCAGTCATGAAATAGAATTGGAGTATGATTAGAAGAACTGAAGAGGAAGCATGGGATAACAGAGAGAACCCAGAGCACATGAGTTATACTAATTCTGCTACGTATTTGGATATAAATGTAGAATCACTCAGAACCAGAAGGAAACTCTGAAGTTACTTAGTTCTAAATATTTGTTTTACAAATAAGGAAACTGAGCCTCAAAAAGATTTAAGTTAATTGGTCAAACAGGTAGTGACAAAGAAAAGATGTCAACCTGGGTACTCAGACCCTAGAGCCAGGAGTACTAAGTTGCCTCTCCTTATCTCATCTCATTGATTCTTAGTTTCCTCAACTAAAAAAAACATGGGAGTGGGGTGGGGAAATGGACTAAGGCACCTTCTGGTTCTAGAACCCTCGGTAATTCTATGAAAAGACAAATGACAAAAAAAAAAAGCCGATTTATTTTTTCTACTACTAATTGCAAGTCATATTGTTTGAAATTATTTAAAGTTCTTTTGTTACAATCTGGAAATAAATACACATTTTAAATGTTCATAGCTAACCCACAACCATTTCTAACACAGATGATCTTTGATGACTCATAAATAGGGAAATATTCAAACTTTAAGGTATACCAGGTGTGGTCATTTTGTAGCATCTGCAATGACCTGCAGCTATATAATGATTATAATGTTGTTTCTGGCTTTATTGTTGGCACAAATGAAATCTCAAGAACAAATGAATCACAAGGGATGGGGGTGAGGGGTACTCCCTATAAAACGAGGGAGTCATTAACTTGTCTGCTCCAGTCTCAGTTAGTTAGATTCCAATATTGGGCCTTGAGAAGTTTTTTAAAAAGAAAGAAATTCTCACCTGTTTCCAGCACATCAACAAAAAGGGTGTGTCTTCTTAGGACTCCTCAACCTTTGCTGACACACATGGTTTATATCTTGGTGGAAGGAGGGTTTGGCCAAGCAAGTGCCTGGAGCACTTGTATGGGTTTTCCCACATCTATGTCGAAATATAGAACCTTGCATTCACCTGCCACTCATGAATCATTATCATTCACTTCCCCCACCTCCAAGTGCCCTAGGCACCACGAATCTGTATAGTCTTGAGATACTCAAGTGTGTCCATTGTTGAAGAGGATGGGCTAGATGTCAGAAGACAGCTGCAAAAAGAACCCAACATTCCTGCTTGGTATCAGGCATTATTTAGCAGGTGGGAAAGTGGCTCTAAGTTTTCATGTTATCGTGATCTTATTTTCATTTCATCCCAGTGGAAATTGATAGTGATTACTAGCCAAATAAAGTGGATATGGCAAGGTGAGAGGAGGGCTTGCTCTTTATACTGTGCCTTGGAGATGCAATTCCAGTAAAGAATTTTCTGAGCTAGGGCTTTTATCCTTAGAATTAAATTAGGATATAAACTCCTTGTGAGCTGAGACTATTTTTGCTTTATATGTAGAAGACAATTTAATAAACGTTTGGATTGTATTGAAATTCCTTTCCTCCATGTTTGCCTCAAAGGAGAAGAGTAAGATTCATAGAAGAAAGCCAGTCCTTCAAAATTTGGGGGAAGGAAAAACATGAGTTTATGATAAAAACCAAACAAAACATTTCTGAAGCTGGTTGCTTGGAAGGGTTATGTTTGCAAATTCTACTTGGGTACCTAGAACTTAAATGAACAACCCTGGTAAGGCCACAACCAAAACAAAAACCACCTATTCTCATTTGAGTTTTGCAGCAAATAAGGCTTCTTGCTAGGGCCCTTGGAATAACCTTTTCTGAGCAAAGGATTAGGGAAAGCTGTAAATGTCAGAGATAGTTATAAAGAATGATAATATCTACAAATAGAGAATTGACAAGGGCAAAATATTTACGTGCAACTGTACAGTTATTTGCATATTGGAGGTTAGCCATTTTATAGACATAAAAACCTCCAAAGGATGAAAGTAATAAGTTGCAAAATAACATATTTTAAATGTATCTAGGAACTTTTATACTTTAAGAAACTGAGATGGGAACATTTTCCAAAACTAAACCAGTTCATTCATTCAACTGACATTTACTGATCACTTACTTTAACCAAGAAAATGTGCTAGGCTCTTCAAGGAATAGAGAAATGAAAAAGTGCAGAAAAAAACTACAGGTATCTCTTCCACATAGGGGCATGATCTGGAAAATCTTCATAAGATATCTTGACCCTCCTTTTGAACCAGAGAAAATGTCTGAATAATTTCTTTTTCTTTTATGGAGTTTACATATCTTATATACATTTAGGTATTACTAAACTTTTAAAGATATCTCTATATTTCTAGTCTTTGTGTTTTGTCTGCTGACTTTAGTTAGGGGTTTTTGCAAACTTTAATTTTTTACATATTTTAACTTTTTAAAAATTGTATATACATTTTAGTGTTAAATTATAAAGTATGTTGATATTATACAATACTGTACACATATTTTATGCATTTCTAAGTTTCTAAACTTTTTCTGTGTCATTTGTTAGCCTTCACATGTCATCTGTGGCTTCTGCAAAATTCCCCAAAATTCTCATTTAATTTCTTATATCAACCTGTGAAATAGCAAAACTATTGTAAGATTTAAATCAATATCCAGTAACTCCAAGTATTATATTTTGTAAGATTTATTAATAATCACTTGAAGTAGAAGAAATAAAAAGACAAAAGTAAAAGCCTGAGTAAAACTCGCTTTCCTACCCTCAATCAGGGGAAAAGAAAGAGTGAGGGGTGGAGTTATGCAAAACTTACATCCTCCCTACGTTAGCACATAATGTGAGAGGGAGCATGGGAAGCAGGTATTTAGGGTTCTGGGGAGCAAATCCTTATTACACACTATGATAGGAAAAGTCATGAGGGAGAAGGGATACCTGTACTACACAGTCCCTATCCTCAAATCTTACAAGTTTAAGAGTGTGAATTTTTAGTAAAAAAGAGGAAAACAGCCAGTCATTTTTGTGTTTTTCTTTGGAATCCTTAAGGTGAAAATGAGTTGAATTAACTAGAAATCACAAATACTTTCACGTGATGAAAGAGTTCATATAAGAAATGAAATTGTGGCTTAGAATGAGTAGGGTACACTCCATAATAAACAGAACAAAATAGGATCTTGTTGTATATGACCTGTACCTTCCAACACCATTTGAGTAAATTGAAAATTGTGCATAATAGCAAACCACACTATTTAATAAGTATTTCTTATATAAACATGCCAAACACATTATGACTTTTCTTAGACTTATCAGAGCTATCAGCGTCATTACTCTTGTACTTTGGGGCCACTATCAGTAACTACATAGGGTTAATGAAACAAAGAGAAGCCCTGCCCTGACATAGACACAACTTGTCATAAGCAAGGACTCCTGACAAAG
This sequence comes from Gracilinanus agilis, assembly GCF_016433145.1. Classification (NCBI taxonomy): domain Eukaryota; kingdom Metazoa; phylum Chordata; class Mammalia; order Didelphimorphia; family Didelphidae; genus Gracilinanus; species Gracilinanus agilis. Next base: position 246,126,338 of record NC_058130.1, on the reverse strand, counting down.
ATGGATGGGGGAGCTAATTTTTGGCACAAAACAATGTGATGACTCACTCTAATCTCATAGTGAGAATGAGTATGATTGGGTAAACAGAACAGAGACTTTATGCTGTTTGGGAAAATAGTATGGATTTAGTACTTAATTAAACATTTTTTATTTTGTATTTTTCTGCCTTTACTTTTTTCAGTTGCCAATTGAGGATCCTGAAATTCATCTGTATTGAATTCACCTAAAACAAGAGTATTAGTGGACCTGAGTGAACATGGCACACAGTGAAAGAACACACAACACTGGTGATTCACCTTCAATGATGATCTTTATGACAAAAAGTTCAAGTACATAAAGTTAATCATTTTACTTCTTTCTATCTATGCCAGAGGATCTCACAATTCACTAGACCTATCATTGCTTTTTCTTTTTTAAACCCTTACCTTCTATTTTAGAATCAATATTACTTTCTACACAGGAGAGTGGTAAGGGCTAGGTAATTGGAGTTAAGTGACTTGCCCAGGGTCACATAACTAGGAAGTGACTGAGGTCAGATTTGAACCCAGGACCTCTTATCCCGAGGGCTAACTCTCTAACCACAGAGCCACCTAACTGCACCTAAATTTATTTTTTTTAATGAATCCCTCCCATGTCAGAAGTCTAATCAACACAATGATCAATTATGATTTTAAAAGACTGATAATGAAGCATATATCTTGCTTCTTAGAAGACAATTAATGAATTGGAGGTACAGAATGAGACATACATTATCAGAACTGACCAATATATATGATTTGTTGTGCTTTGCTGGACCAACTGATTATAGGGTATAGTTTTTATGACAGGGTCAAAAAATATCTCTTTTAGGAAATCTCTTCTCTCTTCATTTATTATATGTCTTTCCCCCAAAAGTACAGTTTATTGGGGGCAGCTGGATAGCTTAGTGGATTGAGAGCCAGTCTAGAGATGGGAGGTCCTAGGTTCAAATCTGGCCTCAGACACTTCCCAGCTATGTGACCCTGGGCAAGTCACTTAACCCCCATTTCCTAGCCCTTACCACTCTTCTGCCTTAGAACCAATTCACAGTATTACCTCCAAGATGGAAGGTAAGGGTTAAAAAATAAAAGTACAGTTTCTTAGAATAAATATTAATATTGTTATTTTCATTTCCATACCTATTGCATTATATATCTTCAATTATAATCCTGGTTCTGATTTGTAGATGTGGAGTTTTAAACTTCATTTTAGAAAAAATATTAAAAAATGTGAAAATTATTTTCAATGGATTAATTTCTATGCATAAAGGAAAGCTATATGGGTAGCAAAATAAGTCATAAGATAACTATCTTATGTTTTTGGACAATAAAAATGATATTCATTATTTCTGAGGAAGTGTCATTTAATATTATTTTCATATAATGTATTTCTTGATACAGTAATAGATGTTTTTCTTTTTAAGCCTACATCTACTGTTTCATTTACATAGGAAAATCTTTCCACCAATATAGATTAGCATGTGTTTTGTAATTGTTAATCTTAGAGAGTTGCCTGAGGACAAAGGAATGTTCAGTGATTTGTCCAGGATTATTGGACCAATATGTGCCAAAGGTCGAAATTCAACCCAAGTAGCTGTTATTTTGAGGCCAGCTCTGTACCTACAACACAATGTTACTTCTCATTAAAAATTTTAGTCAGGACAACTATTTGTCACTAAAGAAGATTAGAGGTAGGGTGATATTGAGAAATAGTCATGGGGACTTCTCCTTCCAGTAGCCAAGATGGTAGAGTAAGGACTATTCTGAACTCACCCAAATCCATCTCCAAACAAATGCAAAAGAAAAAAAGCCTCAAAACAAATTTTGGAGAGACAGGATTAATAGAAGACAGAGTGAAGCAGGGTTTCAGAGAAGGGGAAAATGGAATGTATTCCATTGATCCTCCCTTCTGTGTCTTAACCAGTGCCATATTGGTTTTTTTTAAACCCTTGTACTTCGGTATATTGTCTCATAGGTGGAAGAGTGGTAAGGGTGGGCAATGGGGGTCAAGTGACTTGCCCAGGGTCACACAGAGTGCCATATTGTTTTGATGACCACTGCTTTATACTGCTAGGCCCCCATCCTTCCCATTTTTTTCACTATTTCCCTTGATATTCTTGATCTTTTGTCCTTCCAAATGAACTTCATTATAATTTTTTCTAATTCAATAAAAATGTTTCTTGGTAGTTTGATAGGTATGGCACTAAATAAATTAATTAATTTGAGTAGGATCATCATTTTAATTATGTTAGTTCATCCTACCCATGAGCAATTAATGTTTTTCCAATTATTTATACCTAGTTTTAATTGTATGGAAAGTGTTTTGTAGTTGTGTTCAAAGAATTCCTGTGTTTGTTTTGGGAAATAGATTCCTAAATATTTTATACTGTCTAGGGTGATTTTAAATGGAATTTCTCTTTCTAACTCTTGCTGCTGTGATGTGTTGAAAATATATAGAAATGCTGATGATTTATGTGGGTTTATTTTGTATCCTGCAACTTTGCTAAAGTTGTTGATTATTTCCATTAGCTTTTTAGTTGATTCTCTAGGATTCTTTAAGTAGACCATCATATCATCTGCAAAGAGTGATAGCTTAGTCTCCTCATTGCCTATTTCAATACCTTCAATTTCTTTTTCTTCTCTAATTGCTACTGCTAGTGTTTCTAGTACAATGTTAAACAATAGAGGTGATAACGGGCATCTTAAGCTTCACTTCTGATCTTATTGGGAAGGCTTCTAATTTATCCCCATTGCAGATGATGCTTGCTGATGGTTTTAAATATATACTGTTTATTATTTTTAGGAAAGGCCCTTCAATTCCTATACTTTCTAGAGTTTTAAATAGGAATGGATGTTATATTTTCTCAAAGGCTTTTTCAGCATTTATTGAGATAATCATATGATTTCTGTTGGTTTGGTTGTTGATATAGTCAATTGTGTGGATGGTTTTCCTAATATCATAGTGAATAATCCTCATGATCACTTGCTGGAGTCTTTTTGCTAATATTCTATTTTACATACATATTTTTTAAAAAGAGGGTAAATATTTGAAAAGGGTTATTTTGTTGTAGAAGGCCAAAAATCACCTCTATGATAACCTTGAAAAGTTTAGTACATTTCCTTAATATCGCCATATTTTCCTTTCTAATTAGATTACACAACAAACTGTTCTTGGACCTATTTATAGTAAACATTTTAGAACATTCATATCTTCCTCCTAAGGCACACTAAAAATTATTCTTCACTTTCTAGCTCAAAAAAGCTGAGCAACTTTTCAAACCCAGTAATATTTTTTGTAAGTGAATTTTAACTTTGTTTCTTCCTCATAGATATAGAAATGCTCCTCATTAATTTAGTCACTAGTAAGGGAAAAGCAAAATAATGCTGATCCTAGGGAAAATTCTACTTTGTCAAGGCAACACTACTGACAAGGTCTGTGGATTCTGAAAAATACTTTGGCTCAGCTAAGATTAAATAAGCCAAACTGTTTGTTCACTACAATGTAATAGATGGGAACTCTACCTTTTGCAGAAAGAGCAGCTTGCTTATTTAACTTTAACTCCCTGAGGTTGTTCACTTCTCTACTACTAGAAATTCCCTCATGTTCAGACTGTCTGTTACTATTTAGAACCAGAAAATAAACCTAATTTGGGAGTGCATGGCTTTGTCTGCACAAAAGTAAACATAATGGAGAAATGAGCAATGATCAGAGGAATTTAAGAGATTTGGCCATTGAACTTTATTAGTAGGGGAAAAAACATTTGTATTCCAGAAATTCCAAAAGTAGAAGAAGGAAAATGAATTTTCCAAATAATTATCTCAATGTCTGGATAGCGCATTAGAAATCATCTATCCCTCTCATTAGAAAATTGAGGGGGCAGCTGGGTAGCTCAGTGGAGTGAAAGTCAGGCCTAGAGACAAGAGGTCCTAGGTTCAAACACGGCCTCAGCCACTTCCCAACTGTGTGACCCTGGGCAAGTCACTTGACCCCCATTGCCCACCCTTACCAATCTTCCACCTATGAGACAATACACCGAAGTACAAGGGTTAAAAAAAAAAAAAGAAAAGAAAATTGATACCAAGAGGGTATAACATGTTTGTCCCAAAGTCATATATAATATATAATAAACCCAGAAGGTGAACTCAAAAATTCCAATTCCCTATCTAAGCATTCCACTATTTAACTTGTCTTGTATAGACAAAGGATTTATTTATGCAAGATCACCAACTATGGGTGGATTGCAAGTTTTGGTTCTAATTGGTTACTTTGTTCTTGTCTTCAAGGTCACTAGACCAATTTAAAGAGATGAAGTTACAACATAGAGTTGCTCTAGCTAAATGTATCCAAAAAGATTAGAATTATAGGGGAAGAGATCACAAATATGTAGTACAACTCCCTCATTTCACTGTGGCTCCAGAAGAAGGGGGAAAAAAACTTGTCCAAGATTACGTATTTAGTAATCAGGAAAAGAAGGACTCAAATCCAGTTAACTCCAGATCTAGGTCTCTTCACAACAGATGGATTCTTTTTCCACAAAAGAAGCCAGAAATCTAATTTCTGCAGTCTATGACATCAAGATTATTTCTTATTCCTTGGCTGACATGCTCCTCAGTCTTTGTTCTTCCTTCCATTGAGATTAAAAGCTTTGATTATTTTATGTTAGTTGTGTTTTTTCACCTAGCTATCAATTTAATTTTTGCGGCTTCCCGCAAATTTTAATTAATTTTAATCTCAGATTTTAATTTTTGTATTATCTCTCACTTTGTCTCTATCTTTGTTTATCTCTGCTTCTCTCCATTATTATTATTTTTCGTATGGAGCTTTTTTCTCGCAGACTTTCAAACTACTTTCAAGAATGAAAAGGGTTGAGACATAAAGAGTTACAGAAGTTGTTTCAGAAGGAAAGCTCAAACAAAATGAAGAGAAAGGAGAGTCATTGGCATCAAGGATGTGCAAGGTATAAGAGAGGGCTGTCTAACTCATGGGTCAACTGGAATGGGGTAAAAAAGGAACAGACTGGACTAGAATAGACTGGAAAGAATCTTGCAGCCAAAAGTTCTCAGTTCTAGGAATTCAAGACCCAAGTTAATTTTTACCTCCTCCAATAAGCCTCACTTCATTCTTCACCCCAATTCTGTCATTCGTCAATGGTTGGGGTGGAAGTATTCAAAAATGAAAGACAGAAAACCTAGACAATCTACTTCCTCTCTCTGAAATTCAGTTTCACTAACTATAAAATAAGAGAGGCAAAGCTTATTAATAACCTTAAAGATTTACTATGTGGCAAGCAATTAAAATATGTATTATATTTATGTTTTATTTTTAATTTAACCTTCAACAAACATAAACATTTCATATACAAAGAAGAGAGACTTAAGAAACTGAGAACTTCAATGATGTATTGTTGAAATGGAACACTGTTGTACCATCAGAAATGACAAACATGGTGATTTCAGAAAAAAAAAACCTGGAAAAACTCATATGAACTACTGCAAAGTGAAATGAGTAGAAAACATTGTATACAATAACAGAAATATATGATGATCAACTATGAAAGTCTAAACTATTAGCAGTGCAAGGATCTGGGATATACCCAAGGGACACATGATCAAAACTACTATCCATAGCCATAGAAGAAACTTTTGGAATTTGAGTACAGATAAAAGCATATAATTTTTCACATGAGTTTTTTCTTGTATATGTGAAACGTGTCTTCTTTTAAGGCATTAGAAATATAGAAATACGTAATGTATGACCGCACTGGTTTAAATTATATTAGATTATTCACCATGCCAGGGAAGGAGGAAGCAAAGAAAGGAGAGAACCTAGATTACAAAATGTCAGAAAACAATTATTAAAAATTGTTTCTACATGAGATTTAAAAAATAAAATTAAAATATCCAAAATTTAATTTAAAAAATTTAAGTTTAAAATGTATTTTTTAACAAAGAAATTGGGAGCTTTTGTTACATATAGTTTATTTGGGGAAGTACTTTTTAAATCTTGTAAATTATAATATTAGCAACTTTGTTGTGAATGACCCCTTCTCAAAACTTGCATAGTACTTTGTATGTTTTCTGAATATCTATGGTGTTCTTTTTTCCCTGTAGTTATATACTTAGTATATGTAGTTACACATATGCATTATGTGTATATAGTTTTTATTCCTATTACTAGGTCATAAATTGCATGAGGACAAGGACAATGGCTTAAAAAAATGATCCATATTTTCTTTATACATTGTTGACACTTTCCAGTGTCTTCCTCCACTCCTTGCCAACTAGTAGACACTTTCCTTTTAAAACAGATTAAAAACAACCAGAGAAAAGAAACCATGACCCTAATAATTTCAGATAATATTTTGCCTCATTCTGCACTCACAGTCTATCACTTTTCTGCCAAGATATGCCATCTCACCACCAAGAATGATCACAGTATTAATATTCTAATGTATTTAAATGTTACTTTCCTTTATATTATTGTCATCATGTAAACTATATTGTTTTCTTCAATCTGCTTATTTTGCTCTGTATTAGTCCTCCCTCCTCAATTTCCTGAATTTAATGTTTGTTATTCCTCATAGCTGAGTATTCCATTATATTTATATATAGTTTGTTCAGAATTCTTCTCTGGGAATTCACTATGTTTTCATGTTTTTGCTACCCAAAAAGTTCTGCTATAAAACCAAATCACCCACATTAAAAGAAGAAAGAATTCAACACAGATAAAGAACAAAGAGAGTAGATTACTAGAAACAATTGTGTCCCCAAATATGTCAACAAAACTGATAGTTTAAATAAAATAGAACATTTGCAAAGAGAAGAAATGCCTAGATTACCAGAACTAGAAATATAAGATTTAAGTAACCCAATCTAAAGAAAATAAATTGAATAAGCCATAAAGAAATCCCAAAAGGGTAAAGAAATGGGACCAGATGGATTTACAAGTGTGTATTATACCAAACATTCAATGAACATTTAATTCTAATAGAATGTTTATAAAGATGAACAGATTTTATCAGATTTCTTCTGAGACAAATATTAACTTAAATATCTGAACTAGAGAGATGAAACAAGACTATTATAGACAAAATCTATATCTAACATTAATAAAAATATTTATTAAATAAAATATTAGCAAAGAAGCTATGACTACATATTAAAAAATTAGCAAACTGTGAGAAGGTTGGATTTATACCAAGAATATAGGATTGAGTCAATATTAGGAAAAACAAACTATAAATATAACAGAGTATATCAAGTTTTGAGAAATAGAATGATGATATCAATTGATGCAGAAAAAGCTTTTGACAAAATATAATGTCCATTTCTATAAAAACATGGAAAACATATCAACAAATGGATTTTTCTTTAATATTGAATGGCATCTATCTAAAACAAAGGGTTAAAAGCAAGGATATTCTTGGCACTGGTATTTTTATAGTTTTAGAAACCTAGATATTATAACAAGAAAAGAAAGATTGTGGGATTAAATATAGGCAAAGAAGCAACAAAATCACAACATTTTATAGATGATATGATGGCTTAGAGTACTCTAGAAATTCAGCTGAGAATTCATTGAAACTTCAGCAAAATTTCAATATGTTAAACGAACTCACAGAAATCCTTTTCTTATGCTACCAATAAAACCCAGCAGATAGGATATCGAAATAAATAAATAAATAATGTATAAAGTATCTAGTAGTCCATTTATCACAGGAATTATTCACAGGAATCCTTTGAATAAAGGCACAACATTCTTTACAGAGATAAAGGGAAATACAGAGATAAAGAAAAAATTATATCAAGATATATAACAATATAATAGATGTACTGAAGCTGGTACTTGCCCAGGATCACACCACTAGTAGTTGCTGATTCAAGTTTCAAATTCAGGTCTTTCTGATTTTAATCCAACATTATATACTGTACCACCTAGTCACCTATATTGGAATAGCCTGAAAGTAGAATGGGAAGCAGTACTCTTCTTTCTGGACTCTTGAGTCAGGAGTAATGGGAGAAAAACTGATTTCCAGTGAAGAGAATCACAAGTGTAAGTATGCTATTGTGATAATGAGATTAAATCTACCCAGCCCATTCTTAGATCTAATCACCAAAAATGTAAACAACACCACTTAATTCACAAGTTGGGAGGTCTGTGACCCACCTGTGCAAGAGTGGGTGCAGAATAAGAATTGATGGACTGCCCTGGGACAGTCCTAAGCAAAGCGTCTGTTGTGATTGGACATATAAACTAGGAGGAAGTCACAGGAAGTGACGAAAAAGAAGCGCCTTTAAGAGGGAGTGACAATTTCCTGTAGCTCTCTTCTGGTTTGTGACTTGGATCTGAAGGAGTGCTGGCTGAGACCTTGGACTAGGTGAGACTGCTCTTAATCTCTCCCTTGGAACTACACATGGTTAGTGTAAAGACTAAATCTTCCTGCATTTCTCTGAAGGAACTCTCCTTTCAAGAGAGGATTTGAGACTGAAGCTTTTGCTTCATTCATCCCCCACCTTTGGCCCTTGGCCTTCTCCAATTCAGGACTAGTTAAACCTGCCTGGGTTGAACCAGGGGCTGGATCAAATTACTCAGTCTGGTAGATTACTTATTCTACCTGATCCTCACTCTGATTTTCTTACTTTCTCTCCCTTTTTGCATTTGTAAATAAACTACCATAAAAGTCATTTTGACTTAAGGATTTTTTATTGGGGATTGATATTTATTCAATTCCCTGGCAACCATCCCTTTTTAATAGTCATTCAATCAAAACCCCTTTTTACCCCTTACACTAGTAAATGTGTAACCAGTTCTCTTTTTAAAAATCCACTACATTTTTTCCGGGTTAAGATGGCAGCAGAGTAAAAAGCAGCTGCTTGACCTCTCCTAACCCACACATATAGGACTCCTCAAGAAGACATAAAAACAAATCCAGACAAATGAAGGGACCCCACAACAGGGCTCAGCATTGAAGGTACATGGAATCGGGACACTTCCATGCTATAAAGGGGTGAAATAGCTCTCACTAAAACATGAGCTGAGCAACTCCCTCCCCCACCACACCACCTACAGTGCCAAAGCCAATGCAAAAGAGTTAGAGCAAGTTTGGGGCACCCATTAAGTCATTGGCAGCTCCAGGGCCTGCTCCTGAGAGCAGTAAGACTTAAGACCTCAAGAGGCTAAAGAACATGTAGACTTTGAACACAGACCCTGAACGCAGGCACAGACTCGGATCCTGAGTGCAGGCGGGGACCTTGAGTACACCCAGTGCAGAGGGTGCACAACTGTGGAAGCAGTGCCCTGAGATTGTTAAAGGAGCTTCAGGCAGAAGAACAAGCAAGGGGACCACAAGGAGGCTTGACCCTGAGAACAACTAGACCTGAGACCTCAGGATTATAAAAAGTGCAGACAGACCCTGGGTGTTATAAGGATGAAAAATAATAAAGGCTGAGATAAATATAAAAATTAGTATTTTAATTAAAGCCATGCTGATAGATAAAGTCATTAGACCACGCTCTTGTAAGAATTCAAAACTGCCACCCATGCCATTATTGTTACCTCCCGTCTCTTCCTGAGTCTGCTGGCCAAGAGGGCCACTCCCTCCTAACCCAGGAGATTTAAACTGTTCTCTGCGTGGAGATGTAGGCATCCCCATGCCCAAAGAACCGGAACCAGAAACCCGTTGGACCACGGGAAATGTAGCTTGATAATTTCCACGTGTCCATAGAAAATACATATATATACTTAAAGATGGCATCTCCCAAATTTCATTTTTACAGCGTGAGGATAAAGCTGAAAGGGCACACAGCTCACAATGTCAAGCCAGACTCAGGAACGCCAGAAGAGAAAGATGAAGAAGAAACCTTTAACACTAGACAACTTTAACACAGAAAAAAATCTAGACAACAGAGCAAACAGCAGAGGAGAACAAACAAGTAACCATATCCAAACCTTCCCAAAAAAAATGAAAATGGGACACAAGGTCTTGAAGAGTTCAAATCTGAGATTATGAGAAAGATGGAAGAGATCTGGCAAGAAAATAACGGTTTAAAAGGCAGAATTTCGCAATTGGAAAGTGAGGCAAGTAAATAGAAGACTAGAAATGACCAGATTGAAAAGGAAAACCAAAAGATTATAGCCAAAAACCAGTCTCTAAAGGCTAGCATTGGGTAATTCGAAAAAGATGCCCACAAATCAAAAGAATTGATAAGCAAATTGGAGACCAAAATCAAACAGCTGGAAAACAGGACAGACCAAATTGAAAAGGAAAATCAAAAGCTTATAGCAGAAAACCAGTCTCTAAAGTCAAGAATTGGGCAAGTAGAAGTCAATGATCTCGAAGACAGCAAGAACAAATAAAACAAAGTCAAAAGACTGATAAAATAGAAGGAAACATGAAATATCTCAATGAGAAAGTGACAGACCAAGAAAACAGGTCTAGAAGAGACAATCTGAGAATCATTGGTCTTCCTGATAAAGCATAAATTAATAGAAATTTGGACTCCATACTAAAAGAAATTATTCAGCAAAATTGCCCTGAAGTTCTACAACAAGAGGGCAATATAGACATTGAAAGGATCCATAGATCACCCTCTACACTAGACCCTGAAAAGACAACCCCCAGGAATGTAATAGCCAAATTCAAGAGCTTCCAAGTAAAAGAAAAAATCTTACAAGAAGCCAGAAAGAGACAATTCAGATATCAAGGAACACCAATCAGCATCACACAGGATCTGGCAGCCTCCACACTAAAAGACTGTAAGGCTTGGAATATGATATTCAGAAAGGCAAGAGAACTGGGTCTACAACCAAGGATCACCTACCCATCAAAACTGACTATAAAAATCCACTACATTTTAAATTTTAATCTACATTATTAATATTTTCTCCTGAGTTTTGAGTTTTGATTCAGTAACTCATTAGCTGTGTGACCTTGGGCAAGTCACCCCTGACCAGGCTACAATTTGCTCCTTTCCCCATCTTGACCCATCCAGTAATGAATCCCTTCAACTCTGAATAGTTCTCTCTTCCCAAGTTCTTTGACCACCTATCCTTTCAAAGATCTTGCCCTGCTAAACTTCTACCAGAATTGCCTTCAGTCTGCTACCATGCCTACCACTGTCCCCTACTTTTGCTCCTACTCACATACTGATAAATAAAATTAGCAAATATCTCCAAACCCTGCCAACTATTTATGAACTCTGAATTTATGTTACATAATCTCAATTTGGTATTCAATGCAGCAAGGCAATGCTTTTATAACTTTCCAATCAAATCACTATCCCCTCAGCATAATCCTGTTCCAAATCTTTTTATTCCTCCTCAAACCTTTTCATAGCTTCCCTCAACTTGGATTCTACCCCTAGAACCACCCTAGGTTCTGGTAGTGAGCTTTTGACTTGGAACCAGGCCTCCACTTCATTTCCTAACCACTATTTCCAAACCATATCACTGGAACAACTAGGTGGCTCAGTGGATGGAGACACCAAACTCGGAGACAGGAGATCCTGGGTTCAAATATGACCTCAGGCACTTCCTAGCTGTATGACTGTACAAGTCACTTAATCCCAGTTGCCAAGCTCATACTGCTCTTTTGCCTTGGAACTGATAGTACTGATTCTAAGACAGAAATTGAGTTTTTTTTAAACTAACAAACTATATCACTATATACATCTTTCTTATGTCCTTTTCTAGGTACTCCTTACACAATTCTTCCCCCTATAATATATATAATGTATATTGCATATATAATATAAGATCCTTGAGGGCAAGGTCTATCCAGGTTACTTTAAATTATATTTTACAATTTTTTAACATGCCTGGTATAGTATGTGCTTAATAAACATATTACTCTCTCTTTCTTTCCTTGTTATTCTTTTCTATTTTGTATCCCCAGTCTCTTGCTTAATAAATTTTTGATTAATGGAATTAAGTATCAGTTTGGATAAAGTACTGAATTTAGAATTAGGAATGAGTTCATTTCTGCCTCTAACACTAAATAACTATGTATGACATTGGACAAGTCACTTATCCACTCTCAACCTCTGTTTTCTGATAATAATAATAGCATCTATGTCATAGGGTTGTGGTGAGGATCAATGAGATAGTATATATAAGGCACTTTGTAAATCTTAAAGAGCTGTATAAATTATTAATTAGTCTTAGCATTACCTTTTTTCAATATTTCTTTCAAAATCCCAAGGTTACATTTATTAGCCGATTCTGAAGGACCCAGATGAAACAATATAATAATAAGTTAGAGCTTACATTTATGTAGTGTTTTACAACTTATAACAATGCAGTGACATAAAAAGTATCAGTACTCTTCATCCCATTTCATAGTTGAGCATTATGGGCTCATAAATATTGAAAAATAGAGGGAAAATAAATTTATAAAAGGCTTAATGAGAGACCCAATTAAGCCAGATCATTTAAGGACAAACCTGGAAGGAAAACAAATGCATGAAAAATGGGTTTCTTCAAAAATTTCTATAACAAACTTTTTTTCACCATCAATGACAGTGGAGCATCCATATTTTGACCTTACCATCACAGTCTCTAATGTACCGTAGAGATACTGCAAGTAGAAATGTCACTAAAGAAAATGGAAATAGCATGAGCAGCGGGACATGAATTCACAGAGGAATTTCATGCAGGATATAGCAAAATGCTGAGGAAATTGCTATTGGTTCTCAAATTATTTGAAAGAAGGAGGTGATAGCAAAGGAAAAAAATACTAATTACAGGGGAAAAAGCAGTAGAGTGATGAATCACTATTCATTCATATAAATAGTTTTACATTTTTTATAAAAGTTTTATAAGAAAAACCAATACTTGTATTGAGTTTATCCTTGATGAAGGAAGGAGAAGAGAATAGATAGATATTTCTGCAAATAATCCATAGGAGATGGCATCTTTATCCTTAAATTTATAATATCTAAAAAATTAAGAGAATACAAAATCATATTACATTTTTGTATAACTAAGAAAAAATAGTCCTTGATTTAGTAGATAAAAATAACACCTTAAAGCACCTTCCACAAATATATTCATATCATGCAAGATGCTTAAAAAGTAAAACAAAGATCCTCTGATTATTAGGAAGGATACATAAAACTGGGAGATATCTCCATCAATGATTTTTGCCTTTTGTCATGGAAGCCATTAGTAGTGTTGTTCAGTTGTTTCAGTCATATTTGACTCTTTGTAACCTCATTTGGGGTTTTCTTGGCAAAGATACTAGAGTGCTTTGCCATTTCCTTAAGCTTATTTTCCAGATGAGGAAATTGAGGCCAACAGTGTTAAGTGACTTGCCCAAGGTTACACAGCTAGTTAATATCTAAGGTTAAATTTGATTTAAGGAAGAGGGGTTTTTCTAAATCAAGGAATGATACTCTATCCACAACACCATCTGGAGGTGGTTAGGGTCCAAATGGATATTTCCTATATTGTCCCAGCTCAGCTCACTTTTCAGAGTGCTCTACCTACCTTGCTCACCATGGAATGACTGGCCTGAGCTTGCTCTTCTGATTGTTGTTCTGCTGGGATTGCCATTTCTTGAAAGGTCCCCATCTTGTGGCTCACTTCCTTTGAAACTTAATTCATTCTCAGGATGGCTCTTCCCTCTCTTTCCAGTTTTCCTTTATTTTGGCTTCTCCATTTAGGATGAAGTCAAGAAGACTCATCTTCTGGAATCTGGCCTCAAACATTTACCAGCTGTGTGACCCTGGGCAAGTCACTTAATCTTATTGACCTTAGTATACTCATTTATAAAATGAACTTGAGAAGGAATGTCAAACCACTCCAGTACCTTCACCAAGAAAACCCCAAACGAGATTAAGAAGAGTTGGACGTGACTGAAAACAACTAAACAAAAAATTAGGATGAAACTCCTTGAGAGGAGGGAATGACATATTTTCTTATATTTGTATCCCTAATGCTTGGCATGATGCCTGCCACATAGAAAGTATTTAATAAATGCTCTATCTATATAGATGAAGAGATTTTCCAGATGCTTCTCTTTGCAAATAACAATGGGTGTTGATTGTATCAAGTTCTAGACCATTTTAGATCCTTTTCAATTACATCTATAAACTCTTCCAAGAGTTCTGCCTAATTCTGTATATTGGGGAAACTTAATGGATGACAAATGCCCAGCCTCAAAAAAATAATATGCCTTTGGATAAATAGCTCATAAAGGAGTTCATCAGTACCTATCTCTTAAATAGGTACTGCAGATAAAAAAAATGTTTTGGTGCCAAAATTAAATAGGAGAAATCGTGGGACCTGAATTGTATTTAAGAAATTATGTCACATTTTTAATGATCCTAAGCTTCTCCGTGAAACAAAGACTCATCTCTTTAACATCCATTTTCTTTCATTGGCACAGTGACAGGGGAGCTACCCTTTAATAATATCATATCTTACTCTAGATTTAAATCCTAACTCAGATGCATACTGGCTCTGTGTAACCTTGGGAAAGTCACTTAACCTCTCAGTGTCCTAGGTAACTCCCTAAGCCTAGAAACTCTAGAGCCCTACTTTGGTAAGGGGAGTTTTCTCAACGATGAGTTCCCTATGTCAATGAAATCATTGACAAGTCTAATCTCTAATCATGCACCAAAGCAATACTATATGATGGAAAATCATGTAATACTACCATCTCCAAGTTTTGGATCAGTCAAATGGGAAAGAAGAAACATATGGTCATAAGCAATCCGAAAAGGCAGAAATATAGTCATATAGCAAGAGAAAATAATAACCAATGGAAAACCTACATTACTGTATACCAATATAATTTCAAGAGTCTTACAGGAGAACCCCTAGTATACTGGGTTGACCTTTATGTTGGATTTATGGGAGGACAAAGATATGATCTGAATAAATTGAGAAGGCTTCAGTGAGCTGCAAAGCTGTGTCACTGGAGGGGTTATCAATAACAATGTGATTACAGACTAGTTGAAGTATTAATGAGGAAACTCAGATTCACAATTGTTAAATGGCTTGCCTATGGCAATACAGCTATGATCTTAAGGAAGAAATGAGACTTTGGTGCTAAATACTAGATCTTTTTCAGACAAATTATCATCTACTCATGCCTATACCTCCCCCATCTTGTATATATGAACTTGAATTTTTGTACCAAAATATAAGACTTAAGGGCAGCTAGGTGGAAACTTCAAATCTGTCCTTACACACCTATTAGATGTGTGATCCTGGGCAACTCACTTAAATCTATTGGCCTCAGTTTTCTCATCTGTAAAATGAGCCAGAGGAGGAAATGGCAAGCCACTATAGTATCTTTGCCAAGAAAACTCCAAATGAAGTCATGAAAAGTTGAACACAACTGAAAACAACTGAACAACAAAAAGCTATTCAGTTACCATCTCTTTAATAATACTCTAGTAGAGCACTAGGAACAAGTTTCTCCAGGGAAAAGTAAAATCCCTACTCCTGGCTAATTAAGACTCTGGGAGAAGTAGTAACTGCATAAATGACATGAATGAAAGCGTCATCTTCCCCTTATGCTAAAGGATTAGTCTAGAGGAAGGTGAGATAAGCACAGGAACATAGGAATAAGTAAAGGCACTGGACCCAGCATTTAGACGAGTCAGTGAGTAAGTTAGGGGAGCATTTGGAGACTAGGATCATGACTTCCATCACCACATTGTGGAGATGAGAGTAAACCACGCAAAAGTTATCTGGGGATGAGGAAAGAGAAAGAGAGAGAGGCAGAAGAGAGAGAGAGGGAGGGTGAGAAAGAGAGAAAGAGAGAGAGAGAGAGAGAGAGAGAGAGAGAGAGAGAGAGAATGAATTACTTTCTGTGTTTTCCAAAAATGACGAGTGAGGTTCCAAAAGTTTTCTTTGTTCATTAAAGTTCATTTGCATTTCTGCTTAATTATTAGTGCATTATGTTTTAACACAAAGTCTGATAATCATTTATTGTTTAGTTGTTTAAATCTTGTCTATCTCTTTGTGCCCTCATTTGGGACTTTCTTGCCAAGATACTGGAGTGGTTTGCCATTTCCTTCTCCAGTTCTTTTTACATATGAGGAAACTGAGACAAAGAAGTTAAGTGAATTGCCCAAAGTCACACAGCTAATAAGTTTCTGAGGACAGATTTGAACCCAGGAAGATTAATCTACCCAATTCCTGGGCTGGCACTCTATTCCCGTGCCACCTAGCTGTTTTTAATGATCACAGCAACTCCTGATTTGTATACATTTCATCACTGTAAATTGGAGAGAAACTTGTTGATATGGCCTAAAAATTCTGGGAAGCAATTAAAAATTATTCTAAGAAAGTAACTAAAACATTCATACTCTTTGACCCAGAAATCTAACTTGTAAGCATATACCTCAAGGTGAAATAATACAATGGACAGCAAACATGCTATAAATTCAAATTTCTTGAAAATGCATATTCAAATACCCCAAAGTATGTGTGTGTATATATATATATGTATATATTTAAAACCTTATTTTCCATTTTAGAATCAATACTAAATATTGGTTCCAAGGCAGAAGAATGGTGGTAAGGACTAAGCAAATGGAGTTGTGTCTTGCACAGCGTCACAGCTAGGAAGTGTCTGAGGCTAGATTTGAACCCAGGCCCTCCTGTCTCTGGGCCTGGCCTTCTATCCACTGCACCACCTAGCTGCCCCCAAAGCATATATTTTTTCCCGTAAAAATGACTAGCCAACTAACAATGACTAGTATTTCAGAGATACTCATAACATTTACTCATAAAAAAACAAAATGTTTTCACATATTTTTTAGCCATTTTAGCAAAGCAGATTTTGTACTTGAAACCTACTCAGTGTTACTTGCATGAGTGAATATAAATAATTAGTTTATTGTAAATCATTCTTATATATTGAGTAAAATAAGACCCCTGTTCAGGAAATACTCTATAAACTTTTAGATTTCATTATTTTAGAGAATGCTGAGTGTCCACCTGATGATAATGGTGGCATCTTACGGACTTTACCCTGTCAGGTTAGTATCTTGTTAGTTTAGGTCCAGTGTGAGAAAAGGACAAGGCACTCAGTCATTCAATGGTTTAGAGAAGGTTAATAAAAGGTAGAAAAGGCAGTTTCTGGAAGTTAGTTATGCTCCATATTCTTGGAATTCTGTAAGCTCAGGACCTCCAGAAGAGGCTAGAAATTTTTTCCCTTCCCAGCCATTAAGAGATTGGACTGTGCTCTATAATATATTCTGGAAAAAAAAACACACAACTCGACTAACCATCATTTCCCCTTCTTATCCACTTATCTATAGCAAACTCTCTCCAAATGCCATAGGTCAGTTTATGTTTATCTGAAGACAAAGACTATAACAAAAGTGCAAACAGCAAATTAACTAGGTTTAAAAAAGAGCAAGAAACTTCAAAAGAACAAGTGATGTTGATTCACTAGGCAGTGAGGAGGTATATCTTTGGAGAGATGAGGGAGGCAGGAAGAAAGGGAGAGGATGACTTAGAGTGGAATGGACAAATTCACCAAATGTCAACAGTACCAGGAAGCAGCTGCATTTAGGGCAAATAGCTAGTTCAATTCAAGAAGGTCACCCCTTACACAAATCAAAGAGACAGATAAAGTTCTAATTCTTATGATTATTCACCCATTCAGTGGCTAATGCCCTAGAAGACAGCATTTTTTCTGTACTGTGCTATGTATGTGACTCCCTGATGGCTGAGAGAATGGTAAGTCATGACACTATATGCCTGCCTGAAAGGAGAAGAAATTTCTTGAGATTTTTTAAATTATACTTAGGGAAAAGGAGTTTGAGAGAGAGAAGTAGAAGAGCTAAACTTTTGAATTAGGATCACTTGGGGCTATACATATGTGGAGCACTCACCCCACCATATTCCTTAACATTAGACATTTTTAGTCTGAGAGTCTGCTAAAAGTATATTCCTGGGGGCAGCTGGGTAGCTCAGTGGATTGAGAGCCAGGCCTAGAGACAGGAGGTCCTGGGTTCAAATCTGGCTTCAGACACTTCCCAGCTGTGTGACCCTGGGCAAGTCACTTAACCCCCATTGCCTAGCCCTTACCACTCTTCTGCCTTGGAACCAATATACAGAATTGATTCCAAGATGGAAGGTAAGGGTTTAAAAAAATAAAAATAAAAATAAAAAATAAATGATAAAAGCATATTCCTCTTCGTGAGATGATGCCATCTCTTCTGGTTGGAGCTGAAAACTTATCTTGTTCCCAGATGAAGAGTCTGTTTACTATTATGTATTCTTTGGTCTATTTTGGTGACTACAACTTCCTTGATATCTATTTACTACTTACTTTGATAAAGATATTCGTGGTGGTTTTTTTATATATCTTATCTGGGAGGAAGCAAAGCTGGCCACTGTAAGCTAAGTGCTACCTTCTCCTAGATGACAATCAAAGAAATGCTGTGCTTTCCTCAACCTATTATTGTTTCTCTAAACTGTAAACATTCGAAATATGGTTGATATGATTCTAGCTCAAATATCTTTCTTGAAGACAGAAGACTAGAGGAGCTATTACGGTAGACCTAGATCTATTAGCATACTCTTTTTCTGTCAGACTACTGGCAAGGTAACTTCAAACTTCCTCCTGGAACTCCCTCTAAAACTAAAAAGCAATTGCCATTTCCCTTGGAGAAGGATTAGATAGAGCCCAAATCAGATCTGAGATCAGCTGTCTTTACACAAGCATTGTGCCAAAGGTTGGAAATGCAAAGAAAAGTGAAAATTTGACCCTGTTCTCAAGCAGCTCACATCCTTTACTTGCAATGGGATCCTCCATCCTACATAGCTCCCATTTCTTATAATCTTTTAGTCTCTCCATCTGAAAACTATGCTTCCCAGAAGCCCAGCTTTCAGTATTTTTTTCAGAAAAAAGAAAAGCACAAAGTTTGAAAGAGAGTGGGAATGAATGACTCCGGAGGCAGGAGGTAGCCCCTGTGCAGTGCCTCATTCCAGTTGTCTTCGTTGTCATTGAGAATCTCACTGTCTGAATTCTGAGTATTGATGCAACAGCACTGTGTAAACCCATTGTTTTCCTTGCTTCTGATAATGCTGAATTTTGGACTTTGATGTGGTCAGGTTCTGGTAGCCCTAGGAGATTTTACTTTTTTTCCCCCCTATACCACAGAGCATCATATTATAGCTATTGTTAATATTAATAAAGCTTTTGCAAATACCAATGTTTTGTGACATGCCTCTGCCTGTGGAAATCATTATTTTACTTGGATAAACATGGGAAATGATGGGAATGACATTTTGAGAAAGGTGCCAAGATCATGGAGCCAATTATGGTCAACTTAAAACAGCAGAGCATAGTCTCTCTGTAAGAAGTAGCGTATTGTAGTTGATAGTTGATATTAGACTTGGATTAAGAAAGACTAGACTCCAAATACCTCAGATACTTCATAGCTGTAGAAGCCTGGGAAAGTCACATATTTCTTTTGCCTCAATTTCTACATAAGAAAAATTAAGAGGATAGACATGATGGTCTCTAAGACCCTTTCCAGTTCTAAATCTATGCTGTTATAATCCCTCAAAGGAGGGAGTATTTGGAAGAGAAATAATAAATGCAAGATGATGAGAAGAGGAGGAAGTAATCCAAGTCACTTAGTTTCCAGACTTTCTTTTAGCAGGTAGTGACTTACTTTTAGTATATGTGCTGCCGAAGCAAGCACAGTGACTTACTTTTAATTTAAAAAAGCTTCCTTTTCTAAACGTAGCTTCCTTCAAATGGAGAATATTTTTTACTGCAATGCTGTGCCATGTTAAGCGATCATTTACACTTAAATGTTTTTAATTTAATTAATTTAATTTTAATTTAATTAATTTGATTAAAATTTTTAATTAAAAAATTATACTAAAGAAAAGGTTAAGTCCTAACAAGATTAATAAAGCTAAAAAGTAACTCAACTCCTTAACTGTGAAACTAGTGGTTCAGACTACTATGGACTACCTTGCTTTCTTTTGTAGATTTACATGTTTTAAACTAAGAAATTTTATAACAAGGCAGATGACATGAAGATTATCTCTAAAAGTCAATGCTGGTTCAATATACTTTGTATATCTAAAGAACTGCTTCCTCTTAAAGGACCACATTAATCAAAGTTATCATCTAAGCAAGCTCCCCAAAGGTGGCCCACAGTTATTTTTCATCTCCAAAAGGCAGAAAAAGTGGTCTGGACTTGGAATGAGATAGTTGGTTTCAATTCCCAAATCTTAAAATGAAGGAAAAGAATAGTCATATATAATCCCGTAATGCAATACCTAACTATGCTACTTCACTATAAATGAAAAATGAAATCTACCCAAATGTCGCAAATAGAAAATATTGCCTGTCCCTCTCACAGATCACTAGAGTACTCTTCTACCTGTTTTTCCCCTTTGGGAGCCAATTAAAGTTAAGTATTAAGTTATCTGAACTCAATATTCCTTATGGGAATTAAATACAGCATTTAGTTCCATTTCTCCAAGTAGATTTTGGCATTTTCTATGCAATCCTCTGACTCTGAGTGGCTCTAAATTACTAGATTGTGCTGAATTCTGTTGTTTAGTCATTTCAGTTGCCCAATTCTTTGTGACCCCATTTTGAGTTTGCTTGCCAAAGATACTTTAGTAGTTTGCCAGTTCCTTATCCAACTCATTTTACAGATGAAGAAACTGAGGCAAACAGCATTAAATGATATGCCCACAGTCACACAGCTAGTAAGGGTCTGAGTCTGAATTTGAACTCTGGTATTCCTGATTCCAGGCCAGGTATTCTATCCACTATACTACCTAGCTGCCCTCCTCCCCACTTCATTCTGTATTGAGTTATAAATAATTTGTTCGATATACCGAGAGATAGTTAGGAGGAATAGATATCTGATCTCAAAGCTAGGAAGACCTAGGTCCTTCCTCTAACACATATTGGCTATGTGACCCTGGGGAAGTCATTTAACTTCTCATTGTTTTAGGAAACTCTCCAAGACTATAAGTTGTAGAGAAAGTTCTGACCATCTGAGAGGCTGTTTCCTTACCTGGGAGTTCTCTAAACCAATGAAATCGCAGGCTCAGTCTTTATCCTCTAAGCCATATTGAACTTCTGGAGAAGGTCTACAGTCTCCTAGGTGTGCTTAACATTCTCTTAGATTGTGGTGAGACTAGTCCCATGAAGAGTCTAGAGTCAGGTATGTGTGTTGACCTGAGCGTCATCACTTGATAGTCACATAATTTAAGTGAGAACTTAAGAAAAGGAAAGAAGAGAAAAGAAAAGAAAAGAAAAGAAAAGAAAAGAAAAGAAAAGAAAAGAAAAAAAGAAACTGCTGAGATATCTAAAAGTAGACAGAAAATGCTATATATGAGAAGTGGGCATTTATGCCCTTGAATAAAGCACGGTCAACTCTTGATTGTCAGGAACACTGGAACTCATTTGTGGTTTTTCTTTTCTCCTTTCCTTTCCGGTTGTCTGCTCTTTGATCATTTCTCTGATTATTAAAGGTTCTACAGAGGGCCAAAAGGAGAAGGAACAGAAGGAAGATAAATTAGTCCTTTTCTCCACCTTCATTAAAAAATAAAAGGAGGCTAAGTGGGGTAATAAGCAAGTCAATTGTTAACAGAACCATGTACACATTTTCCAAAGATTTAACCTATGAGAAACACTGGACCATCTGCAAAACAGTTCTTATACAACATATACATATATGTGTGCCTATATTTCTTATATTATATATATATATATTTCTTATTTATCTGTATGTGTGTGTATATGTATGTACCCTGTGAATGTGCCATAGTAGAAAGCGTCTTGGACTTACAGAAAGATGAATCTTGGTTCAAATCACGTCTCTGAAACTCACTATGTGGCCATGGGCAAGTCAATGAATCTCTATGAGCCACATGTAAAAAGTAAAATGTAAAATGAGGGTAATAATTTGTATACTACCTTACCTAGCAATAATTAGGAATTATTAAACAGTCAGTTAGGTATTTTTAGAGCACCTACTATGTGCCCAGCAGTGTGCTAAGTGCTGGGAATACAAAAACAAGTGGTAGATAGTCCTTGTCCTAAAAGAGCTCAAAATCTAATCTAATTTGCAAACAGATATGAACAAACAACCTATATACAGGATAAATGGGAAATCATTAATAGAGGAAGGCACTAGAATTGAGAGAAGTTAGGAAAGGCTTCCTATGAAAGACGGGATTTTAGTTGGGACTTAAAAGGAAAAACAAGGCAAGTCAGTACTCAAAACAGAAGAAGGAGAACATTCCAGGCATAAGAATCAGTGAAAGAAAATAACTGGGGCTGAGATAAGATGTGTTTGTTTGTGGAATAATCAAGAAGCCAGAGTCACTAGATCAAAAAGTATGAGGAAGGAGCACCTAGGTAGCACAGTGGGTAGAGCACCAGGTCTGGAATCAGAAGAACCTGGGTTCAAATCTAGCCTCAGATACTTCCTAGGTATGTGATCCTGCGCAAGACACTTAACCCTGATTGCCTAGCCCATGCTTCTCTTTTGTCTTAGGATTGATACAAAGACAAAAAAGCAGAGGTTAAAAAAATGTAAGAAAAAGAGAATAAGTTGTAAGAAGATTGGAAAGATGGGGTAGGGTAAGTTACAAAGGGCTTTAAATGTCAAGCAGAAGATTT
Organism: Gracilinanus agilis; assembly: GCF_016433145.1. Lineage (NCBI taxonomy): Eukaryota > Metazoa > Chordata > Mammalia > Didelphimorphia > Didelphidae > Gracilinanus > Gracilinanus agilis. The sequence goes on along the minus strand of NC_058130.1, from coordinate 246,103,690 downwards.
CATATTTGATTCTGGAGGCTTAAAGGAACCACTGGAATTTATTGGGTAGAGAGCTAACACAGTAGGACTTGGCACTTTAGGAAAAACCATTTTGACAGCTGAATGAAAGATAAATTGGAGTAGGGAGAGACAGAGATTTGAGGTGGGTCAACCCGGCAGTGGGTCATTGCAATAATCCAAGTGTGAGGTGATGAGGACCTGCACTAGTATGATGGCAGTACCAGAGGAGAGAAGAGGGTGTAGTCGAGAGAAGTCACAAAGGTGAAATCGATAGACCTAAGATAAAGTTTCCATTGTTTGGGGGGGGGGGAAGGTTGAGAGATACTGAGGAGTTGAGGATGAAACTTTTGTTGTAAGTCTAAGGGACTAGGAGGATGGTGATATCCTGGACAATAATAGGGAGGTAGAAGGCAAGGAAGATTTAGGGGGAAAGAAAATGAGTTTAGTTTTGGACATGCTGAGTTTAAGATGTCTACTGAATGTCTACTTTGAGCTGTTTAAAAAGGCAATTAGAGATTTGAGATTGAAGGTCAGCAGAGTCTGAGGCATGATATGTAAATCTGAGAATCATCAGCATAGAGATGATCATTAAACCCCTGGACGCAGATAAAATCATCAAGAGATGTACTATCAGGGAAAAAGAGAAGAGAGCCTAGAATGGAACCCTGTGGGATACTTAAGACTAGAGAGCATGACTTGGATGAGTAAACAGCAAAGGAGACTAAGAAGGAGTGGTCTGATAGATATGAGGATAACCAGAAGAGAGCAGTGTCTTGAAAACCTAGAGAGAAGAGAATAATCAACAGTGTCAAAAGCTACAAAGAGGATAAAGAAGAATGAGGGTCCAGGAATATAGGATTAGAGTTAGCAGGGATGGAAAGATCAAGTGAGGATTTTTTCAGTATGGGGGAGACATGGACATTGTTGTTTAAAGGGAGAGAATGAAGATATTGATAGAATGAGGATGGAGCTCACATTCTAACTAAGAGATTACTGGCAAGTTACAATGTACCTACAAGATACATATAATATAAAAAGGAGGCAGTCTTGGAGGGCTCAGAGGAAGGTATTAGTATTGAGCGAGACTGGAAAAAGTCTCTTGCAAAAGATAGGATTTGAACTGAGTCTTGCAGGATGCCAGGAGGCAGAGCTGAAGAGGAAGAGCATAGTGGGAAGACAGTGCCAAGAATGGATTCACGAAAGGAAGGAAGGAAGGAAGGAGGGAAGGAAGGAAGGAAGGAAGGAAGGAAGGAAGGAAGGAAGGAAGGAAGGAAGGAAGGAAGGAAGGAAGGAGAAAATGGAAAGTGGAAGGCATTAAAACAACTTACTTCATTGATTCTGATCTACTGCAATGTGATTTCATTATCATTTAGAGCTTAAAAAGATGTTTTGACCAAAGGTCAGTCACTTTCGCATGATTCAATTTCTGGTCAAAAATTCTTGAATAAAACAGTGCAAATTATATAGGATACAGACTTTCATTATAGGGAGTAGACAGTAGCAGGTGGCTTTTCAGGAATCCTCAAGGAGAGTACAAGATGACCTCTGCTCACCTCTAACTATTTAAAGGCATGCAGTGAATGAATCCACAATGAAGTTTGCATTACAGAAAAAAGGAATTCAGTTCAGTTGAAGAAAATATTTAATTACAATATCTGAACTGGATGCAAATAAACCAAGTCCCTTATCCATTTAGCAATCTTCCAAGAAATCATGGAGTGGCTGAATTGGAGAATAATCTCATATTTTAAATGTGTGGATTGAATATGTGCAAAAAACTATTTAACTGATGGATGTCCAGTAGATCTCATTCAGTCATTCAAGAGTTCGATGGGCAGTTATTAAGGTACTATATATTTAAGTGTTACTAATACAAAGACATAAAAAAAGTAAGCATACCATCTAATTTCTCATACTCTCTGTAGTAGGAGTAAGGGTAAAGGGATGAAGAACTAAGTTATATAGCAGGGGAATAACCAGATAAAGAATACTAAAGATTTGCTATGGGGACATTTATTTGAAATATTAAAAGAAATGTAAGCTAGAAAAAAGTCTATATAATATACATGCATAACTAATAAGTAATGACCTAGATGAGGAAACAAATCCTTATCAAGTGTCTGGAAAAATTTACCAGTGAATTCATCATCTCTACCCCTTATCCCATTCCTCCAAACTTCTCTATTTTTATTTGATGGCACCATCATAGTCCTAGTCACTTAAGATTGTCAACTCAATTTTTTTCACTCCTTTCCTAACTCTTCACAGTCAAATTTAAAGTGCTGCTGTTCTAACTCCACATTTTCAACATCCATATCCTTCTCTCCACTCACACAATCACCACTCTAGTTCAATCTAATATTACCAAAAAGTAATCCCTTCTTAAATGGTTTCTCAGCCATTAGTCTCCCTGTCATCTTTTCAGTCACTAAAATAATTAATCTTCATTAAGCATAAAGATCGATTGTGTACTCAAAAACCTTCTTTTTCTCCCTATTACCTAAAGAAGATTTATTATCTCATTGACGTGGAGATACGTTTTTGCTTTTGTCTTTTGGATTCTGACCTGGTCAGCTCACATCTTTTAAGGGTACTATATTTCAGAAATGGCACTAAAGAACTGATCTATGTCCAGAAGAGTGGATTCAATATAATAATGAATTTTTCACAACACTTTAGGACTTTTAAAACATTTTTCCCACAATAAACCTCTGAGTTAGTCAGCAAACAAGTCAACAAGCATTTTATTAAGGCTTACTATGTACCAAGGATAGTGCTAACAGTTGGGATTGAAAAGAGGCAAAAGACAATCCTTTCCTTCAAGAAGCTTACAGTCTAATGATGGAAAATAACACATTTTAAGAAACTAGAGGTGAGTGGTATATAAAATGGAAGTGGCAGAGATGAAGGCACTTGACTGGGAGCATTGTAGAGAAAGGCGTAGAGCAGTGATGGGCAACCTTTTGAGCTTGGTGTGTAAAAATTCACCAAAAGTCTTAGCATAACTCGGGGGGTGGGTCGCTTCAAGAAAAACCCATAATTTCCAGATACTTATAGTTTAAATAACAAAAATGTATAATTGTAATATGTAACTGTATTTAATAACCAAAATAGGTAAATTAATACAGGTAAAATTGTCATCTATTGGCACAGAATGTCTATACTACAGTACAGCAAATGTTTCATCCTTGGCATGTGGCCCCATACTTCTCTGTATGCAGCCACATGCAGCCACGTGTCATAGAAAATGGCTATGTGTGCCAGTGGTGACACGTGTCCTAGGTTTGCCATCACCAGCCTAGAGAGTTAGGAGTATAGTCTGGAGAGAAATAAAGACATGGCTGGCCTGGATGTCTCCTTCCTTTAAATGGAGATCCTGAAAGGAATAGCCAATAGGAGGGGAAGGCCACAAGGGCAGAGAATATTTCCAGTATAAGGAATCCAAGATGGAGGAACTTAAAGTTCAGAGAGGAGAGGTGACTTGCTCATCAACACTGGTCTTAATGCTGGAATTCAAGCACAGAAATATTTCCATTGTACCATCTTGACTTCTGGTTTCATGCTATATCTTAAATATATATATTTAGAAAGTACCCAGGCTGTGGGTAAACTGGGATCTTCACCCTCTGGATGCAGCAGATAAGAGTCACTGAAAAGGGTGCAACAGAAAAGACAGTGGCCCAAAAAGAGAGTGACTAATTTTCCATCTAGAGATTTTATGATAACTTCCAAGAAAACCTCACAAAGCAGCATTTTCAGTGATACCAGAAACTATCGTGCAGGATAGCTACTGCACGTAACCTAGGATTTTCTGGGTATGCCCAATTCTCCTAACATGCTGGTACCCTTGAAGACTCTTTTAAGTATATTCAGTTTGTCTTTGTTTTGTTATTAAATCATTTAATCTCTCTGGGCATCAATTGCCTCATGTGTAAAATGGAAAGGGGGCAATGCTGTAGATAATCTCTATAATTCCTTTTACCTCTAAAGTTCTATGTTTCTATCACTACATAATCTGGATCTGGTGTTGGTCCAGAATACTCTCAATGGGCTGGCACAATTCCAGAGCTGTTGTTGGGATTGAGAAATCTGTTCTTCAACCTTGGAACTCAATTGTGCTTTAATGAGTTAATGACAATCAGGAAAACTCACTTCTCTAGGTAAGGAAGAGGCCACTTCTGCTTTAAAGTTTTAGCATTGGTTTATACCTACAGCAACAGATTCTCTGTTTGGTCAGCTCAGTTTCTGTGGCCACTTTGGGTCTTCTCAGAACACATGAAGAATACCACAACAAATCTGCTCTATTAGATCAAGGGTTCTTTACCTTTTTTTGTATCACGGATACATTTAGTAATCTGATGAAGCCTATGGATCCCTTCTCAAAATAATGTTTTTAAGTCTGTCAGATAAAATCATATGACTACAAAGGAAATCAATTAAGTCAAAATAGAGTTATCAAATTATTTTGAAAAAGAAGTTCATGGATCTCAACCTAAGAACTCATTTTCTAGATGGATGAGAGGTGTCACTTAAAGACCTGGTGAGGATTATATTCACATACACACTAAACCATGCAAAGACTGGAAATTGCTTGGATAAGTCACTCTGGATGGAATATTATATGACAAGACTAGTATTGCTATCTTTTTGTGCCTGCTATTGGAAATATTACAAAGGGCAAAATCTCAGAAATATTACAAAGAGCAAAGTCTTAAAATTATACCTCAGAGGTAATGACTTCTTACCTAGAATTGAGAAATCTCTAGTTGTCATCAAAACATCCAGCCAGTTCAGAGTCAACAGGCTCAACCTATGTGAAATTTATTGAATTGGGAATGTGGACTATGATAAATTGTCACTTGACACACTGCTCATTTTAGAGTGATGAGAAGCTTTTGGATTCTAGCCTGGGAAAAGGAGTGGGAATGAGTCATTTGCAAACTTGCTGAATGGTAGATATTTGAGCCCTATTTGTCACTTTGATAAGACACTGAAGTTAAGAGAAATTTATTTTCCTACATTGTTTTCCTTCTCTTCTAAGAAATTAATTACTAAGTGAAGGATATCATAGTGGTGGTTAGGTTAGAAGTTAAAGAACTCAGGTTCTAACCCATTTATTGGAAAGTAAATTTATTTAATCCACCCTGGGTATTTATCATGCATTTTTATGTTCAGGGAGAGAATTCCCAGCCCCATCTTACTTCCTACAGAAGTGAAAAATCAGTTCTATATTACCCATTCTAAATAGCCTGATTTGAGACAGTAGCCATTTGGACCATGAACACCACAAAACATTGTCCTGAGAATACCATGGCAGTATCTGTGCTCTTATCCCAACACTTACCTAGATATCCTGATCTTTTTTTAACTCTTTGGTCTAAAAGAATTTAATGTAGATAATTACAGTGAGAACCTCAAAGCTGAAAAAACATTGACGTGATGTTGATTAATGTGCTGTGACTTAACAGCCCTAGACAACAACATGATTCAAAGGTCACCAATCAACAATAACTGCCTTTAGGATGATTCCAACATGTCAGATCTATAGTCAATCCAGATCTCTATTTAGAGAATGAAAAGTGACCTCAGAAGTAATTAATCCAGAGGTGTTGAACACATGGCCTGTGAGACCAGAGTCAGATTAAAATCTAATTGATTAATATTTAATAAAATATAATAAACAATAAAATCAATGTTATATTTAAAAAACTAAGTCAGAATTCTACCCATAGGGATCCTTATGTACAGATTAGTGGACCCCATTTCTATTTGGATTTACCATCACTTATTAAGTCAAACCCATACCAATTAAGAATGTTTACTATGTTTCCTAATTGTCTTCTAGCTTCCACCTAAAAACCTATAATGATAGACCACTAGCTCCTAATGCAATATACTGAATTTTTTGATAAATTTAATCTTTAGCAAATTTTCTTTCCACTTTTCTACAACTTTCAACCATTTCTCCAAGATTCAACTTTCTGAACCAAATAACATAAGTTTAATTCCCCTTCTGAATAATTATAATAGAATTTATGATAATATGTGATAAAATAATATATGATAGTATGATTTACAGATATTGAAGGCAAAAAGCATATCCCATCAAAATCTCTTCTCCAGACTAAATACTCTCTGGATCCCTAACCAACCTTTTGAGACTTACTACCATCTTTTTACTAATCTCTGAATAATCATCAGTTTATCAATGTTCTATTTTCAATGCAATTCCAAAGACAGAGCTGAGGTTCTTGGACAAGGACCAAGTTCTTCAGAGTTATTACTTCCTGGTAATCCTCAGCAGCTCTGTGCTACCATAAGAATCCTCCCCAACCAAAATTAGAATATTGCCACAAAATAAATACAGGAGTGAAAGAACCAACAAGGAGCCAGAGTGAAAAAAATTTCAAGAAAAGAAAAACCAAAAATGTAGGCAACAACATCTGGGGCACTAAGGTAAGAGAAGAGCAGACTCAGCAAGAAGCTATAGCAAGGAGGGAAGAGCAAGTCAAGAGCAAGCCAAGAATGAGCCACGCCCACCCACCCCACATCTGCTGTCTGAGGTTTGGGAACCTATGCCCGAGCCAACATCTAGATCCTGAGATCCTGCCTGAGCAAATAGAGATAAAAGCAACCCATACCCCTTGAAATTTCAAATCTGTGGAGAAGTCTGGAACCCCAGGGAATTCTAGCCTGGGCTTGGAACAAGGATTTAATTTACACCTTGGGGTGGATGATAGTACTAAGAACTAAATACTGATCTTTTTGCCTAAAGCTCAGGGTGGAACTCCAAGATAGGACAATCAAGGGTGTGCCTGATTGGATGAAGTACACAGTGAGACCAAAAACTTGAGACTAAGCCTGAGGTTGAATTTGATCAGTCCTTGACTTGATCAAGATCAGAGTGAGATCAAAAGCTTACACCTAATCCTGAGGCAAGTCTTTAAGCTATCAGCATCACAAGGATCAATTGAATCAGCAGAGGGCGGGAGCTCTCAGAGCTCTCAGTCCTTAGACCATTCTATCATCACTACAAGCCTACCTATAATTAGATAGGAAAAATGAGCAAACAACAAAAAATGCACCTAACTCTAAAGAATTTTTATGGAGATAAAGAGCAAGGTACAGACACAGAAGGGGGCAGTGAAAGCAAAGAAAAAAAGTGAAGTCCAAAAGGAAAATATGGATTGGACACAGATTCTGTAATAACTCTTAAAGGACTTCAAAATCCAATTCAGAAAGACAAAGGAAAAGTGGGAAAGAGAAATGAAAGTGATGCAAGGAAAAAAGGAAAGTAATACAAGAAGAAAGGGCCAATTGAAAAAGGAGAAGCAAAAACTAATAGAGGAAAATCAGATCCCAAAAATCAGAAATGACGTCTAGAAACTAATAATTTCAAGAGAAATCAAAAAACAATAAAGCAAAATAAAAGGAATAAAAATAGAGGAAAACATGAAATATCTTATTGAAAAAAACTGACCTAGAAAATAGATCTAGGAGAAACAATTTGAGAATTGTTGGACCACCTGAAAGCCATAATCAAGAAAAAACCTTGGATATCATATTACAAGAAATTATCAAAGCCCAGAATCCTATTATATGTTGTTTACAAGAAACACATTTGTGGCAGGGTAACCCACACAGATACAAGGTAAAAGGCTGGGGCAGAATTTATTATGCATCATCTAAAATAAAAAAAAAACAGGAGTAAAAATTGTGATATCAGACAAAACCAAAGTAGAAATTGATCTGATTAAAAGAGACAAGGAAGGAAATTACATTTTGCTAAGAGTACTATAAACAATGAAGTATTATCATTGTTAAACATTTATGCACAGAACGGTACAGCATCTAGATTTCTAAAGGAAAATTTAAAGGAGCTCAAGAAGGAAATAGCAAAGCCAAACTATTGAGGGATCTCAACCTTCCCCTTTCAGAACTAGATAAATCAAACCAAAAAATAAATGAAAAAGAAGTAAAGGAAGTGAATGCAATGCTAGAAAAAATAGAGTTAATAGATATCTGGAGAAAACCAAAGAGGGATAAAAAGGAATATACCTTCTCAGCAGTACATGGTACTTATACAAAGATCAACCATGTACTAGGGCATAGAAATATTGCAAACAAATGCAGAAAAGCTGAAATAATAAATAAATACAACTTTTTCAGATTGGAATATGATAAAAATTATACTTAATAAGGGTCCATGGAAAGCCAAATATAAAAGTAATTGGAAACTAAATAATCTAATTCTTCAAAACTGGTGGGTCAAAAAAAGAAATCATAGAAATGATTACATTTCATTAAAGAGAATAACAATGAAGAGACAGCATATCAAAAGCTATGAGATACCCAAAGCAGTACTCAGGGGGAAATTTATATCTCTGAGTGCCTAAAGCAGTGATTCCCAAAGTGAGTGCTACCACCCCCTGGTGGGTGCTGCAGCGATCCAGGGAGCAGTGATGGCCACAGGTGCATTTATCTTTCCTATTCATTGCTATTAAAATTTTTTAAAAATTAATTTCCAGGGGGCTAAGTAATATTTTTTCTGGAAAGGGGGTAGTAGGCCAAAAAAAATTGGGGAACCACTGGCCTAAAGCAAGAAAATAGAGAGGGAGGAGATCAGTGAATTGGACTTGTAACTTAAAAAATTAGAAAAAGAATAAATTAAAAACCCCCAGATAAAAACAAAATTGGAAATCCTAAAAATTAAGAGTTATTACTTCCAATATTCTATGCCTCTCTTAATTCAGTCTGATTAAATTCACTTTTTTTGATTGTCATATTCAGTGTTGATTGATATTGAGCTTGGAAAATTTGCTTAATTCACAGTTTCTTTTCATGTAGACCCCTTCCTAGTAACCATATAAATCTGATTCTTCTTCAACCCAAGTTTGGGATTTTTGTTTACCTGTACTAAATTACTTCAATGGTCCTGTGATCTAGTCTTTGAAGATCACAACTCATTCATGTATGTCTATCCTGTGCAACTCTTATCTATGTCTTCCCATAAATCCTCCACAGGGTGCCCACTCTGGACACAGGGGATGAAGAGAGAGGGAGGACTTGTTCTAGTTGGGGCAACCAAATTACAGTTATTGCTATTGCATTTCATAGTATTACAGTAAGCCCATCACTTTAGCCCATGGAGATATTTTTAGAACCTAACTCTGGCTTCCAATTCCAATTATTCCAATTCCAAATTATTATCAAATATATTTATTCCAATATATTCCAATTCCAAATGGAATATTATATATTCCAATATTCCTTCCAAACTTTGTGTTATCATTTTACAAAAGTATTCTCTATAACTTTATCTAAGTCATCAATAAAAAAAAACTGGATAAAGTACTGGATAAATCTCTAGGACATTGGATGCCAACAAGTTGACATCAACTTCTTTGAGTCCTACCATTCAGTACTTCTAAAGCCAATTAAATTCCCTGTCATCTATTCTATAACTATTAATTTTGACCACAAGAATAAAATTTTATGCTACCTATCTCCAGAGAAAGAATTGATGGAATCTGAATGCAGATTTAAGTAACCCACTCTTCATTCCTATTTTCTTCATAGGTTTGTGTGTGTATGTGTGTTCATCTACAGCATGATGAATATGGAAATAAGTTTTGGGTGATAGCACATGTATAACTAATAGCAAATTACATACTATCTTAAGGAAGGGGAAGGGGAAGAAAGTAGAGAGAGAATGTTGTATCTAAAAAGCTAAAAATTAAATGCCAAAAATTATTTGTATGTGTAAGTGGGGAAAAATAAAATATTACTGAAGAAAAAAAGAATAGCATCTTAGTTAAATGTAATAAAGATACATCAAGCTCCTACAATGTGCAAGATACTCTACTAAGTGTAAGGACATGAAGGCAAAAATGAATCAGTCTCCATCCTCTAGGCATTTATGTTTTATTGGGAAACACAACATATACACAGACATGTAAGTAATGAGCAGTTTTAAGGAGAAAAGAAAGTATTAACAAATGAGTTGGGAGAGATTAGGAAAGCCATAACATAGAAGTGAACCCTGAAGAGAGTCAGGGATTTTAAGAAGCAGACATAATGAGAGAGTACATCTAGGCACGAGGTACATTTTTTGCAAGTATGGAGAGAAAAGATAGCATGTTGATTTTGAGAACATCTTCTAGGCTAGTAAGAACAGAAAATGGAATCCATAAAAGGATACAATATGAAATAAGACTAAAAAAGTAGGTGAAAACTAGGCTGTGTAAGATTTAAGATAAAAAGCTGAGCAGTTTGTATTTTGACTTAGAAGTAAATGGGAAGGATCAAAGATTTTGGAGTAGGGGAGCCACATGCTTGGAATTATAACTCATGAATATTATATTGGCAGATTTGTGGAAGATGAAATGGAAAGAGAAGTGACTAGTAAAAGAGAGATCTATTAGGAGTCTATTTCAACAGTTGAGGTAAGAATTGGTAATGAACTAGGGCAAGGGCCATGTAATTGGAGAGAAGACAGATATTTAAGAGTTATCATGGAGGTAGAATTAACAGGAATTGATTGGAAACAGGAGGTGGAGAGAGGGAAGAATTAAGGATAATTCTGAAGGCCAAATTTAAGTTAATGAGAGAGTACCTGTAGCCAAAAACAGAGATTTGGAGGAGTGATAGAATTTTCAGAGGAAATATGAGTTCCATTTTGGGTAAGTTGAATTTGAAATGTCTGTGGTACATCCATGTGGAGATGTATAGCAGGCAGTTTGGGATATGAGACTAGAATCCTGGAGAGTGGTGAGAATCATGTATATACAGATTAAGAAGTATTCTACAAAGAGATGGTAATTGAATCCATGGGAAACTGATGAGATCAATGAGAGGGAGAGTGCAGAAGGAAATGAGAAGACCCAGGATAGAGCCCTGGGGGACACTCACATTTAATGGGGAGAAAATGAATAATGATCTAGCAAATGATACTAAAAAGCAATGGTGAGATAGGGAGTATAAGAATTAAGATATAAAAGTGTCCCCAAATTGAATGGCAGAAAGAGAATTCTGGAGGAATTCTGGTGGTTGACAATGTCAAACATTATACAAAATTCATGCAGTATAAAAGACCTAAGAAATGGCCTTTGGATTTAACATTCAAGAGATGTTTGATAACCTTGGAGAAAAAAGTTTCAGGCTACTGGTGAAGGCAAAAGCTTGATTACAGGGGTTTGAGAAGTGAGTGGGAGATGAAGAAATGGAGACAAATTTAAATAATTGTTTCTAAGAGTTTAGTTGGGAAAGAGGCATGAGACACAGGACTATAGTTTGAAGAAATTGTAGTATTAAGTTTTTGTTTTTTAGGATGGGGAAACAGGTGTGTTTATAGACAATGTGGAAGAAACTGGCACTTAAGGAAATATTGAAGATGGCAAAAAGATAGAGGATATTTAAAGCTCTCCACAATCTCATTGCAGTCTATGTTTCCAGACTTATTTCCTTACACACAGTCTTAGGCTTAATCAAAATGTGCTCCCAGTGTTTTTCACATATGACAGGCATTCCATCAGTCAACTCACATGTAGAGAGTACATGTCCTCCCCACCTCTGCCTCTGTTAAACTTTTAATTTCATTCAAAGCTCCAATATGAATTCTTAAATGAAGACTTTCTCAATCTTCCCTGCTCAAATTACCCTACATTTACTTTGCCTATAATTTTGTGGGCCAACTAGATAGCAAAATAGATAGAGCACTGGGGCCTTGGTCAGGAAGATTTGAGTTAAAATCTGGCCCAAGACATTGGCTAGCTGTCATCCTGGGCAAGTCACATAAAAGGAGCTAGAGAAAGAAATGGTAAACCACTACAGTATGGTTGCCAACAAAACAACAAAAGGGATCACAAGGAGTCAGACACAATTGAACAACAGTATATTTGCAATTATGTACATGTTTTTCCCCTAAATTGTAAGATTCTTGAGGGCAGGAACTTTTCAATTTTTATCTTAATCACCTTAACACCTAGCACAGTGCTTATCACATGATAGGTGTTTTGAAAATGCATGTTGATTGATTGAATGATCAAGAGAAATGCCGGAGTTCCATTGGTACAGTGGGTTATATGTAGTTCATCCCAGCTCTGTGATTTGAACTCATTACAGCAGCTAGTTATTCTTTTACTATTATCTTATTTATCTTGGATCTCAACTTCTTATTCGCTATTTTTTTCAGATTTTTCCTATCCAAAGATCATTCTCCTTGATAGAGAAGTAAAGAGTCAAATAGCTCTCATTTTCTGCATCAATGTAATCATCTTCCAATCTAACAAGAGCCTTTTCCCCCTCATGATAGTTTTTTTATAGAGGTATTTTTCTTAACCTTAGAATTTATTGTCAATCTCAGTTCATCCTGAGTTTTAGCTCTTGTGATACTACTCTTAAAAGACCAGGACAGAGGGCCTTGCCACTCTTCCACATCTGTCTTCTATTACTTGTCCTTATTTTATCTTCTGCACTGCCTTTCAAAAATCTAAATTGTTTGATGAATTGCATATTCATATGCATTAATCTCTTAGAAATGTTTGCCATTTTAGAATTTTGCTCTTGACAGGTTCCCATTCCTCTTAGGTTAAGAACCAAGAAAACAATTTATATAATAATGACACTTTTAAAAGTAAAACTCTTGAAGACTCAATTTTCTCTGATCGATTCAAGGACCCACTGCAGTTCCAGAAGATGATGAACAAGAGGGTTGCCCATTTTCTGATGAAGAAGTAATAAACTTCATATACAGAATGAGGCATACATTTTTAGACATTGTCAGTTTAGGAATTTGTTTTGCTCTATTATCCACATTTGTTACAAAAGTCAAAAGTATTCTTTTTCTTTTATCAAGGAGGAAATAGAAGGGAGAAAAAATTAATGCTTTGTTAATTTTTAAAAAAATAATTGAAGAAAATTACCATCGGGATATAACTGTCCTTTCTCTGAACCCTTTTAGATCCATTCTCCAAAAATGTATCATGCATGTCAAACTATGCCTGGCTTTTCTCTCTTTTTCAAACATAAATTCTTAAATGCAGTGGTCACTTCCTGCCAAGGTTCCAACCATTTCCATTTAGAAACTGATCTCCTGTTAGTAAGAATCATATACAGAATAGAATTTCACACCAATGGTTCTTCAAAGTCAGGAGTTCTTAACCTAAGGTCTGTGAAGTTGTTCTTTTTTTTAACTTTCAAGATGAAAATTTTAAATACTATTTTATTTTCCTCTATTACATGTAAGAACTATTTTTTGCCATTAATTTTTTTTTAGTTTGAGTTCCAATAACTTATTTTTAAAAATTTTTTTTGATATTTGTATTTCAATAATACACACTTCATGGTGGTTAGGGTGTGTGTCTTTCAGAGTGTGGAATTCCACACTCTGAAAAGCCATCATAAAACTTTTTGGTTCTTCCTTTGTTACTGAGAAAAATTCTAAATGTTTTCGTTTTACTTTTATGGGGTGTTTAGAGTACTTTCTATGTATTCAGAGATACTAAACTTTTTAAAGATATATCTCTCCATTTCTAGATTTTGTGTATTATCTGCTTATTTTCTCATTCTTTTTGCAAAGTTTTACTTATTTTAATTTTTAAAAAGAAATTGTGGAGAGTAGCTGAATGACTCAGTCGATTGCAAGCCAGCCCTAGAGACGGGAGGTCCTAGGTTCAAATCTGTCCTCAGACACTTTCTAGCCATGTGACCCTGGACAAGTCACTTAATCCCCATTGCCTAGCCCTTATCACTTTTCTGCCTTGGAACCAATACACAATATTGATTCTAAGATAGAAGGTAAAGTTTTAAAAAATTAAAATGGTATATATTTATGGAACTAGAAGATAAAATATGTTTATATTATATAATGCTATATATATGCATATATATGTATATATATAATTTATGCCTTCCTGAGTTTCTAAATTTTTTCTCAATAGTCTGCTGGCCTTCTCTCATGGTCTGTGACTTCTCCAAAACTGCCAAGAAGTTTCCATTTAATTTCTTGTGGTGACCCATGATACATTGAAATTGCAATAGGGAAAGTCACAATAGGGAAAGGAAGGGATATCTATAACTGGTTTCCTTTGAAATTTCATGTATTTTTATTTTATGCATATAAAAATAATATTTAACTGAGAATGCTGTTAAAACTATTATTCTAAGAAGGGGTGTCTACGCTTAAACAGATTGCCACAAAAGGGTCATCACACACAAAAAGGTTAAGAATCCTGATTTAAGATAAGTCAAGAAGCTATTAAGTATTGATTCCCCTTACCTATCATACTTGACAGGAATTGAGATCTCCAGGGACTGTGCCCAGTTTCTCAACTGCCTCCTTGCTATATCTAGTCACCTTCCTAGGGCTTCTTGAGAGTGAATGCTGACTTAATCAACTGCCACTGGTTGATATTTAATAGTTTTCAAGAAAGTAACAGCTTTCTGGCAAAGGCTCAGTGCCAACAGCAATTGAACACAGATGTACATGAGGGTGTTTCTAGCTGAATGGGATTACTACCCACTTCATGCCTCTTCTTCCTCTTCAATACACTCCAACATAACCAGCATTATAAAACTGGTCCTACCTTCTCACTTCTGTGCTCTTAAGAGTTCTGTTTCTGATGACAATTCCAAGATGTGTTTTGGAAGAGTGTGAATATTTTCCACTTGATCACCCTTGTAAACTTAATGATGCTTAGTACCCTCAATGTGTCTAGCTTTCCTTGAGAACACATTGTGAATGTTTGCTCAGTTTTCAGTTGTGCCCAACCCTTCATGACCCCACTTGGGGTTTTCTTAGCAAGGATACTGGAGTGGTTTGCCATTTCCTTCTCTACTTCATTTTACAGATCAGGAAACTGAGGCAAACAAGAGTAAAGTGACTTGACTAGAGTCACACAACCAGTAAGTATCTGAGGGCAGATATGAACTCGTGAAGACGAAGCTTCCTGACTTCAGGCCCAGCACTCTAGATACTGGACCTCAGCTTCCCTACTGAGGATTTATCTTCTATAAAATAAACTCTTCTCAAATATGCAAATATATTCATACAACAAAAATATGCACATATATGAGTGTGTATGTACACACAGATATATGCATATATAAATTTTATATGTGTATGTGTATGTATGTACATATATCAGCTTACTCCACTTTCTAGCTGCAGCTCTGCTTGGTAGAACACACTGCCCCTCTCAGAATAAATTGATAAAATAAAGGAATCTCATCATGTTGTTTAACTCCCTCCGACTCCTTTCCCTGTTGATTAGAGGACTGGAGAGTTGAGCACTAAAATACTCAAAGCTTTTCTTTATAACAAGCAGAGACTAGACTTTGCAGCTCATTCCACTTTCCATCAGCATTTTAAGCCCTTTTCTTCTGTCCTAGTATCAATTCTAAGCCAGAAGGGAGGCAAGGGCTAGTCAATGGAGGTTAACTGACTTGCAGTGTGCAGGGTCTCACAGCTTATGAAGTGACTGAGTCCAGATTTGAACCCAGGTCCTCCAGACCTCCATCCACTGTGCTGACTCCTATAGTTCTTAGCCTGAACTCCATGAAACAAGAAATATATGGATACCCCTTTGTGTACCCTCTCCCCTTTCCATTAGATGATACGTTTCTTTTTCTTTTGCTTATTTGTATTCCCAGAACTTAGCACAGTGCCCTAATTGTTTACTGAATTGAAATCTACATAAAAATGACAACCTATCAATAAGGGGAACAAATTATACACTGTTACTTTTGCAGGGAGGAGAGAAATTCCTAAAGTTGCCTTTTTCAGGCTTCAGGACTCTCTGCTAGTTATAATATTAGAAAATTTGGTTAATGTTTCCAGATTTAAATTATATGATTATATCTCTCTATAGGGGTCAGTATAGTGCCAGAGGAGTCACCAGATCAAGAATCAAAAATCCAGAATTCTAATTCCTACTCCACTATTCATAAACTGTGACTTTGGGCAAGTCAATAGACTTCCTAAGTCTCGATTTCATCTTCTGTGGAGGAAGGTCATTGCCCGACCTCTCTTTCCTATAGGATTGTTGTGAGTTTCAAGAAATACTGTAAAGGAACATGGAAAACTGTAAAGCGCTATGTAAAATGCAAACTACAATAAACATTTCTTATGATACTTTAAGGTTTACAAAGTTCTCCTCACCCTCTTTCCACAGTAAATGCATGTATTAGTCCCATTTCCTAGACAAAGAAACAGACTGACAAAGGTTAAATGATTAGCTTATGGCCACATAATGAGTACTGAGGTGAGGATTCAGGAACATGTCCCCTGATTTCATGGCAATCACTTTTTATGATCTCATACCAACTTCCTTTTATTATTATTTTTTTAAAAAGCATTGTCAATTATTTCCTCTTGTCCATATTTATATTTTAATCTGTATAGTCTGGTAGTGTCAAGACTGGAATTTCTAAAACTCCAAATGTGACTTCTAAAAATGAGTCCACAATCCAGCTCTGATTGCATCATCCAAAATAAGAGGATAAAATATTTTAGAACCAGTCAGTCAATTAGAATGCTTATTAAGTTTCCACTATGGGCAAAGCACTGTGGTAAACACCGATACAAGGAAAAGTAAATCTAGTCCCTGCTGTCATACAATACTCAGTATAATAGAGCAGACAACATGTTAACAACTATGTACAAATAAGATACATAGGATAAATTGGAGATAATCCAGAGGGAAAGCATAAAATTAAGAACTGGAAAAAGTTTTCATAGAGGGTAGAATTTTAACTGAGGCTAGAAAGAAGCTATATAAGACAGGAGAAGGAGATGAGGAGGGAGAAAATTCTAGGCAGGTGGCCTGTACCAAGGTGGTGCTGGTAGTGTCAAAGGAGAGTTGGGATAGGGGAAGGAGGAGAGGCCATGTAGAAGATAAGTTGTAGGGGCAGCTAGATGGCTTACTGGATAGAGTGTCAGGTCTGGGATCAGGAAGATCTGGGTTCAAATGTGACCTCAGATACTTTCTAGCTGTGTGACCCTGGGTAACTCATGTAACCCCAATTATCTAATTATTCTGTTTCCTTAGAATGGATACCTTATATTGATTCTAAAACAGAAGGTAAGAGTTTTAAATATATATATATATATATATATATATATATATATATATATATATTGTAAATGTAGAATTGTAAAGACTTGGCAACATATTATGTATGGTTGGAGGAATGTCTTGAGTTGTGAGCCTGAGTGACTGGAAGGATAATAATACCCTCCACAATAAGAAGAAATTTGGGAACAAGGAAGAACTTGGGGAGGTGATAATACAGTGAGCTTTTGACATGTTGAATTTACTAAATCTATAGCAATTCAGTTCAAAATATACAGAAGGACTTTGGAGACGTGAGTCTGAAGGTTAGCAAAGAGGTTAGGGCTGGGTGAGTAGATCTGAGAATCATCAGCTTAGAAATGACAGTAGAATGCATGGAAGCTAACAAGAGAACAAAGGAAGATGTTTCAGAACAGAGCCTTTGGGGACATATNGTACAGTCTTAAGGGGGAGGTAGGGGGGTGGGGGGAGAAAGTAGAAACATTGAGTGTAGATAGCTTTTTTGAGTAGTTTACATACAAAAAGGAGAAAAGTTATAGGATATAACTAGGGAGGGTGGATGGATCAAGTGAGGGTTTGTTTGGAGGCTTTTGGATAGAGAAGACATCAGTATATGTATAAGCAGCCAGAAAATGGAGAAACTGAGGATAATAGAGAGGGGATTCTGATGGAAAAAAATGAAATGCAGTGATATCATTTGTACATATAGAAGGGTATGCTTTGGAAAGGAACAAGTCCACCTCTTCATGTAAAATATGGATGATGAGATCATGAGAGAAGACATCCAAATAATTTGAAATGAAGAGGAGAGGGAAAGTAAGAGTTCTTAGCAAATTGCCTCAATTATTTTACTAAAATATGAGGCAAGTTTCTCAGCCATGAGGTAGAAAAGTAAGAACCAGGGGTAGGTTGAGGAGGCATAAAGCTGGTGTGGTAAGTAGACTAATGCAATTAGGGAGGTGTAAAAAAAGATTTTCTTGTTTTAAAGATCGAGGTGAGATCATATAACGTAAATTTCCAGTGGATCCTGTTTGCTCAATTTCTTAATTTTCTCTGACTTCATTTAAGATCATGTGAGTAAGAGTGAAAGCAGTCCATGACGGGAATAATCCATGACAGTGACTGGGGAAGCCAAGATCTTTGAGGACTAGATGGCAAGAGAAGAGGATTAGTGTGGTGCTAATAGACTGGGAAACTCAAGATGAGGGAAATGAAGTCTAGCTTTCCATCTTTCCTCCTAACTTCCCTTTTTCTCCCTTAGGTGCTCCATGCTAATTCGCACAATTGATAGAAGAGTGTGACTGGAAGCCCTTCTGAGGCATTGAACATTGGAGTTTTATGCCTTTTTTCCAACCATTTTTTTTGAATGGGAAAATGAGAATCAGAATTTGAAAACCAGGAAACTCTGAACTGCAAAACTGTTTGAGGAGTATTAGGCAAATAACCTTTACCTAATTTATGATCTCATCTTCACTGACTGAAAATTGAGAATCATATGGAATAAATACCATAAGGCAGGACAGGAGAATCCAGATCCCTGGACCAAGAAGAGGAGTCCAAAGAAAAGACTAATCCTGAAGCTATTTGACAAAATGGAGGACCCTGCTCTTTGTTTTAAAGAGGTTGGCACTTGGACACTGAGAAATTTTTTTTTTGCTGGGAAAAGGCCTCAATAGCCAAGATCAAGCAAACAATATGTGAAAATCCTGAAAAGAAGCATTTTTATTTTTATTTTTAACTTTTTTGCTAGTTCTGAGACAAGGGTTTTGGTCCTTTCCAAATACCCTGCAGGGAAAAAAAAACCCCAAGAACCTCATGTTTAAAAAGCATGGTGTGACTGGCTAAGTGGCTCAGTAGATAGAGAACCAGATCTAGGGATTAGAAGACCTGAGTCAAAAACTGGCCTCAGATATTTCCTAGCTGGGTGACCTTGGAGAAGTCACTTAGCCCCCTTTGCTTAAACCCATGTTGGGGAACCTATGGAATGCATACCAAAAAGGCTGCTCTCCTCCCCCTCTCCACATCACTTAAGGACATTCCTCATATTACCTGCCCTTCTACCCAGCAGACCAATGGGAGTGCTTCCTCTCTCCCCCTGTCTGGGGTAAGGGGGTGGCTTATATGCTTATATGCGCTAGGAGGGTTGTAGTTTACTAAATCTCTAAAAAAAATTTACTATCCCCGGCCCTAGACCTTACAGCTCTTCTACCTTGGAACTTATACTTAGTACTCATTCTAAGACAGAAGATAAGGGTTTTAAAAAAAAAAAGTCAAGGATTTCAGCTGAGCCGGAATCTAGATATCAGATGCCCAGTAGAGTAGCACGTAGCGCAGTAACATCTGTAGAGATGATAATAATGGGCAAGCAGCATCCAATGCGTGTAACAGAATAATATCTTGTAAAGCTTACCAGTCAATTGGAGACTACAATATCAGCAGGGAGCAGGCCTGGTAAGAGCTGTGTGATGGCACAATTCAAAGACAGCAGCAGCCCTGCAGCATCAGATGCATTAGTTGCCCTTCTAAGCCTATGTTCTGGTCATATATGCATCCCTCTCTATGTGTATGCCTTGGTCATGTGTATTTTCAACATATGTGGCCTCCATATTGGCTATATGTGTTCCCTACATGTGTGGCTCTTTGCGTATGTTCCTTATGTGTACTCACTCTTTCCCTAAAGCTATGGGCATTTGCAGAAAAGTAGACCCATACTTGAGGAGGGAAATGTTTGTTGCCACTTTTATTAATTTGCTATTTTATTGAATGCTTTTGCTTTAGACTAGTCATGTTCTGGGTGACTATTAAAGGTAACCGGATTGGTAGGAGCCCATTAAATGTAGTCTAAAGGTTATGGACCCACAGAATATCTTGAAATCTTTGAATTGTGTAAAAAACATTCCATGAGAGAGTTGCCCTGCAGGTTGAGTATGCTGAGACCATTTTACAAAAGACCCTTCTCCAATCCCTAGGGCTACACTCACACAACACAGAAAGAGCCCTTGTAGTAATTTGGATTTAGTCCCAGATCTTCAGAGGACACATAGGTGGCTCAGATTTATCCACAGGTGTAAAAGAAGGATAAAATAGGATACCTCCACTGCTCTCACAAATGCACACTCACATGTCCTCATATGCACTCTGGTTCTCAGTTTGCATCTTGTGCTTTCATTCGTCTGCCCCCTCATGGAGTTGCCACACTGAATCCTTGGGGTTCTGAGATGCTGTAAGCTGGTCCAGGCTCATTGGACCATAAGGAGTGATGCATGTTCATAAACTGTATTTATCTGAGAACTGGAATAGGTATGAAAAAGCAAGCTAAGAATAACACAAGATGATACATATATAAAAAAATGTAAAAATGTTACTGGAGAAATCCACCTGGTAAGTCTAGACTTGTAAATCATTTCAAATGTTCTTTTGTACTGGGTAACTGCCATTTTATGACTGCTTCAAGGAAAGTAATTGGCAGGTAAGCAACAGGCGGCAAGCATTTATTAAGGACTAATATTCCAGACAATGTACTAGGGGCTGGAGAAACAAATATAAGCAAAAAAAGACAGTCCCTACCTCAGGGACCTTATATCTGAATGAGGGAAAATAAGATAAAAAAGGATTTGAAAAGTAGAAAGGGAACCTACCTGTGGAGAAGCTGAAGAGGACATGGTGGCAAAGGCTGCAGGACCATGGAAATGAAGTTATCAGAAGCAAAGCAGGAAGGGAGATGAAGCGGAGCTAACATGGACCCCTTCCCCAAATGGAGACACCAGAAAGAACTCACCAATGGGAGAAGATGATCAATATGGCAAAATTATGTTCCAGGATAATAAAGCCACAGGCACGAAGGAAAGTTCCAGGATGAGAAGACAGCTAAGTTCATGGTGAAGAAGTCTATAAAACCATAAGCACAGAGAAAAGAGAAATTGGCTTTAAAATCATGCAACAGATCTCATGCAACAATGACTTGGGAATATGCATACTTAAGCAAATAAGGCCTAACCCTAGGGCAATCATAAAAGGTAAAATGAGCAATTTCAATTACATGAAATGTAAAAGCTTTTGAATAAGCCAAAAACTAGGATGGATAAGAGAAGAGGTTATTTATGGGGTAAAAATTATATCAAATATCCCTGCTAAGAATCTGACACCAATAAATATAAGCCCCTGACAGAAATATATGACAAAAAGACATTGGTCACTCAATAAATACATCATTAAAAGATATGAAGAAATATAGTTTTCAAAAGAAGAACTTTAATTATAGGTGACATAAACAAGGAATACCAACAAAAAATATTTATGAAATAAGAGCACACCTGATATCCACTGATTCCATCCATAACTAGGTATTTTATACACAGAAGTTTTTGTAGTAAAATTTTGTATTAAAAATATCCTACCAAGATATTCCTCTGAAGGCATAAGAACTTTGCTTTATGTTTCTAAAACAAGTACACTGATTGATTCTAATTTCCACTAACAGTGTAAATAAATATACCAAAATAATGTGACTTTAACAATGTCTTTCACTAACCTGGTATTTTTTTTTATTGCTTTGGGACTTTTACAAAATGGGGTGGGTGGGTGGGGAACCACAAGAAACCAACTAAAGGAAAAACGAGAAAATGAAAACTCAAGGTTCCTTTCAAGAAGAAACTCTAACCCCATCTTAGCTCCCACAGGACTCAAGGGGACCAGAAATTATTCCCTTACCCTCATGTGAGAAATTATGAATCTGGAGAAAAACAAAAAACAACTTCAATGATTTCCTCATGGAGGGAGCCATCCAACTGGAGTCCAGATGAAAAATCTCTAGGTGTACTTTTTCACATCAAGTACAACAAAATTTCCCCCCAAGTTACACTTGAGAGAAAAGGAAAGGGAGAGATAGAATGGGTAAATTATATAACATAAAGAGGATGAAAATTATTACAAAGAGACGGGGATAAGGATGGTGGCAGGCAATGTTTAAATTTTACTCTCATTGTAACTGGCTCAGAGAGAGGAAAATGAGTATACTCAGTGGGGTATATAATACTATCTTATCCTACAGAGAAGTAGAAGGGGAATGAGATAAAGGAAAGGGGGAGTGGTAATTGAAGGGAGGGGGAACAGGAGGGTGACAAAAAGCAAAATACTATTGAGGAGGAAGAGAGTGAAAGGGAATAGAGCAGGATGGAAAGTGAATAGTATGATAGAGGGCAATACACAGTTAGTAATCATAACTGAATGTGAATGGGATGAACTCACCTATTAAATAGAACCAGATAGCAGAGTGGATTAAAAACCAGAATCCTACTATATATATATATTTTTACAAGAAACATATTTGAGGCAGTTGGCACACACAGATACAAGGAAAAAGGGTGGAGCAGAATTTATTATGCGTCATCTAAAGTAAAAAAAAAAGCAGGAGTATCAATCATGGTTTTAGACAAAGCCAAAGTAGAAATTTATCTGATTAAAAGAGACAAGGAAGGAAATTACATTTTGCTAAAGGATACCATAAACAATGAAGTAATATCATGGCTAAACATTTATGCACAAAATGATATAGCATCTAGATTTCTAAAGGAAAAATTAAAGGAGCCCAATGAGGAAAAGATAGCAAAACCAAACTATTGGGAGAATCTCAACCTTTCCCTTTCAGAACTAGATAAATCAAACCAAAAAATAAATAAGAAAGAAGTAAGGGAAGTGAATGAAATGCTAGAAAAATTAAAGTTAATAGATATCTAGAGAAAACTGAAGAGGAATTAAAAAGGAATATACCTTCTCAGCAGTACATAGTACATATACAAAGATTGACCATGTACTAGGGCAGAGAAATATTGCAAACAAATGCAGAAAAGCTGAAATAATAAATACAACTTTTTCAGATCAGAATGTGATAAAAATCATGCTTAACAAGGGTCCATGGAAAGGCAAATTTAAAAGTAATTGGAAACCAAATAATCTAATTCTTCAAAACTGGTGGGTCAAAGAAGAAATTGTAGAAACAGTTACAGATTTCCTTAAAGAGAATGATAATGAAGAGACAACATTTCAAAACCTATGAGATACAGCCAAAGTAGTACTTAGGGGAAAATTTTAGGGCCTAAAGCAACAAAATAGAGAGGGAGGAGATCAATGAATTGAACTTGCAACTTAAAAAATTAGAAAAAGAACAAATAAAAAAATCCCCAGATAAAAACCAAGTTAGAGATCCTAAAAATCAAAGGAGAAAATAAAATTGAAAGTAAAAGAACTATTGAACTAATAAATAAGACTAGGAGCTGGTACTTTGAAAAGAAATAAAATAGACAAAATAATGGTTAATCTAATAAAAAAAAGAAAGAAGAGAATCAAATTAGCAGTATCAAAGGTACAAAGGGTGATCTCACCTCTAATGAATAGGAAATTAAGACAATTATTAAGAACTATTTTGCCCAATTATATAGCAATAAGTATGACAATCTAGGTGAAATTGGTGAATATTTACAAAAATGTAAATTGCCTAGATTAACAAAAAGGAAATAGAATACTTAAATAATCCTACCTCAGAAAAAGAAATTGAATGAGCCATCAAGGAACTTCCTAAGAAAAAATTCCCAGGGCCAGATGGATTCACAAGTGAATTCTATCAAACATTTAAAGAACAATATACAATTATTTGACAAAATAAGCAAAGAAGTCTTACCAAATTCTTTTTATGACACAAATAAGGTACAGATTCCATATTCATACCATATTGATTCCAGGCAGACCAAAAAGCAGAGAAAGAAAACTTCAGACCAATCTCCTTAATGAATATAGATGCAAAAATCTTAAATAAAATCCCCCCCCATCCTTATATCCTCCTTGGTAGTACAAGGTGACCTCTTTGGAGGTCCAGGAAATTTTTTGAATTCTGACTCAGTAGCCAGTTAAAATCCATTGCGAGGGGCAGCTGGGTAGCTCAGTGGAGTGAGAGTCAGGCCTAGAGACAGGAGGTCCTAGGTTCAAACCCGGCCTCAGCCACTTCCCAGCTGTGTGACCCTGGGCAAGTCACTTGACTCCCATTGCCCACCCTTACCAATCTTCCACCTATGAGACAATACACCAAAGTACAAGGGTTTAAAAAAAAATAAATTTAAAAAAAATGCTTATAAAATCCATCGCGGCCTATAGGAAGCAGTCAGAGGATATCTGCGCCTGCTCTAAAGAGAAGAGTCCTTCCATCATTCATCTCTAAGGGGATGCTTTCTAGGTCAAGAGAATATTACTTTTTTTCTTTTTGATTACTTTTTAAACTTTGAAGCTTATAAAAAGATTGCATTCATTTAAAAATAGTTTATATCAAAATTTTCCTCCAAGTTAAAGCTATCTTTCATATAGGTAAAGTGAGATTAAGTCCCAATTCTGCCTCTTTCTAGTTATATGAGTCAGTTCTTGATAAGTTTCCTTTTCTTTATCTACAAAATTGAGAAATATATATATATCTTTCTTGTTATTTAACCAATTAATCCTTTTCAATTCTTCATCACCCATTTAGGGTTTTCTTGACAGAGATCCTAGAATAATTTGCCATTTCCTTCTCTAACTCACCTTACAGATGAAAAACTCAGGCAAACAAGGTTAAGTGACTTGCTCAGGGCCACACTGTTATAAGTATATGAAGGTTAGATTTGAATTCAGGTCCTCCTAATTCCAGGGCCAGTACTCTACTGTACAACCTAGCTACCTCACAAAGTTTCAAATGAGAAAATGTAAGCACTGAATAACAGCTAAGTGGCGCAGTGAAGAGATCACCAGGCCTGGAGTTAGGAAGACATCTTCCAGAATTCAAATCTGGCTTCCGACAATTATTTACCATGTGACCCTGGGCTAGTCAGTTAACCCTGTTAGCCTCAGTTTCCTCATCTACAAAAGAAGCTAGAGAAGGAAATGGTAAACCACTGCAAAATTTCTACCAGGAAAACCCCAAATAGGAACACAAAGAGTCAGACTCAATTGAAATGACTGAACAACAACAAAAAACTGCTTCTTCTCTTTCCTTGGTCCCTTCTTTCTCATTCCTCTTAGTCCTTTAATCCTTCTTTTCCTATAGGCTTCATATTCTCCTCCACTTCTGCCTCCTCAATTCAATTAAAACTGAGTGAGACAATGTTGACAACTCCCATAGTGATGCAGGTGGCAATTGAAGCCATTTTAGCACTTTTACTTCTCCCATTCCTGTCCTGAATTACATAGAAGTGTCCTAGAAACCCATGTATTCAGTGATAGTAGAGATGGCAGATCTCTCTGTAGTCCTATATTTGGCAGAGTTCTGTTCCAGTCCCTTACCTGTTGGATAGACTATGCTGGAAAGAGCATCAGAAATGGAGTCAACAGATTCTCTTTCAAATCCTTAGCAGCTATGTGACTGTGGGCAAGTCCCTTTATGTTTCTGAGACTATTTCCTCATCTGTAACATGAGAATCACAGTCCCTGCTCTATGTACCCTACAGGATTTTTGCTAAAACAATACTTTGTAAGCTTTCAAGCACAATACAAATGAGAACAGTTACATTATACTATAGAATTTAAAGCTATTACAAGTTATTCTCCCATGAAATGAATCAAAGCCAATGGGAGCACGGAATGACAAATGATGAATAATTTTGGAATAAAAATCCTAAACGTACTTTTGGAATAAAAATTTTCATTGGTGAGCCAGTCATGAGCAACAATGAAAAACCCCCAAGTAGAAAATGAATGTTTAATGGTGTTTATGCTTTTATTACCCTGTAATTATGCCATTCCTCCGATTGCTTTTCTTTTCATGCCTGTCTATAAAATGCTGTTGCCTGAACCTGTTTTAAACATCTAAATTTGTAGGATTAGACCTAGTGATGTTCTGCCAGTTTCCCTGAAATGAAAGCCAGTAGCACTGAGCTTACCATTCTTTGATAAATAAAGAAAAGTTCTTTATTAATTTGATGATATGTAATGCTTACACTTTTAATCCTACTTGTATTTTGCCTTGTGGATAAAGGTTCACTGTTCTATCATTTTTGTTTCTCTTGCTCTATGGATAAAAGTTAACTTTTTTGACAAAAGAGTTATTTTATGAATTTAACAACTTAATCTCTTTTTAACTTTAGTTATAACTGAACTAAATTAGTTGGTTTTGTTTTGTTTGTTTTGAGTCAGAGGCAGTTACAGAATAGTGGATTCAAGCTGACCTTGAAGCTAGGAAAATCTGAGCTCAAGTCCTCCCTCTGATAGACATTGGTTCTGTGACCTTGAACTTGACTTCTCAGTGCTCTAGCTTAGGCAACTAATTCTCAAAACGTGCTGACATGCTTGGGAAAGGGACTTTCTTCCCCTGGGAGTCCTCTATGCCAAAGATCTAGTTTTTATCTCCAACACCTTCATTTTAAATCATTTATATGTGAAGATTAGAAATTTGCCTATTAAAACAGAAATTACATATGAGCTTTTATTTTGAAGAATCCTTGATGCTTCCAAACTGTGTATATGTGCATATATAATCAGGGCAAGTGGGGATAGGTATCCAATATACAGATGAATCTCACTTTCATTAAGGCAGTTAGGTGGCACAGAAGAAAGAGTGCTAGACCTGGAATCACAAAGACTCCTCTTCCCAAGTTCAAATCAGACCTCAGATGTACCTGTGTGGAGTCTAGACAAGTTACCTTGATTTCCTAATCTGTAAAATGAGCAGGAGGAAATGGCAAACCACTCTAGTAACTTTGCCGAGAGAATTCCAAAAGAGATCATGACTCAACAACAGCCCATTTAAAGCAAAATCTATTCCTTAAAATAATAATAATAATATTTATTTATTGCTTTAAGGTTTACAAAGTTCTTTCCACTTTGTGGTGGTTTGAATGTATTATCTCCATTTTATATATAAGACAACTAAAGTTTAGAGATTTTGAGTAATTTGGCCCAGGTTATGCAGCTGGTAAGTGTCAAAACTGGTATTCTAAATAAATCAGCTCTTCTGACTATCAAGTGCTTTTTTTCAAATTGACCAAAATTATTTCATAGAGGTAATTATTTGCTTCTACAAAGATTATAATTCAGGATTCCTTTAAATAGGAATCTTTCTTAGTACATTCAAAATGTGGTTTGATGTACCCAGCCCCCTCCCATAAAAAATTCACTTATTAAGCAAAGTACATAATACACAGATATATAGATATGTGCGTATGTATGTAGGGCATACATCAAAGATAAGATTAAAACCCAAGTTCTCTGATGTCAAAGCTAGTATTTTCCCCCACTGTATCATATTGCTTCTCTTTTATAATTGATACCTTCATCCAATAAAAAACTGTAGTTAGGCTATCTTTATTAGGATATTAATTAATTATTGTCATGTTCACACATCTAGTGTCATTTTAAGTCTTTTATTTGTTTAAACTGAATCTTACTAAGAAACTAACCTTGCAAAGTATGTTAATATGATGATAATTATTTACCGGGCCTGGAATCTTATTTAGAGTAACAGGAAATTAATTAATAGAATTAATAGCATTTATTTGTTGCTGTTTTATTTTAGTATTTAATCATATTATTTTAATATTATAATATTTATTTATAATATAAATTTATTACATTTGTGGTATTATTTTATTTATTATATTATTTATCAAAACAATCATATGTTATTTATTTATTATAATAAATTTATTATACTATTTTATGATAATAACGTATTTTCATATGCAGTAGTGCTCACTTAATACCTAGAAACTCAGTGACTAAAGTGAGAGACAATTTAGCATAAGAGTGTCAGCCTTAGAGTCAGGAAAATGCTGGGTTCAAATCCCATCTCTGACTTTAACCAGTGTGACCAGACAAGTCAACCGCCCTTAGCCTCAGTTTCTTCATCTGTTCTACTACTTCACAGAGTGATTGTGATGATTAAGTGGAATACTGTTATGTAAAGTGACTTGTAAACCTTAAAATGTTATAAAAATATCTTTTCTCATTCTGACCATTTGGTAGATGAGAAAACTGAGGTGGTATTATAATGAAAAAGTGGTGCTTCTGGTACTCAAATCTAGGTCTTCTTACTCCAAACTTGGTACTCTTTGCATTATGTAACATTGCCTACAAAGAAAAATCTTAAATAATAGCCTGGAAATATTAACAAGTAAGCCCTCAAGTTGGACTGAATACCAAGGGATATATATCAGGCAAAATCATGAATGTCCTTTAGAGCTCTAATAAGTGATTGTCCGGTCTTAAAAATCTTTAGTGACAGGAAATCTTTCCCCTTTAAAGTACTAACTTTGGACAAGTCTGGTTCGGGAAAATGTTCTTGAGTCAAATCAAAGTTTGCCTTTTTGTAACTCCTACAGTTCTAGAAGTCATCTACCAGAGTTCACTAACTGGAAGAAATATATGAAGTTCTCCTTTAAGATGGAACTCAAATGCCAACAATATTAGTATTAATAGATTAAAGTTCTATGCTAACGTGATTTATAATAGCATGCTTAATAAAACTAACATTATCTCTTTTCCTAGAGGACTTCTGGTCAACTTCTTGTTTTCATTTAAAGTAATCATTTGTGCTTGTAAGAGTTAACCTTGCAATAGTTTTAGGAGATTTGTAGCATTTGTTTCTTTGGCTTTGGTCCTTGGAGATCCACAGAAAGCAGACAAGTACAAATTCCCTAAAGTGGTACTTAACTAAATTTTTTTTTTGTCAAAGGGGGGGAGTTCTTTTTTAGGGGGTTGAGGAAGTTATTGGAAAATGGGAATTTTTTTCTCCAAACACTCTCTCCCTTCTAGTCTTGCTTCTCACCCCAATTAAACAATAACCGAAAAAGAAATCCTTAGAAAAATGAACATAGATTTCTTCATTGATCAAGCCCAAAAATGTGTATTTCATTCTATACTTAAGTCCATCACTTTTGTGGCAGGAAGCAGATAACGTGATTCATCTTTCTTCTTCTAGACTAGTGGTTTGTCATTGCACTGATCAGAATTCAAAAATTTTCAAAGTGTTTTTTTTTCTCTTTATATTATTGTTGTTATATATACATTGTACTCCTGGTTCTGCTCACTCACTTTGCATCAGTACAAACAAATCTTCTCATGTTTCTCTGAAACTATACATTTCATCATCTTTACGGTGCATTAATAATCCAATTATATCCATACGCTACAATTTGGTCAGCCAATCTCCAATAGGAGACTCCTTTAATTTTTTGATACTACAAGAAGAGGTGCCATGATATTTTGTACATATAGCTTTATTCCTCTTTCTTTGATATCTCTGAGATACATAACAGTAGTGATGTTACCATGTTAAAGAATATGCACAGTTAATTCCAAAGGGGTTTTCAAAATGGCTGGACCAATTCACAGTTCCACTGAAAATATTAACTACATTATATTAATTGCATTGTATATATTGTGCCTTTTTCCCTGAATTTCCATAGAATTTGTCATTTTCTCTTTTTTGTCCACTTTACTGATATCGTGAATGTGAGAGGGAACTTTAGAGTTGCTTTAATTTGCATTTCTTCAAATATTAGTGATTTGGCACATTTTTTCACATTTGTTGATAGCTTGAATTTCTTTCTATGGAAATTTCCTGTTCATATCACGTGATGATATGAGAGTGTATGTGCAATGACTCATTTTTATAAATTTGAAGTAGTTCCTTACATATGTTGGATGTAAAACATTAGTAAAACTTGCAAAAAATATTTTCCTCAGTTACCCATTTCCTATTTCATTTTAACTGCATTTTATGCAAAAACTTTTAAATTTTATACAAATTAAACTTTTTTATTCAATTCAGCTAAATTAAAACTGATTTTCTATGATTTTTCTCTATTCCTGAGTAGAATAAATTGATCTCCTGGGAAGAGAGATTAACATCCACTTTGCCTCTGTATCCTATGGACTGTGAGATCTTTCTAACTAACAACTGAAGCCTACTCTATGTGTTGTTTCCCCCATTAAAATGTGAGCTTCTTGAGAGGAGGGACTGTTTTCCTTTTTTTTTTTTTTGTATCATCAATGTTTAGCATAAAGCTTTGAACATAATAAATACTTGGGAAATGTTTTTTGCATTCGTCTATTCTTTCCCTCTTTTTCCTCTAATGGAAAATAGTTATAGGACACCAATGCCAAGAGACAATGTGATAATCCCCACCAGCTTAGAATTAACTATCTGAAATACAAAGTTTCAGTAACATCTTGTTTTGTCTCTAAATTATGTGCACAAAACTTGTTTTCAATACAATCATCTCAACAGTTTTTTACTCTTAATGGATTGGAGAATTTTTTTCAAATGGAAAATGATACCAACAAAGTACTTTTTAAAATGAAAAAGCTAAGGAGCCAAGATGGAGTAGTAACTAGGGCAGCAGCTCACCATTTCACCATGAATCTTCTCTGACCAAGAGTAAAATATCAGCACAAAATGAATACAGGAGTGAAAGAACCAACAAAAAGACAGAGGGAAACAACCTTCAAAAAAAGGAAAACCTAAAAGGTAGGCAGAGATAATCTGGGGAACTGAGGTGAGAGGAGAGCAGAGCTAGTGGGAGGCATAGCAGCAAGTGAAAAGCAAGCAAAGAACAAACCA
This sequence comes from Gracilinanus agilis, assembly GCF_016433145.1. Taxonomy (NCBI): domain Eukaryota; kingdom Metazoa; phylum Chordata; class Mammalia; order Didelphimorphia; family Didelphidae; genus Gracilinanus; species Gracilinanus agilis. Next base: position 246,073,042 of record NC_058130.1, on the reverse strand, counting down.
CACCCTTTATCGCCCCACACATCTGCTCTCACAGGTTCTGAACTTAAGTCTAAGCTAAGTCAGATCCTAAGATCCTGCTGGATAATTAGAGATCCAAGTCAACTAACACCCCTTGAAATTGTAAACCTATGGAGAAGTCCAGAGTCCCAGCCTAAGGCAATCTGGGCTGAAGGGGGCCAATCTGTGTGGGCCCAGAACAAAGCCAGAAATCCCAGTCTGAGTTTGGGGTAAGGACATAATCCATGATTTGGGGTAAGGACTCAGTTCTCAGGGGGAGCCTCCCCATGATCTTTTGGCCCAAAATTAAGGGTCGGAGCTCCAGGACAGGGAAATCAAGGGAGTGCCTGATTAAATCAAGAACACTTTGAGACCAAAAAAGGTGAGCCTAAACCTGGGGTTAGAATCTGATCAGCACCTGACCTGCTCAAGTTCAGACTGAAATCAAAAGCTTATACCCAAGCCTGAGGAAAATCTTTAAGCTATTAGCATCTCAAGAGTCAATCAAATCAGCAGGGAGAGGGGACTCTCAAAACTGTCAGCCCTCAGACCATCTGGTAAACTTGTAACAATCCAGAATGTAAGTCAAAAGTAACATCAAGGAAGCAATGAACTTTAAGAGGGTACCTCGACTTCCCAGAAAACAGAATCTACCTATAATTAGATAGGAAAAATGAGGAAACAATCAAAAAAGCACCTAACTCTAAAGATTTTTTATGGAGACAAAGAAAAAGGTGCAGACACAGAAAAGGACAGCAAAAGCAAAGGAAACATACCCAAAGTCCAAAGGAAAAATATGAATTGGACACAGATTCTGGAAGAGCTCAAAAAAAGATTTCAAAACCCAATTATTAGAGGTAGAGGAAAAGTGGGGAAGAGAAATAAAAGTGATGCAAGAAGAAACGAAAGTGATGCAAGAAGAAATGGGCCAACTGAAAAAGGAGAACCAAAAACTGACAGAGGAAAAGCAAGTCTTAAAAATCAGAACTGACCATCTAAAAACCAATGATTTCATGCAAAATCAAGAAACAATAAAGCAGAATCAAAGGAATGAAAAAACAAAGGAAAACATGAAATATCTTGTTGAAAAAATGACTGACCTGGGAAATAGATCTAGGAGAGACAATCTGAAAATTATTGGATTACCTGAAGCCATGATGAAGAAAAAAAACCTTAGATATCATATTACAAGAAATTATCAAAAATAACTGCCTAGAGATCCTTGGGAAAGAAAATAAAATTGAAATTGAAAGAATTCACAGATAACCTCCAGAAATCCTCAACTGACATCTTCCAGGAATGTAATAGCCAAATTCAAGAACCATCAAGCCAAGGAAAAAGTACTTCAAGCAGTCAGAAAAAAAAGCATTCAAATACATGAAACTATAATCAGGATAACTTAGGATCTAGTGACTTCTATATTAAAGGATCAAAAGGTATGGAATATAATATTCAGAAACGTGAAAGATTTGGGTTTACAACTCAAAATCACCACCCAGGAAGCTGAGTATGTTCTTTCAGGGAGGAAAATGGCAATTCAGTAAGATAGAAGATTTCCAAGCATTCCTGAGGAATAAGCCAGACCTAAACAAAAAATTTGAAGGCCAAATATGAGACATAAGATAAGCCCAGAAAGGTAAATAAGAAAGAGAAAATTTAAGGGACTGATTAAGGTGAAAATGTATTTAAGGGACTGATTAAGGTGAAAATGTCTATATGTCTACATGGAAAGAAGATTACTATAATTCTCCAAAATTACTCTCAGTAGTAGAGAAGCTAGGAGGAATTTACTCAGAAAGAGGGTGGAAAAGTAATCTGATTGTGAAAATGTGATGTATATGATGATATATGATGATATGGTGTATATGTAAATGTGATGATATGTAATGATATGTATGTATGATATGATATGTATGCATATGAATGACATGTAAAAAATAAACCAAGGGCTAAAAGAGAATGTTATACTGAGAGAAAAGGGAAGGGAGAGATACAATAGGTAAATTATATAACATAAAGAGGAATGAAAATCATTACAGAGGGGGGATAAGGATGGTGACAGACAATACTTAAACTTTACTCTCATTGTAACTGGCTCAGAGAGGGAAAAATGAGTATACTCAGTGGGAAATAGAATTCTATCATACCCTATAGAAAAGTAGAAGGGAAACAAGACAAGGGAAGGGGGGTAATTGAAGGGAGGGGGACAGGGAGGGCAAAAAAAAGCAAAATACTGGTGAGGAGGAATAGAGTGAAAGGGAATAGAACAGAATCCAAAGGGGATAATACAATGGAGGGCAAAAGACAGTTAGTAATCATAACACTGAATGTGAATGGGATTAATTCACCCTTTAAATGGAAACAGATAGCAGAGTGAATTAAAAACCAGAATCCTACTATATGTCATGTATAAGAAACAATTTGAGGCAGGGTGACACACACAGATTCAAGGTAAAAGGCTGGAGCAGAATTTATTATGCATTATCTAAAGGAAAAAAAACAGGAGTAGCAATCATGATATCAGATAAAGCCAAAGTAGAAATTTATTTGATTAAAAGAGATAAGGAAAGAAATTACATTTTGCCAAAACATACTATAAACAATGAAGTAATATCATTTGTAAACATTTTTGCACAAAATGGTATAGCATCTAGATTTCTAAAGGAAAAATTGAAGGAGCTCAAGGATGAAATAGATAGTAAGACCACACTACTGGGGCGTCTCAACCTTTCCCTTTCAGAACCAGATAAATCAAACCAAAAAATAAGTAAGAAAGAAGTAATGGAAGTAAATGAAATGCTAGAAAAATCAGAGTTAATAGATATCTGGAGAAATCTGAAGAGGGATAGAAAGGAATATACCTTCTTCTCAGCAGTACATGGTACATATAGAAAGATTGACCATGTACTAGGGCATAAAAATATTGCAAACAAAGGCAGGAAAGCAGAAAAATAAATGCCACTTTTTTTGCAATATAAATTATACTTAACAAGGGTCCATGGAAAGGCAAATTTAAAAGTAATTAGAAACTAAATAATCTAATTCATCAAAACAGGTGGGTCAAAGAAAAAACATAGAAACAATTACATACTTCATTTAAAAGAATGACAATGAGGAGACGTCATACCAAAACCTATAGGATACAGCCAAAGCAGTACTCAGGAGAAAATTTATATCACTGAGTGACTATACCAAGAAAATAGAGAGGGTGGGGATCAATGAATTGGGCTTACAACTTAAAAAAATATGAGAAAGAACAAATTAAAAATCCCCAAATGAAAACTAAATTGGAAATCTGAAAAATTAAAGGAGAAATTAATCAAATTGAAAGTAAAAGAACTATTGAACTAGGAGTTGGTACTTTGAAAAAAAAATGAAATAGATAAAGTACTAGTCAACCTAATAAAAAAAGAAAGAAGAAAATCAAATTAATGATATCAAAGATGAAAAGAATAATCTCATCTTTAATGAAGAGGAAATTAAGACAATTATTAAGAACTACTTTGCTCAATTATGTGGCAATAAATATTACATTGTAGGTGAAATGAGTAATATTTACAAAAATATAAATTGCCTAGATTAACAAAAGAGGAAATAGAATTCTTAAACAATCCCATCTCAGAAAAAGAAGTTGAACAAGCCATCAAAGACCTTCCTAAGAAAAAAATCCTCAGAGCCAGATGTATTCACAAGTGAATTCTATAAAACATTTAAAGAACAACTAATCCCAATACTATACAAATTATTTGACAAAATAAGCAATGAAGGAATTTTACAAAACTCCTTTTATGAGTTTTTTTCCCCATGGTATTGATATGGCATTGATATGGTACTGATTCCAAAGCCAGGCAGACCAAAAACCAAGAAAGAAAACTACAGACCAATCTCCTTAATGAATATAGATGCAAAAATCTTAAATAAAATGCTAGCAAAAAGACTCCAGCAAGTGATCACGAGGATTATTCACTTTGATCAGGTGGGATTTATACCAGGAATGCAAGGATGGTTTAATATTAGGAAAACCATCTACATAATTGACCATATCAATAATCAAACCAACAGAAATCACATGATTATGTCAATAGATGAAGAAAAAGCCTTTGACAACATACAACAGCCATTCCTATTGAAAACACTAAAAAGTATAGGAATAAAAGGGCTATTCCTCAAAATGATAAAAGCATATATTTAAAACAATCAGCAAGTATCATGTACAATGGGGAAAAGTTAGAAGCCTTCCCAATAAGATCAAGAGTGAAGCAAGGATGCCCATTATCACCTCTTTTATTCAACATTGTACTAGAAATGCTAGCAGTAGCAATTAGAGAAGAAAAAGAAATCAAAGGAATTAAAGTAGGCAATGAGAAGACTAAACTATCACTCTTTGCAGATGATATGATGGTATACTTAAAGAACCCCGGAAAATCAACTAAAAGGCTAGTGGAAATAACTAGAAACTTTAGTAAATTTGCAGGGTACAAAATAAACCCACATAAATCTTCAGCATTTCTACATATTTCCAAAAAAACTCAGCAGCAGAAGTTAGAAAGAGAAACTCTGTTTAAAGTCACTCTAAACAATATAAAATATTTAGGTATCTATCTGCCAAGACAAACGCAGGAATTATGTGAACACAACATACAAAACACTTTTCACACAATTAAAACTAGATCTAAACTATTGGAAAAATATTAATTGCTCCTGGGTAGGATAGGGTAATATAATAAAAATGATAACCCTACCCAAATTAATCTACTTATTCAGTGCCATACCTATCAAACTACCAAAAAACTTTTTTATAGAATTAGAAAAAATTATAACAAAGTTCATCTGGAAGAACAAAAGATAAAAAAAAATCAAGGGAAATAATGAAAAAAATGTGAAGGATGTGGGCCTAGTAGTACCAGATCTTAAACTGTACTATAAAGCAGTGGTCATCAGAACAATATGGTACTGGCTAAGAGATAGAAGGATGGATTAATGGAATAGACTAGGGGTAAATAACTTCAGTAAGCTAGAGTTCAATAAACTTAAGGACGCCAGCTTTTGGGATAAGAACTCACTATTTGACAGAAACTGCTGAGAAAATTGGAAAACAATATAGGGGAAAATTAGGTTTAGATCAACATCTTACACCATATACCAAAATAAATTCAGAATGGGTAAATGACTTAAATATAAAGAGTGAAATCATAAATAAATTAGGTGAACATAGATTAATATACCTGTCTGATCTATGAGAAAAGAAGAAATTTAAGACCTAGTAAGAGATAGAGAGAGAACATTACAAAATATAAAATGAATGACTGTGATTATATCAAATTAAAAAGGTTTTATACAAACAAAACCAATGCAACCAAAATGTGAAGGAAAGCAACAAAGTGGGAGAACATTTTTATAGCAAAACTCTCTAACAAAGGTTTAATTTCCCAATTATATAAGGAAATAAGTCAAATTTACAAAAAAAATCAAGCCATTCCCCAATGGAAAAATGGTCAAGTGACACGAATAGGCAGTTTTCAGATAAAGAAATCAAAACTATCAATAAGCACATGAAAAAGTGTTCTAAATCCCTCCTAAGTAGAGAAATGCAAATTAAAACAATTCTGAGGTACCACCTCCCACCTTGCAGATTGACCAATATGACAACAAAGCAAAGTGATAAATGTTGGAAAGGATGTGGCAAAATTGAGACACTAATACACTACTGGTGGAGTTGTGAGTTAGTCCAACCATTCTGAGGGGGCAATTTGGAATTATGCACAAAGGGCTTTAAATGAATGCCTACCCTTTGACCCAGTCATGCCACTGCAGGACTTGTACCTCAAAGAAATAATAGGGAAAAAGATTTGTACAAAAATATTTATAGTTGCACTCTTTGTGGAGGCAAAAAATTGGAAAATGACGGGGTGCCCATTGATTGGGGAATGGCTGAATAAATTGTGGTATATGTTGGTGATGGAATATTATTATGCCGAAAGGAATAAAGAAATGGAGGAATTCCATGTGAACTGGAACAACTTCCAGGAATTGATACAGAGTGAAAGGAGTAGAACCAGAAGAAAATTGTACACAAAGACTGATACATTATGGCAAAATCAAATGTAATAGAATTTTCTACTAGCAGCAGTGCAATGACCCAGGAGAATCCAGAGGAACTTGGAAGAAAGAAAACTATCCACATTCAGAGAAAGAACTGTGGAACCAGAAATGCATTAGAAAAATTTATGATTGATCCTGTAGTGAGGTAGGGATACGATTAGGGTTTTGATGTTAAAAGATCACTCTAGGGGCAGCTGGGTAGCTCAGTGGAGTGAGAGTCAGGCCTAGAGACAGGAGGTCCTAGGTTCAAACCCGGCCTCAGCCACTTCCCAGCTGTGTGACCCTGGGCAAGTCACTTGACCCCCATTGCCCACCCTTACCACTCTTCTACCTATGAGACAATACACCAAAATTAAGGGTTTATAAAAAAAAAAAGATCACTCTACTGCAAATATGAATAACATAGAAATAGGTTTTGAACAATGATACAGTGTAACCCAGTGGAACTGCTTGTTGGATTTGGATGGGGGAGAGAAAAGAGCAGGGGATGGGGGGATCATGTAACCATGAAAAAATGTTCTAAATAAAAATTTAAGAAATGGAAAAAATGAAAAAACTACATATATGTGACAAAATAACATTTAAGTCAGTTCAACTTCCTCAGTCAAGGAAGGGGTGATATAGTGTAGGTGAAAAAAAGATCTAACGTCAAATGTGGACTTACTACTTACTCTTTATGTCATTACAGTCAAGTTCCTGCATCTTCCCAGTCCTCAGTTTCTTTATCTGTAAAAATAAGTAGCCATGGGGCAGGTAGGTGCCCATTTTGAAATGAATCAGCCTTAAAAGGTAGTTTAAAGCTCTTCCAAACAAAAACTTGGTCCTTTAAATTTTTTACCAAAATGAATTAAAACATGATTTGGAGCTGTATAGAGTTTCTTAATGCTTGTTTTATGGCATAAGATGAAGTTACTAAATATTCAACTTTTGAAAACGTGACAAATAGAAAGCAAATGTGATTCTATAGTCATAAAGTGTACATTACTTCATGGAAAATATAAAGAAAATAAAACAATCTGAAAATCAAGTAATCACTTTATTTTTCTTAAGTAAAGCGGAAAAAAGCAAAATCAGAAGAATATAATACACACTATCTCAGATTATACAAATGAAAATGTTAATGGAAAGGAATGGACAGAAAGGAAAAGGTCATTATATTTTATTTGTAGAAATTAATCTAAATACTATAGTTCTTAAAACACTTTAATGACCTAATTGTTATTCAATACTGTTTTCATTATAATAAAAAAGAGCCTTTCTACTTATACACAGAACTGTTACATAGGCACATTTCATTTATTGCACATACATGTATATTCTTTTCTAAGTTTCTACAGATATAGTCACTGCATCAACTACTTTGCTTCTTTTTTTTTTAAACCCTTACCTTCTGCCTTAGAATCAATATTGGGTATTGGTTTTAAGGCAGAAGAGTGGATTTCCAGGTTAAGATGGCTGCAGAGGAGAAGCAGGGCACTTTTACTCTCCTCACTACCAACCAATAGTATACCTCCAAAGGACAAAAAAACCCAACAAATCCAGATGAAAGAAGGGACCCCACAATAGGGTGCAGTATTGAAGGAATGTGGGATTTGGGCACTTCCATGCTATAAGGGAAGGAAATAGCTCCCATCAAACGTGAGCTAATTAACCCTCCCCCACCCCACTTACAGTACCAGAGGCAGAGGCTGTGCTCCAGATTTAGAGCAAAGGGGGGGGGTGGAATTTAGCCCCTTGGCAGCTAGCTGGCACCACTAGGAGCTCACCCCTGAGAGCAGCAAGACCTGAGACCCCAGGAGGTTGGAAAGCACTGACCTTGGACACGGGAGTGGGGCTGAGAGAGGCAGCAGACAGTGGAAGCAGATCAGCACGCTGAGACTCAGGGGAAAACCTCAGGCAGAGGAGCAAGTGTGGGCCAATTTCTGGGCTCTGGGCAGCTGACTAGGACCACTGGGGGGCTTGACCCTAAAAACAGCTAGACTAGAGAACCCCAGGAGGCAGCGAAGTGCAGTCCTTGGGCATAGGAGTGAGGTGGGGATGGGCTTCGGACAGCAGAGGCCTAGCAGATAGTGGAAGGCCTGAGAGTCCCAAAGTAGCCTCAGGCAAAAACTGCTCCTTAGCTCCATAGGAAGAGGGTCTGCTTGCCTTACTCAGACTTCTGGCTGAGAAAGCATAATGATGCCAAGTAAGGCCCAGGAAATAAACACCAAAAAGACCAAGAAAAAAAGCTCTAACACTTGATAACTTCTGCACAGAAAAAACCTAGAAAACAGAGGAGGGCAAACAATTAAAGACATCCAAACCTTCCTAAGGCAGAAGAGTGCTAAGGGCTAGGCAATGGGAGTTAGTTAAGTGACTTACCCAGGGTTACACAGCTTGGAAGTATCTGAGGCAAAACTTGAACCCAGCACCTCCCATCTCTGGGCTTGTCTCTCAATCCATTGAACCACCCAGCTGCCCCAGACTTTGCTTTTATTGACTGCTTATTAATATTTTTTCACAAATATGTATCTCTCTCCCTTCTCCAAATAGCTTAGATTATTTCAGTGAAAACAAGGACAGGATTATTTGAATTCCTGTATTTAAGATATATTAAATCATTACAACTAGGAAAACGATTTGTTCTGTACTTTTATATGCCCGAGCCTCTGCTTACAAAACTTTCTGGGAGGTTGTAACCATTCCCCCCCACTACCACCTCCTCACCCCCTCATGCTATCATCTGTTTTGGTCCATGAAAAAGGATGAAGGTATTTAAATAAAGATAAATCGAGGGCATGCATTTGAGGAACACGAAGTCCAGGCTCAGCGAGTTTAATATGCTTGTTTCTAAGCTGTTAAGAAGTCTACAATTGAGTTCTAAACACTGGGGCCTGTGTGTGTGGGCTGATGGTAGTACAAGGACTGGGCCATTCTCCAGACTTCCTTTAAGTACCCCAGGCTGCGTTTGTAAATCTCAGCAACACAACCTACGTGGCTGGTCCATTTCCCATTCAATTCTCCCCTCCTCTTAGCTCGAGGTGGGGGCAGTTTGCTAATCACCTCTCAAGGGGGCTGCCCTGTGCAGTTGTTCCTCTTTTGCTGAAGCCACCTGTCCCACCAATGCAAGGAAATCATTTTCTCCACAGGAAGTCCAATTAGAACATCCCACCTCTTCCCCACCCCCACCTTGACTGAAATGCAATCATCTTGGATAGACACCAAATGGCTGGGCCAGGGAAAGAAACGGAGAGAGAGGGGGATGAAATGAAAGAGGCAGCTCGAATCTCTTGGCTGGCCCTGGTGCTGATGCGAGAGGGAGGGGCTGGCGGAGAGACAAATAAGGCTCTCTCTGTGAGAGTCCCTGTGCCCAGGGCACTGCTGCCAACACGAGGGGATGCCAGCTGGCACAGAGAGGCTGCTTTTCAATCTAGTGCCTGCTCACTCAGCATCCCGGCAACAGCACTTAGCTGGTGGTCTGCTTGCTGTCTCATTTGAGGTCTCCCTGCCTGTTGATGGATTTGCAACATAGGATGCTTGTATGTGCTAGTTGGGGTAGAGCGTGCTATGCAAAATTTGCTTCTCTCATAGAAGTTACCTGAGGTGCCCTAGATGAGAAAATTGGTGTTTGCCCAATCACAGGACCGAAGAAGTGATAGAGCAAGCGTGCTACCACCTGTGGTCCTTTATAGGCTAAAAAAAGGAAGTCGGAGTTTAGAGCTCTTCACAATCTGATTCCAAATTATCTTACTTCTCCTCTCATATTTGATGTTTTATTTTCCAGACTAGCTGGGCTGGGAGATGTTCCCATTGTGTTACGTTTCTTCTCCTACTGCTTTATGTGGCATTATCCAATCTATCTATCCATTCTCATAGACTCCCCAAATTTTATTTAAATTTATTTAGATTTAAAGCCTAGTTCAAGTTGTATAAATGGAGATTTTGAACCTTGGACTTCATCCCCCATAAGTCCTTAGTTTTCCCAAAGAACTACTTCCCCAAAAAGATCTTTCTTGATTATCCTAGTTGTTAGTACTTTTCTATGTATTTTGTTTAAACTTGCTTGTTTATATGTTGTTTTCCTAAGTGAATCTCCATAAGGGCAGAGATTATTGGGGGAGTGGGGATGGGGGAGCTTTTATTTCCCAGCACCTACCACAGTCCCTGAAAAATGGTGTTCAATAAATGTTTGTTGACAGGCCTCAGACACTTCCTAGCTATGTGACCCTGGGCAAGTCACTTGACCCCCATTGCCTAGCCCTTACCACTCTTCTGCCTTGGAACCAATACTCTGTGGTTCCAAGACAGAAGGTAAGGGTTTAAAACAAACAAACAAATAAATAAATAAATATGTTTGTTGAATTTAATAAATATGAAGATGAAAAAGAATTTTAGGATAAAATAAATAATAGAATAAAAACAGAAAGCAGAAAAAGAGAAATAAAAAGAGAAGATAATAAAAATTAAAATGAAAATTACAAAGTAAAAAAGAAAATTTTAAAAATACCAAAAAAAAGATTTTTAAAAATGAATATGAAGACCAGAAAGTCTGTGAAATAATGTGGCAATGCATATTTTTTGATAACTCATTAAGACTAAAAGAGAATTATTTGATTTAGGGTATTTCTCCAACTAAAGTTGCTATTAAACTCATTGGTCAAGAATAGGTCCAGATTTCCATGTTCTTTCTCTACTTTTGAGAGGCTACAAAAAAGCTCTTTCATTCATCTCAAGCCCTAGATATTCTCATTCTCCCCCCCCAACCTCCATTCCATAATGTATACATCTGTATGTGAATATATCATATACTTATGTGTTTGTGTACATAAACATATATCACATAAATGACATTTGTCAAAGCCACACACCTGAGTACCTGTTGGAGCTGGAACGTGAATCCATTTCTGACCACTAGCCTAAAATTCTTTCCATTACATTGTATTTCCTTTTACAAGAGCACTTAATACCTACAGCCTTGGCCTTGCTCAATTGCAGTGCCCTATAAATGCATGGAAAGAAATCAAACTGAAGAGAAAGCTGCCCTTTCCTCCAACAAGATGTGATATAATTTTCTTTTCCTCGACTTCTCTCTCAACATGGAAATAGGCCACCAATCCTAACTCCTTTCAAGGAAAGATGAAGAAACAACTGTATCATAACTCTAAGGCAATATCTGCTCTTTTGTTGAGAGATAGACAAAGACTAAAGATAAATTTTTAAATCATGATTTAATAAATACATGTGACCAATGTGTGAGCCTCTTTCTATAAGCTGACCTAAGGCAATCATGTCATGAATCTTTAAAGCATCTGATTTCAGGTTGTAACAAGGACCTTTTGGTCCTTCCAATAAGGCAGAGTCCTTGGTGAACCTTTGTTATGTTATGAATTGTTTGAAACCAGATGGTGTGATAGTGAAGATCTGGAAAGTACTGAATGTGGGATCAATGAACTTGGTTGAGAAAAAAAAAATCCCATCTTTATTTTCACTAGCCTCTACCTGAAATGTATCATTTTCTTTTGTAATGAATGGAGGCAATAAGAGAAAGGATCCTTAGACTTTCTCAGCTACCAAAAGGATTACTGAAACAAAAAAAGTAAGGAATCCCTGCTCCATAATATAGGGTTACCTTTTTTTTTAATTTTTAAATATTTTTCCATGGTTACAAGATCTGACAAGCAATTCCACTGAGTTATACATATGTTATCACTTGATACCTTTTTCCATATTATTCATTAAAAAAATTATTTTAAACCCTTACCTTCCATCTTAGAATGAGTACTGTGTATTGGTTCCAAGGCAGGACAGTGGTAAGGACTAGGCAATGGGGGTTAAGTGACTTGCCCAGAGTCACACAGCTAGGAAATATCTGAGTTCAGACTTGAATCCAGGACCTCCCATCTCTAGGCCTGGCTCTTAATCCACTGAGCCACCCAGCTGCCCACGTATTACTCATTTTTATAATTGAGCAGTTTTTAAAAACCAAAACCCCAAATCATATACCCATATAAACAAGTGATAAATCACATGTTTTTTCTCTGTTTCTACTCCCACAGTTCTTCCTGTTGATGTGGATAACTTTCTTTCTCTTAAGTCCCTCAGAATTGTCCTGGATCATTGCATTGCTAATAGTAGCAAAGTCTATTACATTTTATCATCCCATAATGTTTCAGTTACTGTGTATAACGTCCTCCTGGTTCTTCACATTTCACTCCACATCAATTCATGAAGGTCTTCCCAGTGTTTATAACAATGAAGCAGTTCATCATTCCTTATAGCACAATAGTATTCCATCACCAAAAGTTGCCACAATTAGTTCAGCCATTCCCCAATTGAAGGGCATACCCTCATTTTCCAATTTTTTGCCACCACAAAAAGCGTGGCTACAAATATTTTTTACAATAGGGTTTTCTATTTTAATTGACTTCTTTTTTCATTGACAGGAGTCCCTACAATGATGCAAATCATAGCTTACCTGCATCTTTTCATCCTGTACAATTCTGTTCTGTGTCTTAATGTAGACCTACGGAAGGATCTGCTCGATATTCTAGGGGCCTCCCTCTGTATCTACTTACATTTTGGGAACGCCAGTGGTGTAGGTAGAATATCTTATTCTAATGTCTCATCATGGTATAGCAATGACCCTGGGTTTTCAAAAGCTATGCTAGCCAAAAGAAATTTCTGGCAAATTCTCTTGTTCTGGAAAGACTCTGTGAATACAGGCTCAACAACAGACTATGTCCCCTTTCTGAAGATCAGCCTACAGTAAGATTTATAACCAGTAGGCTGGCCACTTGGGGATGAACGCTTTAGTCATGGCAACTAAGGGGGCAAAGAAAATTGCAAAATGCCCTTCAGTCCTATATAGCCTCTTTTTACTTCTGCAATGAAAGTAGCAGCAGAGAAAAAGGGACAGAGATTGTTAAGAAAAGGGGATAAAAATAGCAACCATTTATATAGAAAAGACTCTAAATTTTTCAAAGCATCTTTACCTATGTTATCTCAACCCATCTGAGGCTGAGATGAATTAAGTAGTAAATGTTTGAGGGAGGATTCAAACTCAGGTCTTCTTGACTCCATGTCCAACACTTTATTCACTGTTGCCTGTTGTTATTACATAATTGTAATTACATACATACATATTACATAATTGTAAAAAAAATTACAATAAGATCCAGTGTATGTGCAGCACATGTAGAAATACAATACAAAATTCTCATGTTAAAAATTTTTTTAAGTGTAAAAAGTAGTGCTTGTTTTAGGAGTTCTTGCCAATGAGGACTCCCAAAATAGAATCTAAACTTTCAAAAATGTTCAACCCAAATACCTGCTGTGAGTTCACACAAGGACCTAGATGGACTGATTTACAGCCACATTTTCTGTTCTAGCCAAAATGGCCGGAAGCCCATATCGCTATCATATATCCTAGCTCCTACCATCTCCACTGGCCCCCCACCATATTCCAAGCATCTGCAGTCGAAACAGAGAAGGAAGAGAAATGAGAAAGTGGTATAAGTTTCTGAACGCATTCCCTAGGTGGAGAGGCTCCAGTCATAAAAAGAGTGATTAATAATAAGAGTGGAAAAGGCCAGACAGGATGAAGGGAAGGGGGAAAAAGGCATGAAATAATCTTTTCCTTCTTTCCCTCATCTGTCTGGTCTTTTCCACAACTATTTAATACTCTTTAAAAAAAAAACAACCTTTACCTTCCATTTTAGAATTGATAAGATGTATTGGTTCTACAGTAAGGACTAGGCAAGGGGGTGTTAAGTGACTTACCCAGGGTAACACAGTTTGGAAGTGTCTGAGGTCAGATCTGAACCCAGGACCTCCTGCATTTAAGCCCATCTCTCTATCCACTGAGCCACCTGGCTGCCCCATTTTTGATATTTTTAAAAGGACTGTATCCATGAGCAGTTTAGAATACATACATTCTCTGGACCTCCACATTTGTCCTTTCTCTATGTTTTCTCCTGTTTGCTCTTCCCTCCCACAATTCCGCTAGCTTTTCCTTATTTGGAAAAGTGGCAAAACTATGAAATCCTCAAACCATGTCAAAGTGAGCAGCCCACTGATTTTCAAAGAAGACTGAGGGACAAGTGGTTAGTGTTTCTGGCTCACTCTGAAGGCACTTGACCTTGAATAGAATCAGGCAGCTGTCACCCAGGGCTGAAAATCTGTTGTCTCAAATGAATGAAGCTGCACGAAAAAATAAATATTGTGAGGAAAGGTCAGGTCACGGGCTCATTTCCTAGAGAATAAGAGCTTGTAATGCTCCCTGCCCCATGACTCTTGCTTTATTTTAAAGTTGATTTATTTATCCCCAAATTATACCCCCCCAAATAAACATTTTACATCACCCTTGTCTAAATCTGTATTTAAGTATGTTCAAGGGAGATACTAACTTAGATTCACATTTGGGCTTGTACAGGTAATATGCACCTTGGCTTTCAGTCCATCTCTTTGTTGAAGGACTATTTTAGGGAACTGTATAGTCCTTTTAAAATTATTTGCCATCCAAATCAGTTATATAATTATGAATTTTAAAAGTTACTTATATTTACATTAAAAATAAGTAGATTCCAGGAGGCAGGTAGGTGGCTCAATGGATAAAGAGCCAGGTCTAGAGACAGGAGTTCCTGGGTTCAAATCTGACCTCAGATACTTCCTAGCTGCATGACCCTGGGTAAGTCACTTAACCCACATTGCTTCGTCCTTACAGCACTTTGCCTTAAAACAAAGGTATTACTCTACGGTGTTAGAGTTGGTATTGACTCTAAGGTGAAAGATAAGGGTTTTTAAATAAATAAAAATATATGTAAATATAAAATTAAAAACAAATAGGGGCATCTGGGTAGCTCAGTGGATTGAGAGTCAGGCCTAGGGATGGGAGGTCCTAGGTTCAGATCCTGCCTCAGACACTTCCTGGCTGTGTGACCCTGGGCAAGTCACTTGACCCCCATTGCCCACCCTTGCCACTCTTTCACCTATGAACCAGTGCACAGAAGTTAAGGGTTTAAAAAAATTACATTCCATAACAAAAGTCACTTGGTGACAAAGTGTAAGTGAAATAAGTGGTAGTTAGGTTCATTTTTTTTAAATTAATATGATATAAAGATTAGCAAAAATAACTAACATTTATATAGAGTCTTCTATGTGCCAGGGCTTATGCTTTATAAATATCATCTCATTTTTCTTCAAAACCATAAGAGATAGGTACTATCATTATTACTCTCATTTTACAGTTGAGGGAACTGAGGAAAATATAATTCAAATGAGTAGTCCAAAATCATATAACTAGTAAGTATCTGAATGGATTTGAATTCAGGTCTTCCTGACTCAAAAGCTCTCTACCCACTTTGCCACCTTGATACCTTAATATTATTATTAATAACTAAAAAAACCTAACATTTGTATAGTACTTTAAGTTTTGCAAGGGATTTATAAATATTATCTCATTTTATCCACATGATTATGAAGGTTGTGTTATTATTCTACCCATTTTACAGATCAGAACTTTAACTCTGTTCCCTAGTGTGACAAACTGACTCACTTCCCCATGTTCTGATTCCCTCTTGCTCAATTTTCTACTTGTACTAATGTGTACTTTTTCAATTCTTTTATCTCAAATTTATGGCATAATCATTTATAGTATACTCTTACATTTTACCATTGACATCTTTCCCCTGCTCAAATATTTTCCTTCAGTTCTTCTTCAGTAAACATTCCTTAAGAACCTACTATGTGTAAGGCATTATGCTAAGGCTTAGAAATTTAAGAAAATCTGTCCTCGAATAATTTGATTTCTGTTTCTGATCTGATCTGTTTCTGATTTGGTTATACCCAGGATCTGCTCTTGGTTTTCTATAATGTTCAAATATTGTAATGGGTCTCAAGTTTCTAAAATAAAATTAACTTGGTCATCTTTCCTTTCAGGCCATTTTTATACATTTTCTAATTGTTCCTCGAAAAATGACCTTAAATCTGTTCAGTATATAAAAAAATGAAAGAAACCAACCCCTTCCATTTTACAGTCATTTTAGTAATTTATTGTATTTGTATGTGGATTTGAGCTACTCTAACAATAAAAAGAAGATAGCAATAAATAAAAAAGAAGACAAATAATTTTCCTCATTGTAGAGACTGTAGCAATTCAAGAATACAGGAAGGGATGAAGGCTGAAAGTCAGCTTTGGTGAAGCTCTAGGATAATTACCATAGTCCTGGCCAGGGGCATGATGAAAGTGGAAAGGGATTTATTCACCTCAATTCATATATATCAAACATGTCTTGGGAATTCACACTGCAGGAAGAAATATCAATTCAAAAGGCAGATTTGACCTCTTAGACGTTTGTCCCAGTGACTATGTCTCAAGGTCTGACAAACAAAAGAGCAGAAATAGCCCTGAAACTATGAATTATCTCACAGAAGACCTATGGCTTTTCTCTTATGGAAATAAGGTGGCTCAGCAGATACTGAGAAATAGAAGATGTCTTCTTAGTGTGGAAAGCAGACTGCTACTTTTTAGCTTCTCTACAAGTAATCTGCAAGCGGAAATTTTAGTATTCTATCTGCTACAAAGGGGAAAGTGTGAATAGCTTAGGCTGATCATGTTGTCTCTCCTACAAGTAATGTAACAATCGATAGGGAAAATATGCTGTCATATGTATGGGAGGTTTTAAAATTTTCTTACTTATTAAATGACCTTGCTTCAAGTTATTATGTCCCTTGATTAGGGCTGGTTTAATGAAAACAGAAAAACAAAACAAAACAAAAGCGGCTATGGTCTTAAATAAAAACCAGCCCCACCAAAAGTCTGAAACTTGAGTGCTATTTACAGAGCCCATGTCAAAGACTTACGCTAAACTAAAATGCTCAAACTTCAGAAATTACAAAATGTAATGAAGCTATAACAGAGCAGGACTGTTTCGTGTTTATTTTCCAGGGCTAAATATAAATTCTATTCACCTACTTTGCAGTTTCATCTAAGAAACAAACAGGATGTACAAGCTGAATTTATTTTTTCTTCTTCTTGATGTATTTTTTAAAAAATTGATATATATATATATACATATATTTACATCACTTTCATTTCAAAATTTATCCCTCGCTTCTCTTTCCAGAGAAATTCTCTTTGAAACAAAGAATAAAAAAGAGGGAGGAAGGGAGTAGTTCGACAAAACGATCCAAAACATCAACTAAGACCAATAGTATATGCATAGTTTCACTCACAAAGAAAGAATATTAGTTTTCTCATTTCTCCTTTGGGACAAAACTTATTATGAATTAATCTTTCTTTTTAAAAAAATTCCCTAATTATAAGCAAAATCAACTTTTAACATTCATTTTTTAAAAACTGAGTTCTAAAGAAGAAGAGGAAGAAGAAAGAGGAGAACAAGAACAAGAAGAACAAGGAGGAAGAGGAGGAAGAGTTGATAAAATACAGTATATTTCAGTTTGCATTCTGACTCCATCAGTTCTTGGAGGGAAGATGGTATTTTTCATCATGAGTGTCTGGGATAGTCTTGTATTCCTGCATTACTGAGAATAACTGGGTCATTCACAATTGTTTATAAAAAAAATTGCTATCACTGTGTACAATGTTCTTCTGGTTCTACTCCACTTTGCATTTGTAAGTCTTTCCATATTTTTCAAAAATTATCTTATTCATCATTTATTATAGCATAATAGTATTCCATCACAATTATATACCACAACTTGTTCAGTCATTCCCCAGTTGATGGAAAACCCCTCAGTTTCCAATGCTTTGCTCCCTCAAAAAGAACTACATGAATTCATCTTTCTTAAGGACTAATATTAGAGCTTTGGTAAAATCTTCATTTACCAAATATGGTTTTAAGTTCACTGTACTTCAATAATTACATGTGTGTGTGCTCCAATAAAGTCCTCATTATAGCATGAAGATAATTTTCGGTTCTTGCAGGCTATGCCACAGAACACAGGCTTTGGCAGGTTCTTCCAAGCTGGACAAATATCGAGTATAAATTTGGTGATGGGTTGTATGTCTGAGGTCTACAGACCAGCCCTAGCAAAGTCTGAAGAAGTTCAAAATCAGAAGGTTGGCCACAATGTGAAATGTGTTTGGTCTGGTTTGATTTTTCAGAGCAACCAATGAAGATTATCTACTGAGAGGGAGGAATTTCTATCCATATTATTGAATATCCACACCAATCAATTCAATAAAATTCAGCAAACATTAAGTGAGGCATTGTGTTTGGTGCTGAGGAGAAAATGATACTCATTCTACTTTTAAGAAGCTTAAAATCTAGTTAGGGGGGAAAGCACACAAATAACCACGATACAAAGGAAAGTGATCTTTTGAAGCATTGATATATATGCATATACAGATTTTATTTTCATTTATATACTTTAAAAATAAGTACCTAAGAGAAATGGACAGAAGGAAGAAAGGAGAAGAGGGAGAAATGATTATTCTCTCTCACTTCCTCTCACCCCATCCTAACTTTGAGCTTCATGGGACAGTGAGACCAAGACAATACTTATGGGGTCGGTAGAGCTCCTACCAAATGAACCTTCAAACTCAGATTCAGAAATGAGTCTTTGGGACCAATTGCTATTTATTCCACAGTCTCTGCTTTATTATTTTTCCTTTTTTTTAAAATAATACTTCCGAAGATCTATGTGATCTAATGCAGAGTGAAATGAACAGAACCAGGAGAACATTATACACAGTAACTGCAATATTGTGGAATGATCAAATGTGATAGACTTTGATACTAACAGCAAGACAATGATCCAGGACAATGCTGGGGGGCTTATGACAAAGAATACTATCTACCTCCAGAGAAAGAACTATTGGAATATAAATGTAAAAATAAATAATATGAAAATGTTTTGCTTAATAAAACATGTATAAGCCAGACTAAATTGCTTGTCAACTCTGGGAAGGGATGGAGGAGAAGGGAGAGAGACAATCTAGATCATATAACTTTGGAAAACTTATGTAGAAATTTGTTATTAAAATAAAATTTTAAATTAATATTAAAAACGAAATAATAAAATAATACTTTCTAATGTAATATTATGAACTAAGAGCTAGCTAATGGATAATCTGGCTGATATTGAGGGTATTATGTTCACATTATCAAAAACTAAGTTTTTCCAGTAATCCCTATGATACCAAGGCATACAGAAAGGCAACCAGCAACCCATTTTATAAACCCCAAAAGACAAGTCCAGACAATCATCATGAGAGAAGTTCTTGAATAGATGTCTAAAAGTAGAATACTAATTAAGAAAGTTAGACCCGGTGTATCCAAAAACTAAGAGATTTAGCTGGATCTGAGCAGCTAAGCAAAGTGGAGAATTGAGGTAATTATCTAGGTAATCCAAAAACAGCCTACAACTGAAGAAAGAGTCTAGGGCCCTGAGCTACCATAGCAAGCTATCTACACTGATTAACTTTAGTCTTCACATTGCTCATGTTGACACAGCACAATTTTTGTGTGGGTGTTTAGATTGGGACAAACGGCACCTGGCATAAATTCCCTTCAAATGACTGGGCTCAGTAGATTACTGGGGAAATTTAGTTTTTGAAGAGGTTACTCATTATCCATAAAGTACAGTTGGCATTAAAAATGTATTAATATGACCTTTTATTTTTTTTAAGGCTGCATAGTTCTTAATGTGTAAATACAAGGAGAGAACAATATTAAGATGTGCCTCGCTTTATTTGCTCCGTTGTTAGGTCCATTACTCTTTATGTTCCAGTAAGTTATTAACTTTTAAACTTCTTCACACCCTTCTCTCACCTTTTTTCCTTCCAAATCCCTCTTAAGAATCAATAGAATTGAAAAAAAAGTGATTCAAATAAAAATTGCAAAAAAAGAAAAACAAAAGCAAACTACTAAGATTTCTGTTTGATAATATCTATGATACATACCCCCGGACCAAACTAGGAAGCTTATGAAAAGAGCCTCTGAACCAATTTACTGCCATCTTTCATTTTTATCTCCTAATCAGAAAAAAAACAAACTTGGGGGACTAGAGTGGAGGAGCTAAGAGACTGTGTTGCATCTGAAATACTCCCATTTTCCTTGGGTTCCAAGAAACTTTCTTCTCAGCGTGATCAATAGATAGAATTAAAAATTCTTTCTTAGAGATTTACTTTTATTAGAAACTTCAGAGCATTTGCTTTAAGGTAGTCAATATTCAGGTGAACTTTTCTTTTGGGGAAAGAGATAAGCAATAGAAAGAAAAGAGAGTTTTAATTTTCATGGGGATGATATGGCTCAACAAGAAGAACAAAGTGGAAATTTGTGAACAGTTATGAAGCAGCCTAGGCAGTTCATAAACCCATTAACACCATCTCGTCTGAAGAATATCCAGGAATATTCTTATTTAATTGGACTGATCAGACGAGGCTGCCTGACAACCAAAATACAACTTGTGAGAGCAATTTTTACTGAAAGCACTTGTTCTACATGGGAAGTGCATTCCAGGAAGAATAAATAGCCCGCCTTCCTATACTTGAACCACATGTAGCTGGTAGGTCTGAACTTTTAGATCCCATGAAATTAAAAGAAAACTTCCAACTGAAACATTTCCTTCATCTCAGACTCATATTTCTGGTGCATATATGACACTTGGCTTCACCAACAACAGAACAGAAATTTCTTTCTACGAAAGCAAACAGCAACATGCCATGATGATTTTGAGAAGTAACCAAAGGAAGATGCACATAAAAAAGGAGAGTTAAGTTTCACACAGAGAGCTCTTTGACTACAAGCCTAGAAACATTAGAATGTGCCATTGTGGATTTTCGTTCCCTAGGAATTTCTTAGTGGAAGTTAGATGTTCTTTTTCTCTAGGGATGCAGATTTCCTGAGAGACAGGGAGATGAATCTATTAGAAGTATTTCTTAAACAGCTATAGCTCAACACAGCACCTAGACCTGTAAGTCTATCAATATGAACCTCATCACCTCTGGAAGTCTCTGGTATCTCTACAATTCTCTAAAACTAAGGGAAAAAAATATGGCGCCTAAAGATTTTTCAGTTATTTTTTTTTTATTATATTGGAAAGAAAGAGTTCATTTACCTTTGCCGAATCAAAGGGATGGGGTGAAAGCCCAGTTTCTTGACAATGAATCATACACCTTGAACCACAGGTCGGGCAAATTGGTGGACACCTTCAGGTTCCAACCTGCATGGCAACCCCACCTTGGAAAGCCTCGTCATCCTGGTAAGGGAGCGTGCCAGATTCCACAAACCTGTACTTGCCGATGGAGAGCCCCTCCGGCCAAGAACAGTACCACCAGCCAACAAGGGGCATTGAGAAGCCTATGGCTGGCATATGTGTAAGTTGAATCACTCCTTTGATATGGCGCGATTCTTCTAAACCCATGAAAAAAGCAAGAGACCATTTTGCTCCCTTGTGACTTGCTTACGGAAGAAACAGATTTCTTGCTACGAGACACTAAGTCAAGAAGAAAGAGTGACGTTTTTGTTTTTATCAACTTCATAGTTGGGGAAATTCTGGTAGGATAAACTGATAGGCTATTTTATAAATTTTTAGTTTATTTTTAAAAGTTTTTTTAATAAAAAATCTTTAATTAAAAATGTTTTAACTGTTTCCGTGATTTCATGGCAGTAGAATACTCCTAGGGAAGGAACTCCCCAGGCTGATGTAGGAAGTGCAATTTAGGTTGTCTTTAGAGAGTTGCCCAGAGGATACTGAGAGAGGTTAATTGATTTGCCCGCTGTCATCTCTTATGAGCGCCAGACCTCAAACCCAGATTACCTTTTTTTCTGTCGAGGTCAATTCTCCCAATAATATTTCCCAGTTTGGTCTATGTATGGCAAAAAGCCTAGTCTGCTTTTTTGTAAATCCATTTCCTTCCTTTCTTCAATTGGCCTTTTCTTCCCATGCCTTAACCTTACTCTGGATACATGCATGAGTTAGTTTTTTGTTGCCAGTGGAATTGGATGGCCCCCAGTAATAGCTTTGGAAAAATTAATTATTGGAAATTATTCTATTTGACTTTCAGTCAAGAGAGGCTTCTATCTGATCTATTTTATTGACTTAGACAATAAAAAGACTGTAAAGAAAGCATCACTAAGTCCTTGTTTACTTGGCATTCCTGGTTCTGACTTTTAGTTTCACAATAATATGAGTCTTGCCAGGTTGGGTCAGAGCTAGAGTTCATCCAGTCTAGGAGACTTTCTAACAGTAAGTATAAGTCAATCATTATTATTCCTTCTATTAACAATATATGAGGGGGGCAGAAAGGTTATTGGCAGAATTGAAAGAGCACCAGGCCTGGAATTGAGAGGACCTGGGTTCAAATCAGACACTTCCTAGTCATGGAAACCTGGGCAAGCCATTTAACCTCATTTGTCTAACCCAGTGATTCCCAAAGTGGGCACCACTGCCCCCTGGTGGGTGCTGCAGAGATCCAGGAAAGCAGTGATGGCCACAGGTGCATTTATCTTTCCTATTAATTGCTATTAAAATATTTTATTTTATAAATATTTTATTTTATAAAATTTATTTTATAAAATTTAAAATTAATTTCCAGGGCACTAAGTAATTTTTTTCTGGAAATGGGGTGGTAGGCCAAAAAAGTTTGGGAACCACTGGTCTAACCCTTACCCTTCTGTCCTAGAGTTGTTACTAGGACAGAAAGTAAGGATTTATTTTTTATTTTTTTTTCACTTAGTACTTTCATTTCATTTTATTTTATTTTCCAGGATGATGTCTTTTATATTTTTTTAATTTTATTTTTTAGAAAAAAAATTTTTCCATGGTTACATGATTCATGTTCTTACTCTCTTCCCCCAAATCCCTCCCCCAAAGGCTTTAAAAAAACAAACATATGAGGTGGTCAATGCCCATGCATTGCTTCAGAATGCCCTTTTTGGGATTAGCTAGGTGACTTAGTGGATTAAGAGACAAGTGCAGAGACAGAATGTCCTAGGTTCAAATCTAACCTTAAGTACTTCCTAGTTATGTGACCCTTGGGCAAGCCACCTAACCCCATTGCCTAGCCCTTACTGCTTTTCTGCCTTGGAACCAATATGCAGTTTTAATTCTAAGACAGAAGGTAAGGATTTTTTAAAAATACCCTTTTGTATGAATTTGACCAACTCAACAAATATTATGGTAATTAAGATTATCAAGACATTCTGAACAGTCAATATCTAAGGAACAATTATTAAGGGATACATCCAGTGGGGCATTGGAGCTATCATGTATGACTCAGAAGAGCTGATTGTTAAATTTTCAGTGAGAGCATTCTTACCTTAGAAACTGACAAATGTTACAAATCAGAAAAATGCCACTCTAAACCCGCCGCCCAGACCTAAGAAAGTGATAGAGAAAATGTTACTCATGAATATTAAACCTAAGTGTATCCTATGTTTGTATATACACATATATAAGTGCAGATACATATATACATCTATATGTCTGCTTTTTTCCAAAGAATAGACTATTAAACATTTTCCAGCACATCTTTGGATACACCAGAAGAGTAGCTTAGGGAGGCAAAAGCAAAATGGAAATATGATCCCCCTTTACTTCTTCCAAGTCAATATGCACAAAGATAGAATGACAACCACTAACAAGTGCAGTGATTTGAATCCACTACTCAGAATCCACCCGATGCTCTGATAGGCCCAGCTGTCATAGTGAAATAGGTGACTACCAATCATCCATGTGACTGGATCAATAAGAGTGTAAGACCCTGGAAGTATAGAGCTCATCTAGTCCAAACCTCTCATTTTACAAAGAAGGGAACTAACTGTCAGAGTCTTGAGGCATCTAATTGGTAGGGTCCCTTAAGTTTTGGTGGAGGCATGCTAAGAAAACTGGGAGGAGTTTATTTAGAAAACATTGTCAAGTTAGCCATCACTGACCTTAGGACATAATGTCCTAATTTCCCAAATTCTGATTTATGCCGTGCCCTGCTGCCTTAAGCCACATTCAGCAACAACCACTTACTGAAAGAGACTCTCTTCCTAGTCCCAAGTAATACAAGGAGACACAAGCAAATGGAAAAAGGAATCCACACAACCAGATTCACCAGTTACAGAGCTCTGTTACACAAAGTTCTCACTAAGTTCTCTCTCTTCTGAAGAGTCGATGGAGGTCAATTTAGAGTCTCTGCTAGATTTGCTTTTAGGGAATAATTGTTGCCCTCTTGGTCTATGGATTAATTATCTCATCTTCCTAATGCAGAGGCACAAAAAAGGTAAATTGGCTTGCCCACAGTAAAAAATTAATTAAATATAGCCAGTTCTGGTTTTTCTATTGGATTTGAAGTTGCCCTTTGTGTTTCCTTTTAGAGTTCCCCATTTATTTGGAAATGACAACTAATGTGTGTATAGGGGATGGAAGGAAAACATAGTCATGGAAAAAAGAGTTCTTTGAATTGTTACACAATCCATAATATACATCCCATTCTTCTAATGATAAGTATTTGGCAATTGATTCAGAGAACGATAAATATGACAGATTCATAGTATTTGGTAAAATGGTCAAATGAGTGTCAAGATGCAGTTTTCTCTTAGTTGTGAAATATATCTCCTCTGGGCAGATGACTAAGATCCTATTAAAAGTTATCTTCATAATTCTAGTAGCCAAAAGGTGGAGTTCAATAAGCCAAAATAAGTTGCAAAATGTGTCCTTACTCATGAGAAGTGCTTCAGTATACACGAGACTTGTCCAGGGAAAGTATGAATTTGTTCCTGGGACATAGCTATCTCCTTATTTTCACTGGTGCCTTTTCAAAATTTTTGGCTAAAAGAACATGAGCAAGGGTTGTTTTTCCATAGCCAACTAGAGGCCTAAGAGGGCCATTTGAAAATTGATCATTAAAATGGCACATTTGAAAATTAAAGATGAAAGTACAAAGTTTTAACTTCAAAATATTTTTAAATGAAAAAGAGAAAAATATACTCATTGATTTTCCTTTTCTAAAAAATAGTGAAGAAAACAATGAGATGGCTCAGTGGATTGAGAGCCAGGTCTAGAGATGGGAGGTCCTTGGGTTCAAACCTGATCGCAGATACTTCCTAGCTGTATGACCCTGGGTAAGTCCCTTAATCTTAATTGCCTAGCCCTTACTGCTCTTTTGCCTTGGAACAAATACACAGTATTAATTCTGAGATGGAAGAGAAGAGTTAAAAAGAAAGAGTCCATCCTATGACTGTGGCCACATATTCCATGATCCAATGGCATTAGCCTCCTTGCTGTTCCTCACAAAAGACAATCCATCTCCTAAATACATTCCTTTTCACTTTTTTTTTCACTATCCATTCCTATACCTAGAACTCTCTCCATTGTCATCTCTGCTTCCATGATTTCCTTCAAGTCTCAGATAAAATCTCACCTTGTAGAAGAATCCTTTTCCCCTCCTCCTTAGTCATGTGATATAATTTTAAACTCCTTCTATATGACAGAGGCTGGTTATAAAGACAAAAATGAAATAGCCAGGGGGCAGCTGGGTAGCTCAGTGAATTGAGAACCAGGCCTAGAGACGGGAGGTCCTAGGTTCAAATCTGGCCTCAGATACTTCCCAGCTGTGTGACCCTGGGCAAGTCACTTGACCCCCATTGCCTACCCTTACCACTCTTCTGCCTTGGAGTCATATTGACTCCAAGACGGAAGGTAAGGGTTAAAAAAAATGAAATAACCACTTCCCTCAAAAGAGCTTTTGACCTATTAAGGAGAAACAGCCTGTACAAGGATAAGTAAGAGTAAAATATAAAATATGTAAAAAGTAATATCAGATTGGGGAGGTACCTTGCAACTGGGAAGATTGGAAAGGCTTCATGTGGGAGGCAATTTTTCATCTAACCTTGAAAAGAAATGAGGAATTCCTAAGAGGTAATGAGGAGTAGATGCATTCAAGGCACATGAGATAGTCTGTGCCAAAGTGTGGAGGCAGGAAATAGAATGCCAGGCATAGGAAACAGCAAGTTTGACTGGAATGTCAAATACAAAAGGAGAACTAATTTTTAATAGACCTAGAAAGGAAGGTTAGAGCCAGACTCTAATGCCAAACTAGGGGTTTTTTTGGTTGGGTTTTTTTATGTTAGAAACAATATGGATCCACAGAAGCTTCTTTGGTCATGGAATGGCATAGTCAGTCTTGAAGGATGTCAATTTGACAGCCACATGGAGAGTGAATTGGAGAAGAGAGAAATTGGATGCCAGGATACCTACTAGGAAAATATTAGAATCATAGCCACATAGATGTAGAATTGTAAGGAAACTTGGTCATTACTAATTTAATTTTCTCATTTTACAGATGAGAAAACTGGAGAAGAGAGAAGGGTAGCTTGCCCAAAATCATACAGGTAGTGTTGTGAGGAAGATAAGATTAGTTATTGATTAGGTATTAAGTATATAGCACCTTCTAGGCAAGAGGCCTATGGAGACTAGTAGGCAAAAGGCAAGAGTTTATAACAATTTTAATTAAAGAAACTATGTAAAGGATGGAAATAGGGGTTTCTACAGTTTCAGACTAAGGGAAAACCCACAGGGAAAGGGAAGGACTTATTATTACACTAACTTAGTTATCTAAACTAACAGGGTCCAAGAAGCTGTAAATGGAGTCACTGGGTGACTGCCTCAGACCTGGAACCTGCCAGGATTGAGTACAGCTAAGGGCTTTGTGGCTTTGGGATTCTCATTGCAATCCACTGATGATCTCTGGATGCCAGGAGTTAAGGTGGTCTCAGGTACCAGGTTGTGAGGGAGTGCTTGAAATGCTGTCCACCAGATCTCAAACTTCTCCTTCTTCCTTTGGCACTGTAGATCTTGTCCTCTTTGCTAGATGCCACACCACACAAGATCCCAGGGAAAATCAGGATGCAAGGTGTCCTTTTACTCTGAGTTCTCCCAGGGCTCACCACAGTTTGTGTTAACCCTAATGGAGTCCCTTCTCAGACCAAGTCACTTCTTCCTGCTCCCTCATTCCAACCTGGAATTCCCAGCTCCAGCTCCTTCCTGCTATGTACTTAATACCTAATCAATAACTAATCTTCCTCACAACAGTAGTAAGAGGCAGAGAGAATTCAAAATCAGTTTTTCACCTTGAAACCTAATGCTCTTTGCACTATAGTCCAAAAAAAAAAAAAGCGTAATATAGTGCTGAATTGGGGTGGTGATTGCATGAGTTGAGAAAGATCTAAAACACATTGTGAAACCAGCTAAGATGGTGGAATAAAGGGAAATAGCCATGCCACCCAAGTCTCTCTCCCAACTACTCTACAAATATTTAGAAGATGCACACGGCTGAATCATCACTGAGAAATCCAAGGGAAAAAAAAAATCAGTGAGTCATTTTTACAAGTCAGGTCAGCATAGGAAGACAGACAGCGAGATCTGTCTCTCATAATATCATTTCCCACCCAACTGCACTCATTTTGGACCTCCTTGAATTCACCATGCCCTCATCATTGGGAAATCTCATTGTCTTTCAAGATCCAATCAGCCTTATTACTCATACTTCATCTGTGTCTTCTGTCCCTCTTTTTGGAGGGTGGAGTCAAAAACTCCATTTAAGGAGAGGAGATGGGAGAGACATCTCATTTCCCACATTCTAAAATGTGCATTTTAGACCTCGCAGATTTCTCTAGCAGCAACTATTTTGAATTCTTTGACTTCTCTATCATACTTCTATGCCAGGTATCTTCACTCCTCCCTTACTGTGTCCCTCACTTTTAGTTTTCTCTTGAGTTGCCCTCCCATACCAAATTGCAAATTCCTTGAGGGCAAGGCCTGTCTTTCTTTTTCATATTTATATCCTCACTGTTTAGCACTGTTCTTGGAACTTTAAAATGTTTATTGGTTGTCATTAACTATTGACCATTTGTGGACATGGAATACTAGGTCTAATCTTCCAGCATGGAGATTGAACTAGGGTCTGTCCTTGGCTAAGCTCCATTTCTTCCCCTGGTGCAGAGAGAAAGAATAGGTAACAACTCTTTTATCACTACTGCAATGAGTTACAGATCCAGTGCAAACTAAGGAATGAACCTGTGTCTAGGGCTGGTGGTCCAGTAAAAACAACAGTCCTGGATCCTAGGCTATGTACTGAGCAAGGAATAAATGTAGAAGAAAAAAAAAGAAGTAGCTAGGCATGTCATTCTTATCCTAGGAGCAAAGTATAGTCTCATATCTAAGCCTGAATTAGAAAAACCAGGTCAGGGAATCTAGACCAAAAGAGAATTTACAGTTCTGTTGCTCTGCACCTGAAAAAGCTTTCCAATTGAGTGAAAGTGGTTTACTCCACCCAGGGGCACATCTATAGTTATGGTGCTCAGATCCAAATCCCAGTGAGAGCCCAGACAAGGAGAGCAGAGCTCAGATTTCTCCCTGACAGCGGAGCACACTGAAACCTTCCAGGTCTCCAAATTGAGCTATACCTGAGATCCTAGAGTAATTACAACATTCAATATCTGTAGTAACAGAACCCAAGAATACACAAAAAAAGACTAAGTAAAACTCAGATATTCCCTCCAGAACTCATCCTTAATACAAAAGTCCAAAGTCAGGAAGTAAGACTGGAAGAACAAGTAAACAAAGAAAACCCCACCATCCAGAGCCATTATGGTAGAAAGGACTCTTAAGATACAAACTCCAAAGAAAAGAAATGATTTTAAATGAATTTTTTTAGCAGGAGGAAGAAAGTCCACATTCATGATTCCATCAGGATATGGAATTCCTGTCATGGAAAAGCCCTCTAATGTTGAAGACCAGCAATCCATATGGTCTTAGTTGACTATGGTACTGAGGAGTTAAGGGACTTATCCTTGTTTGTACAGTCAATAGTAGCAGACTATTACTTAAACTCAGATCTTCCTGATCCAAGGACAGCCCTGCATATATTGTCACATTAAACTAAAATATTTCTAGTTAAGGAGGTTTTATAATAATTTATACATAAATTAATTTTGATACAAAAAATACCATAAATCTTCGGTTATTCTGTCATTATTAGGATTCTTTGGTAATCATTCTCCTTTACTTTTCATCTTGTATGGTCATACTATGTGTTCTATTCTTGTGGTTCTACTTTTTTTTCACTTTGTAATATTTCATAAAATTTTAAAAAATATTTCTTCATATTAATCACACTTCAATGAGTCTGTCATTCAACAAGTACGTGTTAAGTACTTCATATGTGTCAGATAATGTTCTGGCATCGAGGTAAAAAAAGATGAAAATGAAATAGTCCTTCACCTCAAATATATATTCTATAGGAAGATATGATTTACATACATATACATTTTCTTTTTTTAATGGACCTGTGATTTCATTAATGAGATCTGTGTCTTAGGAATATTGATTTAATAGCTATAAGGAGGATAAAATAGAAAGGAAAAAAACCTGTGGTAGTAGGGACACCAATTAAGAAGCTCTTGTAACAATTCATATGAGAGATGATGAGGGCCTGAACTAGAGAAATAGTCACGTGAGTGGATAAATGTGAGAAATTTCATGGACATAGAACCAACATAGCTTGCAAATAATTGGAAATGTGTTAAGAAAGAGGGTAAAGAGTCAAGAATGACTGCAAGACTATGAGCATGAGTGACTAGAAAGATGGTGGTGTCGTTCACAGCAACAGGTAAGTTCAGAAGAAAAGTGGATTTTAGGGAAAAGACAATGAGTTCAGAGTTAGAAATACTGAATAGAGATGCCTATGAGACATTCAGTGGGAACATCACCAGGCAAATGATGATGTAGGGCTGGAACTCAGGATAAATGCCAGGCTAGTTATATAGACCCAGGGAGATGATAAAGAGAGAGAGAGAGGGAGATAGACAGAGAAGAAAAGAGTCAGAGGTACAACAAGATCATATAGCAAAGGTGATTTTTTAAAAAGATGATCAAACAGGTTGGAGGGGAACTAAAAGAGAAAGGTTCCATAAAAACCTAGGAGAAAAGTCTCTAGGAGGAAAGGATGATTATTGGTGTCAAGTGTTTTAGAGATGTCAAGTAGGAAGAATCAAAAATTAACTTTGACACTCTTACTTATAATAATTTATCACAATTTACATGTAAAACCCAGTGGAATTACTCATCGGCTCCAGGAGGGGTAGGGGAGCAGAAGAAGGAAAGAACATGAATCATGTAACAATGGAAAAATATCCTAAATAAATAAATTAAATAAATTATTTTTATCTTAAAAATAAATACTATCTCACAATAAAACTGTTCCCCCATTGTTTTACATTCAGTTTACTTCCAGGTTTCTCTATGCATTTTGCATTTGTTACATGATAATGGGAGAAAATAAAGATAAAATTTTAAAAATAGATATGGTCTCACCCTGGAGATGCTTTTACCCATTTGGCCTCCTTTTCTAATTGGTGAGCTCTTATTTGTAACCACCATTTGAAGAAGTCATGCTCCCTTCTTTGTTGGCTCTGCTCCTGACTCTCCAGACCTTTACATCACATCTCCTCCCCACTCCTTACTTTTCAGCTCCCATTTATGTTGTCTTCCTCTATAAAATGTCTTTTCTTGATGGTAGAAACAGTCTTTCTTTTTACTTATATTTGTACTTTCAGCAATTAGCACAGTGCCCAGCACATAGCAAGTGATTAAAAATTTTTATCTAATGACTCATAAGAGGATTTGATCTATGCTATTGCGTGCACTGTAGATCACAATTATTTATTATTTGGACTAAAAGACCTTTGATCTCCTTTCCAAACTATTGTGATTTGGTAAAAAGATCAGAAGATCTAAGTTCATATTCCAATTCTACCACTTTTTTTTATACACCCTTGACTTCTGTGTATTGACTTATAGGCGGAAGAGTGGTAAGGGTAGGCAATGGGGGTCAAGTGACTTGCCCAGGGTCACACAGCTGGGAAGTGTCTGAGGCCGGATTTGAATCTACCACTTTTTATCTGTGAGACTTTAGATAATTCATTTAACCTCTCAGGGGATAATTCACTGCTTTATAGAACTATTTATTTTGGTGTCCTTTGAAAGCTTTCTGATGCATTTAAAATATTATCTAAGGTTAAAAAATTAAATTTGCATACCTCTTTTTCTTGGTATTGCTCAAGGCAAAGCATATGTGTGTTTTGAACAACTGATTCTTATCCAGAAAATCCTTCCACCTGGTTGATAATATCAGCTCATCTCAACTGGGAAAATATTAATTGTATGCCATATGACCATGGCTTTGATAATAAAAAAAAAAGAATAAATCAAAAGAGATTCGACTTTCAAAGATATGGGCTTGGAGTCAAAAGACAATTTCAAGTCTCAGGTCTGCTACTTCCTAAGTATATGACTTTTTGGCAATTCATATCTCTGGACGTCAGTTTTCTCTTGTGTATAAGATGGTCAGACTAATTCTTCTGTATGATTTCCTTGATTTCCTCTAGTTTTTATGCATATGAAACTCTATAAAATAGTCTTTTGGGGGCAGCTGGGTGGCTCAGTGGATTGAGAGCCAGGCCTCTGGGACCTGGGAGACGGGAGGTCCTAGGTTCAAATCTCACCTCAGAAACTTCCCAGCTATGAGACCTTGGGCAAGTCACTTAACCCCCATTGCCTAGCCCTTGCCACTCTTCTGTCTTGGAACCAATACACAGTATTGATTCTAAGATGGAAGATAAGGGTTTAAAAAAAAGATAGTCTTTTTTTGAATTTATAAATACAAACATATATGTATACTCATGTGTGTATATATATGTGCATATATATATATCTGCCAACAAATATGTAACTTTCTAAGAAAAAGTAGATTCACAAATACAGGATAAAGAGGAGTGATAAGAAAATAGATCTGAGGGGGCAGCTTGATAGCTCAGTGGACTGAGAACCAGCCCTATAGATGGGAGGTCCTAGGTTCAAATCTGGCCTCAGACACTTCCCAGCTGTGTGACTCTGGGCAAGTCACTTAACCCCGATTGCCTAGCCCTTACTACTCTTCTGCCTTGGAGCCAATACACAGTATTAACTCCAAGATGGAAGGCAAGGGTTTAATTTTTAAAAAGAGAAAAGAAGAGAAGAGAAGAGAAGAGAAGAGAAGAGAAGAGAAGAGAAGAGAAGAGAAGAGAAGAGAAGAGAAGATAAAGAAGAGAAGAGAAGAGAAGAGAAGAGAAGAGAAGAGAAGA
>NC_058130.1:245996922-246040540 GCF_016433145.1 Gracilinanus agilis | reverse complement strand
AAGGAAAGGAAAGGAAAGGAAAGGAAAGGAAAGGAAAGGAAAGGAAAGGAAAGGAAAGGAAAGGAAAGGAAAGGAAAGGAAAGGAAAGGAAAGGAAAGAGATTTGAAAATCTTAGTGGTCTTAAAATTTAGCATGAGTCAATACAGTGGCATGACAGCTGAAAAGGTTAATGGCATCTTGGGTTGGAGTAATAGAGACCTAAATGCCCAGAGTAAGGGAGATAATCGCTCTGCCCTGGTCAGATCACACATGGAGCACTGTGTTCTAGTTCTAGGTACCACTTTCTAGGAAAGACTTAGAAAAGTTGAAGTATGTTGAACAAAGGGCAACAAGGAGAGTAGAAGGACGAGAGAATTTGAGATACAAAAATCAGTTAAAGAAATGAGAGATGGTTAGCCTAAAAAGAAAAGATTTAGCATCAAGTATTTGAAAAGCTGTCCTGTGAAAGAAGGATTAGACTTGTTTTGCTTGGCCTGAAGGGTTGAATGAAGAGCAATAGTTGCAAATTTGAGAGAGGCAGATTTAGGCTTGATTTAAGGAGAGACTTCCTAACAAAGTTATTAAAAAGCAAGCTGGGCAGCTTCGGAAGGTATTGGATACCCCCTCACTGGAGTCCTTCAAGCAAAGCCTGGGCAAACGCTTGTTTGTGATATTGTAGAAGAAATTATTGGTCAGCTACGGGTTGAGCAGCTCCCTAGTTGTAGAAAAGATCCTGAACAGCACTGACAAGACTGTCCTCCCCAGGAATTCCTTTTATCAATAAAATCAGAGAGTCAGTTTGCCCCAAAAATGAATTGGACAAGATGGCCTTCGAGGTCCCTTCTACATTTCCAGTTCTATGAAACTACAAAATGCTAATAATTTGAATAGAGAAATACCATTACTATATGAAGGGTCAGGGAAGATTTCATGGAAAAGGTGGCATTTTAACAGAGCTTTGAATGATGCTAAGGATTCTGAGAGACAGAGATATGGAAGAAGTATATTCCAGGCATGTAGAAATAACCTGAGTAAATACAGGATATTTAATTTTGTGTTCAGGAAACAACTAGTAAACCAGTTTATCTGGAAAGTAAGCTGCATCAAAAAAAAAAAAGAAAAGAAAGAAGAAGAAAACATTCATGAAATTTTAAAATACACAGAAGATGACACAAGGAAGTTCAAAAGAGGACAAAGTCAAGCAGGGCAGTTTTGTTATTATTGTGCTAAATTTAACATTCACTTTAAAAATAAACTATAAAGGGGTAACTAGGTGGCTCAGTGCATAGAGCCAGGCCTGGAGATGGGAGGTCCGGGTTCAAATCTAGCCTCAGACACTTCCTAGCTGTGTGACCCTGGGCAAGTCACTTAACCCTAATTGCCAAGTCCTTACCATTCTTCTGCCTTAGAACCAACACACAGTGTTGAGTCTAAGACAGAAAGTAAAGGTTTTAAAAAAATAAAATAAAATAAAAAAATAAAGTGTTACCTAGAGGACTAAAAGGTTGTTACAGTGTTTGCCCAGGATCACACCAGTATGGAGCAAAGATGAGACTTGAACCTAGGTCTTCTTGGCTTGGAAATCAGCTTTCTGTATACATATATGTATTCATGTGTGTGTACATTAAAATATATGTTAAATGTTTCTATAGAGGCATGTGACATATAACATATATGTATGTGAATGTACCTTATATACATACATTCATATATGTATATTTATGTATTTACATAAATGTATTTTATATACCTACATATGGCATTATATAGACATGTATGTATTGTGCCAGTACGTAGAGACGCATGTTGTTTGGTTGATAATCGTTGTCTTGGATTATCCTAAATTGGGAAATTTTCCCATTGATGCAAATTTGCTGGACATCAGTCATTTCTATGTTTTCTGAGACACTGAGGAGATGATATAGAAATTATAAGGTAGGAGCCTGTGATTGAACTGATACAGAAAACAAGCTGGTCAGAACCTCCCTCTTCCAATTCAGATGAGTATCTTCTCTCCAACTTCTAGAGAAGAGAAGGCCAAGTGACCTGCCCAAGGCTGTACAACCAGTATATCACACAAGTAGGACTTGAATCCAGGTCTCTGTAGTGCTGAGGCCACCTCCCTATTATATGAGGCTGCCTCTGCAGAGACCTAAAGAACAGACTGTACTATGGCTTTAGGCTGAAAAACAACAGGACAAGAGGGTGTCCTGATTTGATTTTTAATTTAATGTGAATGAAGAAAGTAAACAGAAAACATAGATGGGAAGGTGGATTGTGAAGGACCTTCATTTCTGGGATAAGAAGTCTATTTTTTTTTGTTATGAACCATAAGGGGCTTT
This sequence comes from Gracilinanus agilis, assembly GCF_016433145.1. NCBI lineage: Eukaryota > Metazoa > Chordata > Mammalia > Didelphimorphia > Didelphidae > Gracilinanus > Gracilinanus agilis. Next base: position 246,038,219 of record NC_058130.1, on the reverse strand, counting down.
TTGAAGCTCTTTAGATAAGAGCTCCATTCTCAAACCTGCTCATTCAAAACATCGTTTTGGCAGCAAAGGATGGGTTGGAGAGAATACCTGGAAGCTGGAAGGCAGTTAATAAGTTATTATAATAGCATAGATGAGACTCTATAATGAAGGACTGAAATGGGGGTTTGGGTGGTGGTAGTGTAAGTGGAAAGGCGTTAATGGAGAGAAATTGTATTGCAAAAGTAGAATCAATAGGACTTGACAGTTGATGCATTGTGGGAGAGTTTTAAGACAGAGACCAATTAAACATGAGGTCTGATAGATTTGAAGTCAGAGGATCTGAGTTCAAATGCTGGCTCTGTTACTACTTCTGTGACTTTGAGAATGTCACTTAGCTTCATTAGCCTCAGTTTCTCCTTCTATAAAATAAAATATTTGGACTATATGGCATCTGAGTTCCCTTTTGTCTTTGAATCTATGATCCTATGACTCCATGATGTCAAGCCTAGATGACCTGGAAGATGGAAATTCCATTGATGGAAAGGCATGGGTAGGTTAAGAGGGATAGGTGACCAGAAATGGTGAGTTTAACTATGGAACTATTGAACTTGAGACACTGATGAGATATTGAGGTAGAGCTCTTGATTAGCAGTGGAAAATGGAGGGACTGAAGTGAAACATAGGTAAAGACAGATAAAAAGATTGCAATTAAAATGACAGGAGTGGATAAGATTGCTAATGGACAGAGTTGATAGAAAAAAGAATAGGAGACCTGAGGACAAAGCTTTGCTGAATGCTTACATTTAGAAGGTGGAAGGAAGAAGAACCAATGAAAGCCAAGACTAAAATTTTAACCAAAAATAGATCAGTGTGATAGAAGATAAAGAAGGAGAGAATATCAAGGAGGGGATCACCAACTACATAAAATAAAGCAGAAAAATTAAATCTAAAGACTAAAAATAAAAGGCCACTGGATTTGTCAATTAGAAGTCATTTGTGGGTGGTTTCAATAGTTTGTGAGGATGGAAACAATTTTATAAGCTGAAGAGTGAGTAGGAGGTGCGGAAATTGGGGCTGGGAGTGCAAATTGCTTTTTTTTTTCTGGAGGTTTTCCAGTGAGTTTGAAAACACTGATTTTAAGGAATAAAAATAGGATTTTTTCTTTTTCTTTTTTTTAATACGTAATTCCTGAGCATGTTTCTAGGCACCAGAGTGGGAGTGGCTAGAAAGGGAAATGTTTTCAAGATGCAATGGACAGTGAGGATAGTTTTGGGATAGTGAGGATAGTCTTGCTGATGAGACAGGATAACTTTTGAGGACCCAAATGCAGTGATTAGCTTTGGCAAAGAAGAGGTCACCTCTTTCTCTGATCCTGAACAGAAAGTGGAGAACAAGATTATAAGAATTTTAAGGATTGTGATTATGATTCATATATGTTATATGAATATATAATATTATTATAAGTTATAAGGATTTTTCAAAATAGTAGAACATCGAAGAAACGATCTTGATTCTGCCAATAAATGCAGCCACCTTTACTGTCAAAATCAAGAATATTTTCTCAAATCTTCAGGTCCCCAATTCTTGAAACAAAATCATCTATTGAGTAAGAATGTGGTGGAAATGGAATTGAAGGATGAAAGAGAGAGGAGGTAAAGCTACTTTATGGGGTACGATTGGAAGTCATTCTCAGAGATGAATGGGAATGTTGTTTAGCTGTGAAGGCTGAGATCTTTGAGATCACTTGGATCTCTAATGAAGCTGGTCAATGTGGTTTTTAAATGAGCCATCCACCCTGGATACTTACTACATAACTTCCAAGCCAAACTCATCTGTCTTACCACAGAGCTTATATGAACCTAGACCAATGAACTATGTGAAGCCTTCCCACCTCCTGTCTGAACAATGGTACCTTTTGCAGAAATACTGGGTTGCCAAAACTACTAGATGTGACCTGACTCAACTTGTTCCTCTGTTGCAGCAAAAAATTAAAACATTTTTTCATCTCACTTTTTCCCTTCCTTAATCCTCTATCTGGCTGATTCATAACAGCTGTTATGTTATGAATAAGCTGTTAAATAGCTAGACATTTAGGTAAAGGTAACCTGAACCTATAAATCAATGTACGTGATATAATAATTGGCTCCTTTACCACAGCTCATCCCTGCTTTGGTTCTTTTGTGCTGACTTCAGGTATGCTCTCTGAAGGCCCAGATTTCAGTCTGTTATAAACTGAAATCATTCTGTATTCAGAGACCAGTGTGGCTATTTTAGGGAGAAATATCTTTTAAATTGTTTACAATTCTCCTAAGTACTTAAAAGAACCTCTAGGACAGGACTTTAACATTTTGTGTGTGTCATAGCTTCCATGAAAAATTCTGGTAAAGCCTATGTATGTATCCTGTCTCATGTTTTTAATGCATAAAATAGACTACAGAGAAAATAAATTATACTAAAATAAAATATTTTTTAAATAAATTCATAAACTCCAAGTAAAAAACCCTTGCTTTAAGGGTTTTCATGGGGACAACTGAGCATTTGCCTACTAAAATGGTTATTATTACTGTTGTTATTACTATTGAAGCAGTGGTGGTTGTGGTTATGTGTGTGCAACAGAATAGCAGCACATTCTTATGGGCTAACCAGATAGANAGAGAGAGAGAGAGAGAGAGAGAGAGAGAGAGAGAGAGAGAGAGAGAGAGAGAAGAGAGAGTCTGCTTTGTTGTTCAATGGTTTTAGTTAATGATTCTGGAGTGCTTTTGCCATTTCCTTCTCTAGCTCATTTTTCAAATAAGGAAACTGAGGCAAAAAGGCTTAAGTGATTTTTGCCTAGTGTCACTAGTGTGAGACTGGATTTGAACTTAGGTTCTGATTCCAGGGCTATTCACCTCACTATCTAGCTACCCTAAAAGAATGTCTTACAAAACCATTTATCTATTTATTAACTTTAGAAAATCTGAACCTGGCATTCTGAGAATTTACTTTGCCTTCTTTGTAGAGTCAGTCTTAGATACTCAGTGAAGTATCTAAGTGGATATTAAGTAGATAGAGAATCACCCTACATAAAATACACACACAACCCGTCTGCCTTTACACGTTTGTAGTTTTTTTTTCCTTTCTCCTTGACAAGACTGTTGATTAAGATTACTATATCTATTTTTAATTCAGTCTCCACCCTGAGACTCTGCTCTCTTGGTAGATTGGCTCCCTAACTTATACCTCTCTTTTAGGGGGACCACAACTATACTTCACCTCATTCATAACAACTTATTCTGGAACTTTTTCCCTTCCTCTTTGACCCTTCTTGCTTTCCAGATCTCCTTTATATAGTCTACCCCCATTAGAATCTAAGCTCCCTTTGGGCAGGGGTTGTCTTGCTTGCTTGAACTTGTTTCTCCCAGTGCATAACTTAGTGCCTAGTACATAGTAAAAATCCTCTCTTTCATTCTTCCTTTCCCTCCCCATCTGTCCTTCCTCTCACTCCTCTCTCTTTCTTTCTCCTTTGTTTGTCTGTCTGCCTTAGCTCAGAAGAATATGCTGCCTTCCAGGGCTTTAAAGGGTTATTGGTAGCTGTGTTACAGTGGATACAATTTTCTAGATCCATGTTGGTAAACCTGTAGCATGTGTGCCGGAGTCTGTTGGAGGGGGTTGCTCCCTTCCCAATCTCCATGCACACCTGAGGATATTTTTCCCATCACCTGCCCCTCTTTGCAGTAGCTCAATAGGAGCTCTTCCTCCCTCCCCTGTCTTGGGTAAGGTGGGGGGTTCACATGTGACATGAAGGTTGCAGTTTGGGCAATCGGTCTCCAAAAAGTTTGCCATCACTGCTCTAGATATTAAGTCAAGAAGACCTGACACTTATTATTGTGTGATTTTTTTCCTAAATCACTTAACCTCTTTCTGATGCTCAGTTTCTTCAACTGCAAAATTGTAATAATAGCACCAACCTCGTAGTTTTGATGTGGAGATAAAAATAGACAGTATTTGTAAATTCTTTGCAAACCTTAAAGTACTATATAAATTCAAGCTATTTTTATTATTAATGTAGCCTACCTGGCAATCTACTAGTGAAGTATCTAACAGATGGGATGTACGTAGTATTCAAGGAGGACTAGTACATCTGGTGTGAGGGTTTGCCACTTCCTTTTCTGGGCTGCTCATCTACTTTTGGTGTCTACTTGTCACTCACCTGTCACCTATGACTCCAAGAAGCCCTAGCATGCACAGAAGTCACACCCCAGTAAAACCATCTTGGCAGATAGGATAAACAAGGGTGAGGGTGACTGATAGGTTTCAAATCTCTCAGTGAACTAAGAGGGAATCTACTCCAAGCAGATAAAGACTTCCCCCAGTGGAACGGGCAGCTGAGAATAATTTGTTCCAATGGCCATGAAAGTGGTAGAAGTAGGTAGGCATCGTGCAAAGATTTAGAGCTTCTACAGATATCAAAGATGCCAAAGTCATCCATTGCACCCTGAGCCACCACCATTCTGACTTCTGTCTTGCCATTGTAATGACTCAGGAAGAAAGAATGAAAATGATAATTTTTGTGTCATTCTGCCTCACTTAAATCCAATACACTCACAAGTCAAGACATTACCCCCTGATGTCATTGGTCTTCTTCAAAAACAAAGGATAAACAAGATCTAACAGAAAGACAGTCTTCATCTGCCTACTCACACAACCTTTCAAGGTAGGTAGGGAAAGGCAGAGTGATTGGATACATGATTTCGCTGGTATAGAGAACTCTCAAGTGAGGAAACTCCTCTACGAATGCAGGTTGTCACCTTCTTCTATAATTTGTAATCTTAGAGAATTGTCTAGAGCACTGAGATACTAAATGACTTGCCCAAGGTCACACAGCCTGTATGTATCAATGGGGAAACTTGAACTCAAGTTCTGTCTTTTTTCTGAGGCTGGCTCTCTATTGTAATAGGGAAATTAGAGAGAGAAGCATAAGATGGACAGATAGCACATGCCAAAGAATGTTCGAGAAAGGATTCTAGAAGCCAGGGAGAGAGAGAAGGGTTAACTGATAGAAAACTAGGTCTTGATCTTTGGTCTTGGTCTCAGACTGACTTTTGGATCGTGGTCCTACCCAAGCAGAGAGAGGAAGAGCTGCTTTTAGGAGCTTTTCCTATCTCAAGTCTGATTATCCCTGTTGTTTGTGAGTGTGTGCCAACTCACCTGGGCTTTATTTTAAGTAGGGTTGGATTTGGGGGTCATTCTGAGCCACTGTTAACAAATCCTTTAAACGACTTTTGGGGAGAAAAAGGAGGATTTTAACCAAGCAGATTGTAGACAGGGTTTTGCATGATTTAGCTAGCTCAGGAAGGGTGCCAGATAACCTCAAGAAAAACGACAAACATAGGCAAGGTGGGAGGAGCAAAGAAAATTTAGAAGTAGGGACCCCTTTTCCTAATCCTCATCTCCTAATTTAATTTTTAATTAAAGAACTAATTTTTTTATATATCAAACTATCTTATTGGGTTCAGGGATTTCACTAACCTGTTTTTTTTTCCACTATCTACTATGCCATGTTGCCTTTCGTAAGGTGGGTATTTAACTATATGCATTATGAGCCTCTTTTTATAGGAAGAAATAGAGGTTCTGAGAGTGAAGCATCTTACCTATGATCACATGACTGATAGGTGTCAAAGCAGATTCATATCCAACGTGGGCCTTCCTAACTCCAAGTCTGATATCTTATCCATAACACTTGCTGAACCAGAAGAATTAAAACTCTATTCAAATGTATGTCCTCTACAACAGGCTAGAGGGGGATCTACATCTGTAAATGGTCTCTGATTTTACATTTGCCTCTATGTGAAAGTCTCTTGGAAAATTAAGCCTCTAATGCATAGTCATCTCCTTCTTTTGGAATTAAATTCAGGAAATCTGAATTAATTCCAGATGAAAACTGGCAAATATAACTAAGAGATCCTGGGCTGGATTTAGATATAATAACTAAGTTGAAGAAAAATAGCAGTTTTGAAGATTATAGCAAAATTTGCTTCTAATTAGAGCACTCATGGAAAGGTTTTAGATGTAGCTTCCCATGCTCAAATGTCTGTAAACCCACTCTTAGTATAAAATTGTTTGCAATCTTGCCAAGAATTCCAAACTTGAAATTGTTTCTAAGTACTCTTTTGCTCTACACTGGTTTTTAGCTGAGTCAGATTGGATGCTGGGTATAGAAGAGAATTTTATAGCTTCAAATCATTGGAAATGTCCTTCATTTTCAACTAAGCATTTGGAACCAGGTTTTGTGCAAATGATTCAAAGGATAGGCCCAATGGTCCATGTTACTTGTAACCTTGGCACATGAAAATTGCTAAAGAAAGAATTTTATTTAAGCTCAGTTTTGAAGATTCAGAAATGGTTGAGGACTTTGGCTTGATCCTCATTTACTGTAATCAGAAGAGTAGGGCAGTGGGACAAGAAGGAATTAGTATTACCAAGAGCCATATCAAAGGCAGCAATATATCCCCCAATAAGAGATCTATCTGCACCTGCAGACTGGTGTTTAGATTGACCCAGTATATAGTGTGTGGTAGAGCTCTTTTTTAAGAAAAAGCAATGCCAAGAAAGTTAGGTAAGATCTCTTTGTGGGAGAGAAAGATAGCTCTTGGAAAACATGTTTTTCTAAATGACTATCCTAATTAAATCCAATAAATGTGACTAAGTGTTACAATGTGAGAGACTCTAATAGGTACTAGGGATAGAGAGATACAGTAAAAAACAGTTCCTCCCCTCATGGAGCTTACATTTTATATAAGAGACACAAATGGAAACAAATAGTCAACAAGTATTTAGTATGAACCAGGCATTGTGCTAATTCCTGAAGATTACAAAGACCAAAAATAGTCTCAGTCCCCAGGAAATGTAGGTTTTTCATGGAAAACATTATTAAAATAACTAGGTTTATGCCAAATGTATAGGTAAAGAATATATAGAGGTGATGGGAAAGATAAAAACATTAGCAGCTGGTGGCACCACAGCAGAAGGTTGAATTTGAATTGTCTTAAAGAATTGGGAAAAGGATAGAGATCCAGGCCTCGTGTCAGGAGGTTCTGGGTTCAAATGTGCCCTCAGACACTTCCTAACTGTGTGAGCCTGGGCAAATCACTTAACCCAAATCGCCTAGCCCTCACCATTCTTTCATCTTAGAAATGATACCAAGACAGAAGGTAAGAATTTTTAAAAAGGAAAGAAAGCCAGGAAAGCTAAGGAAAAGGGGAAAGGAATAAGCATTTATTTATATTTATTATGTGCCAAACGTGCTGCTAAGCTCCTTTTTACAAATATGATTTCATTTGATCCTCACAAAACCCCTACAAGGTGCCTCTCATCCCTTTTTACAGTTGAGTGATTTGATATAAGCAGAGGTTAAGTGAATTATCTAGTCATACAGTGTCTGAAGTCAAATTTGAATTCAGGCCTTCCTGATTCTAAGTCCAATGCTCTGTGCACTGCACCAACAGCTCCTTCAAGTGGAGGGAGAAAGAAGAACCTTGTAGGCATAGAGGGAAGTCATTATAAATACATGGAGTCGGGAGCTGGACTGCTGTGTTCCAGACAGTGAGCATAGCAAGACCAGAAAGTGCACAGCGGGGATTAGATTGTAAAGAAGATGGAAGGGAGGAAAGGACCAGATCATGAAGAAATTTAAATGCCAAATTGAGAACTTTTTATTTGATACAAGCAGTAATAGGGGGCCACTGAAGTTCATTGAGCAGGGAAGTGACATAGTCAGGTCTATATTTTATTTTATTTTTTTATTTGAAATTTTTTATTTAATTAATTAATTTAGAATATTTTTCCATGGTTACATGATTCATGCTCTTTCCCTCTCCTCCTTCCACTCCCCTCCTGTAGCCAATGAGCAATTCCATTGGGTTTTACATGTATCATTGGTCAGATCTATATTTTAGAAAAATGATATTGGCAGCTTAGTGGTTAATGAATAATGGTGAGGAGACACTCGACAAAGAGATGGGTTAAAAGGCTACAATCCAAAGGAAAAGTGACAAGGGTTGTTGCTGTATGAGTACAGAGAAAGGAATATGTAGAAGAGATGTGAAGGTAGTTTAGCAATGAATTAAATTTGTGGGAATAAAGAAGAGTGAGAAGTTGAGGATGATACCCAGTGTGTAAGCCTGGGTGCTTATGGGTAATGGTAATGACCTCTACAGTAAATATTATTGTTTTCATTCTAAAATTGGAGGGACAACACAGATAGAGGAGAAGTAGCCAGGGAAGAGTATTTTACTCTGAGAAATCACAATGATGGTGAGTGGAATGGCAGGCCAGATCATTTATCTATTTGTCTGATATCTATTTACTTATATGGATTTAAAGATAAAAAACAGGCATTTTCATTTACATGTAGAACCAAAAAAAGAAGAGTGTACTCGAAAGTGCAAATCTAAAGATGTACAGCTTGTATCTCCTTTTCAATATATAGTTTTATATTTATGTCATTTTGATATTATATTTATATGTATTAATATATATGATATATTTATATATAATAATCTTATTTGATCTTTTTATTTGATCCTCATTTGATTATTATTTAGTAATAGCACCTACTTTGTAAGGGTTTTGTATGGATCAAATGAGATTATATATATTTTATGTGTATAAATGTATATGTGTTTTTATATACTATATATGGACACATATAGTACAAGTTCAACTTTATTGAGCTTTCAGAGCTGTCCTGTTTATACTTCTTTCTTCCTTCTTATATCTCCTCTGCATTTTTCTAAAAAGATGTCTAAATTACTTCCTCTCCTTTTTGCATGTTATTTCCTTTATGTAATAAAAATAAATCTAAATAATGAATATATTACAAGCATGTACAGGCATATATAAAGAAACTTTTAAAAATAGTTATTTAAGCATTCCTGTGTTAAAGAAAAAATTATAAAAGCAATAACAGACTACTTTAAAAGTCATTTAAATTAAATACATAGGATATAGTCAAAGTTGAAAGAGACAAGCATGTATCCCCAAATACTTATTAACAGGAGAGGAAAAAGGGAAATTTAGTGTGTAAATGTTCCAATGAAAGAAATTAGAAAATGAGCAATACCAAAAACCATTCAAAAGAATTAAATTATTTAAAGTAAGATAGAGGAGGCAGCTGGGTAGCTCAATGGATTGAGAGCCAGGTCTAAAGAGGGGAGGTCCTAGGTTCAAATCTAGCCTCAGACACTTCCCAGCTGTGTGACCCTGGGCAAGTCACTTGACCCCCATTGCCTACCCTTACCACTCTTCTGCCTTGGAGCCAATACATAGTATTGACTCCAAGATGGAAGGTAAGGGTTTTTTTAAAAAATTAAAATTAAAAAAATAAAGTAAGATAGAAATTTTCAAAAAACTGAATCATTAAAAAAACTTTGCAAAATAACTGTTTTGACTAACAAATTTAGAAATTTTAATTTTAAAAATGAGATAGACTAGTCAATAGTCACAATTTTTAAATAAGAAAGCTTACAATTTTTATAACTTTTAGAAATTATGTTTAAATTTATGCCAACAAATTTAAAATAATCTAAGGAACAGGTTATTATTTATACTTTAATGGACTTGTGATCTCATCAATGTGAGTAATTTTTCTAGTACTACAGATCACAAGATATATCTTGTACTCTGTAAAGGGAATCCTTCTTTACCCCCTCTCCCTACCCCCCCCCTACCCTCACCACTGGGAGTCTTCCCCTAGATCTCTTGATATTAGATGGATACCAATGGGACACAGAGACCATATTTTCTCTTATTCTTGCCCACATGACTGGCCTAACTCCTTTTAATTTAATATGCCTCCGTAATGATTGTATTTATGCTGCTTGCCCCTCTGAATTTTACCACCAAAACCCCACAAAGAGACACAATCCCACTTCTCTTCCCCCATTAGAATATGAATTCCTTGAGGGTAGGGATTGACTTGCTCTTTGTTTCTATTGGTATTTCCAATACTTAGTAGAGTGCCTGGCACATAGTAATTGCTTAATAATGTTTCTTTACTTGACTTCTCTTGTACAATTCACATTTCAGCAACTGACTCACAATTTTAAGTCTTTGGAAATTGTGGTATTCCATTGATGGTAGCCATAACCAAAAGGTTATAGATACTAAAAGAAAAAAGAGGTTTACAAAAGTTCCCAAAGAAAACCTAAATCTGCCAATTTTTGTCATTATTTCTAGGTCTGGTTTATTATGAATCTATAGAGTCTGCCTTAGATGTGGATACTTGTAGACCACCTTCACGAGTTGTCCATGATAATGGCTGACTACATCAAACTATTTTTGATTATTATAAATCTGTTTTTGGAGGAAGTACAATATTCTAGATCAGTGGTTCCCAAGCTTTTTTGGTCTACCGCCCCCTTTCCAGAAAAAATATTACTTAGCCCCCTGGAAATTAATTTTTTTTTAAAATTTTAATAGCAATTAATAGGAAAGATAAATGCACCTGTGGCCATCACCGTCTCCCTGGATCGCTGCAGCACCCCCTAGGGTGCGGTGGCACCCACTTTGGGAATCACTGTTCTAGAGGTTCATACAAAGAGTGAAATGCTATCCACAAATAGAAGCATTTAAAAGACTTCACTATCTATGGGGAATTTTTCTTCCATTTGACAACATTTATGACAGCAAAGATGATAACATTTGAGAAACATCTATTTCCTTCTTTTAAGCCACAGTTGATATTAGTAATAAGGACCACTAAATAAAGTTCTCTATCTTTACAGCTTTCAATGAATCATGCATGAAAGGTCTCTATGTTGAAGGAAAATTTTTAATGTGGCATGTTGTACTACCAAATCAAATGTGTTTTTTTAAGTCAATAAGTAATTAAGAAAGTAGAATCTTGAATTCTCTCCAACTTTCAGTTACTTGTGTGAAAATGACTATGTAGTTAGTTATTTGGCTTGTTTCCTTCAATATCTGTATAGTTTATATCCATATAAATTTTGTACAGTTGGAAAAATAACCATATGGGTTGATAATGATTAATATTATCTTGATCATCTCTTGGGAATGGGTTGATTTTTTTCATCAACATTTGGTGTCGCAAACTCTCAGATATTTTGAGAATTGATAAGAATTCTCAACAGGGAATTGAGAATTGTCTTCAAATTGTATCACTTCTAATGTGTACTTCCTTTGTGCATCTTTGGTAGGTAGTCTAGGTATTTTTTCAACATTTGCCATTAATATCATTTCTCCTTCCTTATATAGCATATCTGAGACTGTGATATGAGTCCAAATATGTTGATTCTACTGTCATGATTGAGAAAAGAGGTTTTTTATGTCAGTCTTCAGTCAATTTTAACTTGTTACATTATTTTCCTTTCAGTTTCATCCCTTAACACCATTGGGATGATCTGGATTAGCTAAATCTCTCACCCAGTTTCTGGTAAGCTTGTTTTCCCTTATGCCACTCAGTATTGTTTCGTAAGATGATATTGCTCATAATCTTCCACCATCCCTCACTATGAGATTTTATGAGGTATTTTTTACTATAAGCTGGCATTATCCCTGGCTGTCACATGTTGTTCTGAAAATCAAACAAGATAATATGTGTAATCTCAGTCCCAAATGTAAAGTGCTTTGTTGTTTTTATTCAGGCATTTCTGTCTTGTCCAACTCTTCATGACTCCATTCTGGATATTCTTGACAAAGATGCTAAAGTAGTTTGTCATTTCCTTTTCTGACTCATTTTACAGAAGAGGAAACTCAGACAAAAAGAAATCAGTGACTTTCCCGGGGTCACAAAGCTAGTAAGTATCTGAGGCCAAATTTGACTTCAGGAAAAGGAATTTTCCTGTTTGGCACTTTATCCACTATGCCAACTAACCGTTCATGTAAATAAAGTGCTTGATAAAGCTTTAAATGCTCTACAATAATATTGGGAAGCAAGAAGATCAAATGTTTACTAGATAATTTTACTAAATTAAATTTTATTTTTTCAAATATGAATCCTTTTTTTTCTTTCCCACTTTTTCCCTCCTCCCATGCCTCAACCCCCCACCAAAAAAAGAAAAGAAAAATTCCTATAACAAATATGCATTAGCTACAATATCTTCTGGGCTTTTCTGGTTCCCTCTTTTTAATGTCTTATTTATATTGACTAAATTCCCTTGGGAAATGGTGGTAATATGCAGCAAAATTTATGTGTTTTTTTTTCCTTACTCACCTAGTGACTTAGAATTGATTTGAAGTATTGGTTCCAAGAGAGAACAGAAAGGATTAGGCATTTGGGGTTAAGTGATTTTCTCAGAGTCACACAGCTGGAAGTGTCTGAAATTAGATTTGAACCTAGGACCTCCTGACTCTGGTTCTGGCACTCTATCCACTGAGCCACTTGACTGTCCCTATTCTGTGCTTTTTTAAATCCTTTTTTAAATCATTGGTGTCAATAATTTGTTTAATTATATCAGGCTGGAGTTGCCTGAATTACACTTCTATCCCAGACTCCTCTCATTTGTAACTCCACATATCCAAGATGCTATTGATATCCTTCCTTCACCGATATGAGTAACTATAAGGATTCACCATGTTTGAAATCTTGGCCCATTTGGCTCAGTCTACCTTTACCCATCTTAGTTAACCTGTTGTAGTTTTACCATACGTAGTATGAAATAGAAGCCTCGTAGGTGGCATGATCAATAGAGTGCTGGGCCTGGAGGCAAGAAGACCTGAGGTCAAATCCAACCTCCGGCACTTACTGTGTGTCCTGGGCAAGACTCTTAAATTCTGTTTGCTTCAGTTTCCTTGTCTGTAAAATGGAGATAGTAAAGCACTTACCTGACAGGGTTGTAGTGAGGATCAAATGACACAGTAAATGTAAAGAACTTAGCAGAGTCCCTGGCATGTACTCAGTGTTGCATAAATGTTAGCTGTTATTATTGTTCTTTGTTATTATCCTCCCCCTAATGTTATTTGGTATTCATAAACTAGATTTGCACATCCCATCTACTCTCTGGAATAAAAAATTGTCCAGCATAATTCCAAAAGTACTCAGTTTGATGCATTTTTAAAGAACATAGGTGGTTTAAAAAAGATATCCCACTAGTCTTTCACATTTCTTGGCATCAGTACCCAGCCATTCCTGCATTATTTCAGCATCATAGAAGGTGCTGGACATGCTGAGCGTGAAATAACATCCCCAAATTGGAATTTGTAATGTAGCTTATACAACAGGAAATGACAAGTAACCAATGTGAGCGTTATCTGCACGTTGTCTGTGCACATTCACACCATGACATTGCTAGGTCAAAGATGAAAATCAATAACCAATTAAAAGTAAGAATAAAAATGTGAAGAAGATATAGTGTTTGTAAGGAACCTGTGTCTGGGTATGCATAGATTCTCAGGACAACATCCCTCACAAGGCTTTTCAAGCCAAAGATATACTATATCTTCCAAAGACAAATGGAAATTAAAATCTCTGCTTTCAATGTATATGGTGGCTCAAGAGACTCAACAAAAAGTCATTGAGAAAATTATTAGCCTTAGAAAGATAAATGAGAGAGAGAGAGAGAGAGAGAGAGAGAGAGAGAGAGAGAGAGAGAGAGAGAGAGAGAGAGTTAGTTTCTATTGGTCACAAAAGAAAGAAAAATGGACAGAAATATAGAATTTACAAAAGAGACAAAATGTATCAGATGTTTGAGCCCTGATCAATTAAGAAATTCATAAAACCTGCATAAAAACTCTAGACAACTTAGTAGACATTTTTAAATGGATTAAGCAAGATGATAAGATCACAGATTTAGACCTTAGAGATCATTTAGTTCAATTTCCTGATGGGAAAACTGAGGTTCAAAGAGTGATCCAGCCAAGATCACATGGGAAATATGTACCAGACCCAGATTTTGAACCCAAGTTATCTATATTCCAAACCTATTTCTTTTATTTACCTAATAATATACATGGCTAAAGTGAGCCAATATAGTAAATGTGTCAATGCTACTCAATGTATTTATTTAATTCAATGCCAATCAAAGTACTAATGGGCTTATTCATACAATTACATTAAATGACATCAAAATTAAATGGAAAAACAAATACACAAGAATATCATGGGATATAGTAATGTTGGAAATTTAATTGAGGAAAGGTGACTTGCAATGCCCAATTTCAAATCATAGTATAAAATGATAATGAATAAATCAAGTAGGAACTATGCAAAAAAATTTTAATAGATCAATGGAATAGAAAAAGAGAATATAAAAATTAGGAGCAGCCAAGACATGCAATAGAAGGTCATATTCAAGATTTTAAAATTTCATTTCTTCGAAAAAATGTTTATTGATGCTGTTTTAATAAATATATGCATATGCATACTACATGTATATAAATTATCCCTTAAAAGGACTCCTTCTATCTGCCATTACTAGAATCCTCTCTTGTAATAAATAGTCAAGCTAAATAAATCAAACTATTGGTCATATCTGAAAAAGTATTCCTCTTAATGTACCTATTATCTACCACCTATCTGTAGAGAGGATGAAGGCATCCTTTACCACGTCTCCTTTAGTCACAATTGGACATTTCATTGATCAGGGATCTAAAGTCTTTTAATGCCACTTTCCTTTACGTTATGGTACTCATCATAAACATTGTTCTTCCAGTTTTACTTATTTAAGTCTTCATAGATTCATACAAACTTTTCCAATTATCCTTGAATTCTTAATATTATTATTATCATATAATATTCCATTACATTTATATACCTCAATTTTTTTCAGCTGTTCCCTATTCAGCAAATACTTGCTTTCCTTCCAGTTATTTGCTGGTACAAAATATGAACGATTTTTCATCTGGGGAAATTTTTGTCTATGCCTTTCCAAAAATTTCCCATAAAGGACCAACAAATCTATAAGGGATCCCTCTTTCATTCAAACTCTGGGAAGAATGTTTCTCACAGCTGTGACAAACTTTGGCAAACAGATATTCTCATGTTTTATACCCTGTTTAATACAGAAAATCAAGAGGATGAATAAATTATCTCTGTAGTTGCATCCACCAAGGAATCTTATATAAATTTTTCTTTTTTAAAATCTATTTGTTTGTTTCCATATTCATTTTATGAGCATTTGTTATCTCTTTTTTCTTTCCACTGTCCCTTTTCCTACTGAACAATTAAAAAGAAAAACAAAACTGCCATAGTCCAGCTAACCAAATTCCTACATTAGCCATGTCCAAAAATGTGTATCTCATTCTTCATTTTAAGTTCATCATCACCCCTCTGGCAGGAGATTGGTGGTATGTTTCATCTTCAGATCCCTCATCTGAAATACTCTTGCTTATCACTACATTGATCAACCTTTAGAAGTTGTTTTTCTTTCTAATGCTATTATATAAATTGTTCTCCTAGTTCTGTTTGCTTTGCTCTGGATTAATTCAGAGAAGTCTTCCTGGTTTACTATGTGTGTGGTAAAAGCCAGAGTGAGAATGTGGCCTATGACTCCACAGAGAATATAAGCTACCTTGAGTAAATGTAAACAGCAAAAGAAGCTCTAAGTATCCCATGGGAAAACTTGCACATGTTCCTTGGCCATCCCTGGCACTATGCTTTCTTTGTTCTGTTTCTACATAATATCATACCTGCCCTGGGATTGGTGCAAGCATCCACCATACTACTTTGTTCTCTTGCCATCTAGAACTGACCTTCTATAAGTAAGTTCCCTCAATGAATCCAATTAACGTAATTAGGCTTAATAAACCTAAATCTATGAATAACCAAGCTGGCATGGACCCCTCTTGCTTTGGTATCTCAGTATTCTCTTGGAGGGTATGGTCCCCTACAACTGGCATCATTGATGCAGAACAGATCTGTCCCTTACATTTGGCAAAGTTGGCAAGATAGTCTATCCCACTGCAAATTTTGTGTCCTTACACTATGAAAGCGCTATTAAATTTTTTAGGTGTTTAATTTTTTCATGGGAGACTTCCTTTTGGAGAAGTATGTTTAGGTCTATATTTTTCTCTATGAAGTCAAAACTTTTTTGCACTTGTAGTTCAGGGGGCCTTTAAGCCTGGGTCCCTGAAAATTTAAGGCATTCACTCAGATTGCCCAGACTGCAACTCTTCACTGATGTTTATTTTGCCTGAACAAACAAAATGTTCTCTAACAATATGATGGCGTGACTATGCACAGATCACTTGAAAATGACCCCCAAATTCATCATTAGGCATTTCCCATTTGTTGAACTATATGCCCACAATTTTTGCAATACCACTAAGGGGGTAAAAGATTTAGGAAACACATATTAGACCAGCATAATTCACTTGAATGTCAATACCCCAGTTGTAGCACCTTTCTGCAGCCTACTGCTGGCTTCCCTGGAGGGTGGCAGATGTCTCAAGTGAAATTAGGCTGCAAGCTCTTATATCTGCCAAGCCAGGATGTTTCCATTGAGCTGCTTTTTACTAATTTCTAGCGGAGATCCAGCTGAGTTGCTTTCTATTGGTGCCTCTACTGTATGGCTCTCTGCCCCCGTATGATGGTTACCAGCTTCTTTTCCATGACAACTCTTTGTGCTTTGGACTTAAGCCAATCAGAGAAGTCCTACAAAGCATCAGATTTTTGGATTAAATTCCTCTGGTGATACTAAGTTTAAACTCTTATTTGGGATTCTGATCAGAAATTTCCTTTTAATTCCCATTAGGACTCTAGTTACAAACTTGAGTCCATACACATTACCTTGAGAGTAAGACTGAAAGGAGCTGGGGATATTTTGGTAAAGCAGGCTACCTTTGCCTTATTGTTACGATGCTATCCCTGCTCCCAGCAGCCACATCAGATCTTTTTTCTCTTTCTCCCAAGCAACGAAATTGCTACAACAAACTTCTGAACTTAATCAATAAAGGGCCAAAGCAGAATCTTGTATACCGTAGTTCTGAATTCAGTTCAATTTAATTCAATGCAAATGCAATTCAATAATCATTTATCAATGAGTTGTGTGCTACACGAAGGGCTATACTTACATGAGGATATAGACATAAGAAATGAGATATCTCCTGCCTGCTAGGAGCTTATGTACTACCTTCCAGGGCTGGGGTGGCACTGAACAGAACACGTATCATGATAAATATAGGGAGAGGAAGGGGCCAAGAAGAAAGCCGAACAAAAAGCTTTTTAGGAACATGTGAGGTAGGAGAGAAAACTTTTCACTGAGGTGGGAAGGCCACACAGAACAAATGGCATGTGAGACTAAGCCTCAAGGGATGAGGAGGATTCTGCAAGGCAGGAGTGAGGAAATCCTCATCACTTTTCAGTCTGGGTGGATAATATGAAGGAATGCATACTGCACGGAGGTAAGAAACTCAAGTAACGGCCAATAGCTGATTTTGGCTGGAATACAGAGTTTATAAAGGTGAGAAATGTAAAATAAGAGAGGGAAGGTAGTTAGCACCAGATTGTAGAGGGACTTTAATGACAGGAATAGAAGATTGTATTTTATCCTAGGGGCTATAGTAAATCACTGAAATCTTTTGAGTAAAAGTTAGAGTGTCAGATATGCTTTAGGATGATTATTTTGGCAGTCTTGTGAAATACGGATTGGAGAAAGGAGAGATTGGAAGTAGAGATACCTACTTAGAAGTCTGTTTCAGTAAGTCCAGTGGAGATGTGATAAAAGCCTGAACAAGTAGAGTGGCTATGTAAATAGAGAGAAGAGGTTGGATGGGAAAGATACTATGGAGGTAAAGTCGATAGACCTTGACTTACTCATCAAATATGTAAGATAAGGGTATTTTTTCCCATTCTAAATCTCAAAGCATGTGTGTGGGCTTCTTTGTTCAGCTCCTATAGTCATTTTCTCTCCCTGCCTCATATTCCTTAAAATTCACTTTTTAGTATCTTGTAACCTGGCTTTCAACCCCAAAATTCTACTGAAACCTCTCTTAATTAATTACAATGATCTCTTAGTTGCTAAATCCACTAACCTTTTTCTCAGTCATCATCCTCCTTAAGTGCTCATCAGTTTTGTTTTTTGTTTTGTTTTTTTTTTAATTTCTATTTATCACAACTTCCTCCTGGATATTCCCTCCTCTCTTGATTTCCAATACACTACTCTCAACTGGTTCTCTTCTTTTTACTAATCCCTCTCAGTTTCCCCAACTGGATTATCAACAATCTTTCACATTTAGCATGATTGTCCTTTAAGGCTCTTTCTAGGCCCTTATTCTCTTTCTACATAATTTCACTTGGTGACCTCATATTTTCTCATAGGCACAATTTTCTTTTCTATGTGGATTACTACTGAATCATCAAAAAAAAAGAACAAAATAGAACTCATTAGCTCCTTCTGGTCCTTCCTTCCACTAAACCTACTCTTCGGCTAAATTTCAATATTTCTGTTAAAGGCACCGTCATCTCCCTCCAGCTTCATAAGTACAAAGTGAACTACCAAGACATGGTATGCTCAATTTAGGAGTATTGGACTTAGAATCAGGAAGACTTGGGTTCAATTTCTGCCTCATACTCTTACTAGCTGTGTGAAACTTGGTAAATCACTTTAATCCCTTAGGGTCTCAGTTTTCTCACATTTTGACTTAGAAAACCACAAATTATTATTATGTTCTATTATATTTTTCAAAATATTTCCCAATTAATCTGGTTCAAGCCATGAATTGGGAATGTTGTGGACTGCATGTTTGATACCTCTACTATATAAACTGCTATCATACTGTCTCTCTCAGAACATATATGCAGGCTTGTTCTTATCTTGATTTCGCAGATATCTGCTGAGAACCTACCATTGGCAAGGAGACACTGTTAAGTGCTATGGAGTAAATAAGCATGAATTCGATACAACCAGAGCCCTCAAAGGCATCTCCTTGATGCAAAAAATAATCATTGTGATTAATAACTGAGAAGCACAACACTGGTGCTTCAAAAGGCTGCAGACAACACTTTGTGAAGGTAATTAAGTCTATGTCTCCACACTCAGCTGCCTTAGATAGTATGCAAAACAATTATTGGCTAATTAGTAATTGATCAATTTTGACAAAGTGATTCAATCTATTTTGCCTACTGACACAGATGAAATGCCAACTTGTATTAAGCCTAACTCTACTTCCATGCTATCAAAATTGGTTAATATTTTTCATGTATGAGGAACAAAATCCCATTAGTTTACATTGGTTTGGTGCCTTACAGACTGCATAGTGTCGTGCAGACATCATTTCACTGAATCCTTGAGCTGGAAGCCGGAAATGACTTAGAGATCTACCCTTTGATTTTATAGATGAAGAAACTAGATCTTTGCAACAGTCTGTGAGGCATGTAGTACAACTCTTCTCCTAATCATTTTAAGGATAAGGAGAAGTCATTAGCCCAAGATCAAACAATAAGTGAGAGCCTGGACAGTATCTCAGTCTTTTTTTTTTTTAGACAATGGGATCATTGCTTTTATTTAACCTATACAAAATAAATGGTGAATTTTGAATAAAAAGACAGAACGTGATCTAAGTTAATATGTAGAAAAATAAAATTTTGGCAAAGTAAAAACTATTGTATTGGGAAAATAAGTAATGCACCAGTATTTTCTGTACTCACCTAGCAGTGAAATACGTTAGAGTATCTCAATCTTTTGATCTACTACTCTATCCCCCAGACATCAGAGGTATTTGGATGCCTTAGATGACAACAAATAATGTACAAATGTATTCTCTACTAGAGATTATCATCAAGCACATTATTTTAACTGTTCATGTACATTTGTAAATATTTTTTAACTTTCGACCTCTCCCTTTTCTGGGTATCACTGATCACTGGAATGTTATAGTCACTCTTTTCTTAACACTTCCAAACCCTTTGTAAACATACTTTCAATATGAATTACTTAACTAAATTCATGAAGTAAACCTCAAGCTTCTCCTTTGCTTTATTTAGCTCTGCTAACAAGACCACCTGTGCATTTTATTGCTTTCCATTACACTGAATGCCTATATATATCATTCCGTTGTCCATCAACATCTGTGAAAATAGCTGAGATTTGTAATGAACACATTTATGATGTTTTAAAATTTCAGTATGGCTTAAACATTGATGAAGTAGCTCGAAGGCCTATGGACAAAGCAAATAAATTTACAATGGTCTACACTGATATAGCCCCTCCTGTCATAAACTTCTAACCAGTGCAACTTCCTAATGTTAAAAAGATCTGTGGAGTTTCTTATATCACTTGACTTTTACTATGAGTCAAATACAATACAGAGCAGACAGGCACTAACAAGTCAGTTTCAAATAATTCAGAATGCCCCAAACAACCAAGATAGATGTTCTTTTGTATCAATCTGGCTAAGAATGGAAAAATATTTGATTTGACTTTGAGTAATTACTAATGCTGGGACAACTACATGACACGGTGGAAAGAGTGCCAGGTCTAGAGTCAGGAAAACCTCAGTTCAAATTTGGCCTCAGATATAGATTAGTTGTGTGACCCTGGGCAAGTCACTCAATTCTGTATTTATAGTTCCTCATCTATAAAATGAGCTAGAGAAGGAAATGACAAACCACTCTAGCATCTTTGCCAAGAAAATCCCAAATGGGGCCATGAAGAGTTGGACACAACTGAAACAAATGAATAATAACATTTCTAATATGCTGTCCCCTTTAAACATTTTACTTCTCAGTGTCTTATCAATGTGCTGTGATGAATCAGAATCTTATTATACTCAGAATTGTGAGCTGGATATAGAATCATTTCCTCTAACCTCTATTTCTTTTGATATTCTAGTGGTATTTCTACTCTTTGCACTTGCCTATAAATTTAGAAGAATTCTTTCATTTATTCTCTTGTCTCGAATTTTCTGTATTGACATTAAACAGCTACTGGTTTTAGATATAAAGCATTCAGAGGAGAGGCTTATGCTCCATTCCCTGGTCTGCCATTAATTCATCTCAGAAAAAATAATCAACTAGCAAAGAGAAAACTGAAATGAAAACAGACCTAACTGATTGAAGTTTGGCAGGCATAAAGCACAGAAAAGATTCATCCAAGACCAAGTCTGGCACAGCAACAATTGATTTTGAAGCTTTCATAGTCATTTTCAAATATAAAGAAATCATTCCTTCATAGAGAGATTGTGTTGTGTTTAACAATGTATAATATTTTGTATGAGCTAGCATGAGCCAAGTTGCAAGTTGGCAAAAGGGTAGGAGTAGGACAAAGAAGGCAATGTTTTTATACAGATCAAACAAGATACAAATGAAATCAAAGTCGGCCTTGAAAGGAAGAATGCTCATAAAAGGACAGCCAATCATCTAAGTGACGTGGCGAAGGTCTGATAGTACATAGATGAGCCTTGGGAATTTTAAAAAATACGTTTTACAGTATTTTCACATTAATTTCTTTGCAGTATTTCTCAAATGAAGATCCATCTTCTTTTCCTCTCCTACTTCTCTCTATCCACCTATTGAGAAAGCAAGAAAAAAAATCCCCTCTTACAAACATGTGTAGTCAAGCAAAACATCATACCTTATTGATCATAAAGTAGTTCTAAGTATAATTCATTAGGAGCTAATTTCACTAAATTACCTACCCTCCCCGCCTCCACTGTGTAGGTGGGTGCTCTATCCACTATGCCCCCCAGATCCCCTATACTTAAACTTTCTTGTGATCAACAAAACACATTTACAAAAGTGGTTGGAATAATACTAATAATAAGAATAGCATTTACATAATGCTTTAAGATTTGCAAAAGTTATACACGTTAATTCATTTGATCCTTACAATAACCCCATGAGGTAGGTGCTATTATTAGTCTCTTCATTTACTTAATATATCTGGTTCCCAAAGCAAAAATGAGTGGGAAGATCCAGAACCTAGAGCGAATCATCCTAATGAATAAATTAATGTTAAATAAATAAATAACATACTAGTTAAAAATACTCCATAAATGGTTCTGAATTTAGCTTTATTTTTGTGGTGGCAAAGAATTGGAAATTGAGGGGATGTCCATCAGTTGGGGAATTGCTAAACAAATTGTGCTAAAATGTTAGTGGTGGAATGCTAATGTGTTTTAAGAAATAAGCAGGATCACTTTAGAAAAAACTGGAAAGATCTATCCGAATTGATGCAGAGTGAAATAAGCAGAACCTGGAGAGCACTGAACACAATAACACTAATATCGTACAATGGTCAATTGTGAAAGACTTAGCTAGTTTTAGCAATACCATGATCTAAGACAATCTTGAGGACTTAAAACAAAGAATGCTATCCACCTCCAGAGAAAGAACTGTTGGAGTCAGATGCAGATCAAAACATTATTTTTCACATTGGTCTATTCATGGTTTTATTTTGGGCTTTGGGTGTTATATTAGTATTCTCTTACAGTGATTAATATGGAAGTATGTTTTGCATGATAATACATGTATAACCCAGATCAAATTGCTTACCATCTCTGAAAAGAGGGAGGGAAAGGATGGAAAGAGACAATTTGGATCTTATAATTTCAGAAAACATGTTGAAAATTGTTATTACATGTAATTGGGAAAATAAAGTATCTTTGAATTTTAAAAAATTAAAAATAAATGTGAAAAACTTTCACCAAATTTTCCATAAAAAATTTAGCTTGATTTATTTTCTTGGGAAATGCTGGCCTACCTTATTCTCTCAAGGAACACCCAAAAGGCTTCTTTGGTTTTCTCAGATGGTCACAAAATAATGGATCAGTAGATAAAAAGTTTAGCAATTTCCAGTTAGCCTTCCATTTTCTCTCTGCCTTTATGTAATACAAGTAATTTTTAAAATATTTGGTTTAATTCAAAAACAAGAATTTATTAATTACTTATCATGAGGAAGGTAGAGGCAAAGCTGTACTACAGTAAACAAGAAGGTAGCCTCTGAATCCAGAAGACCTGGGTTCAAGTTCTTGTCTGGGAAATATATTGCCTGCGTCATTCAGATTTTTGTTCCTCCCAGGCAACTTTTTAAGGCTAGAAATTTGCAAAACAGTTACCAATCAATCTAAGTCAAGGGAATTTTCTCACTTAGAGAAATGAATTTTCACATGAAAAGTCCATTCTTTTCCCCCCAAAAAAAGCAAACAAAAGGCCAAAGTTCTGAGCTAAGCCCAGGAAAATACAAATACAAGAAAAGAATAGTCTTGGCATCAAAAGCAACATGAATAAAAATAATTTTAGGATGTTTCTCAGGACTTTATTGGTAGTTCTATTAGATTGATGTTGTTGAGGTAATATTAAGTATTTCTTTTTTCTTTTTTTCCTTTTTTAAAAATACGTATTTTCTGTATTAGTAACAAGTCTAAGACAGAAGAGCAAGATCAAGGCAAATGGAGTTAAGTGATGTACCCAGGATCACACAGCTAGGAAGTGTATGAGACCAGATTTGAAACCAGGTCTTCTCTTCTCCAGGCCTAGTGTTCTGACAATTGTGCCACCTAGCTACTCCTATACTTAAACTTTCTTGTGATCAACAAAACACATTTACAAAAGTGTTTGGAATAATACTAATAATAAAAATAGCATTTATATAATGCTCTAAGGTTGTAAAAGGTATACATGTTAACACATTTGATCCTGACAATAACCTGATGAGGTAGGTGCTATTATAATCCTTATTTTACAGATGAGGAAACTGAGCCAGTAAAGCGACTTGCCCAAGGTCACTTGAGTCCTAAGATCAAATCGGTAGTAAGTTGACAACATCAAAATTAAACCCAGGTACACTTACTCCAAAGCTTTTGCCATGGTTGTCTGAAAATCATTTTGTTGTGGACTTTAAAAATGATATATAGTTTTTGGAGAATTTTATGCATGTATTAAATATGCTAAATTGAAATTACTTTGTAAAAATGTCTTTGAAATAAACTGGAGTAATTTTTTTTAATCTTTACTTCTTCCCTGAGAATTCATATACCATTTAAATGCTTCAGCTTCTATGTACCACTTCCTATTTCCTGACTTGAGAATGCCCTTATGATGTAATAAAGGAGCAGCTGTCAAGCCAAACTTATCTAGCAGAAACAAGTGTAGCAACAATTTCCAGATGGCCCAAACTCCCTGTCTTTTTGAACAAGCATTGTGTGTTTTTATTTCATATTTCCAGATTGCTTTGTGTTCGTTTTTAATCTTTCTTCTAACTGTGGATAAAAATCTCCCATGCAAGAATACCTATAATCATAGCAGCTGGTGTTTATAGCAATTGACATTGCTGAATTAAACAATTATCAACCCCCTTTTGGTATGGTTTTTAAAAAAAGAATAAAAACCTTTCGAAGAAGCACAGAATTTCAAATGAAGCATGACTGGAGTCTTAAATATCCTAGCAGCCAAGTTACTATCAGCTTGAAGCAATAGTATAGTTCCTGGGATTTTAATAGGATGCTATAAATATGTGGGTGTTGGGAAGAACTTTTGTTGTTTTGGCTAAAAGCTTGAACAGTTCAGAATAAGACAAATTCTGAAAATAATTTTAATGTAGCAATTTAAGTGCAATTTTTCTGCATGGCAGAATTGACAGACTAGAAATTTCTTATTAAGGCCAACCTCTTGTAAATTCCTAGTTGCCAAAAACATTTAGAATTCACATAGTTTAGAAGGGAAGCAAACCAAGAGTTATGAGAAAAGTATACAAAAATAAATCTATCCTCTGAAACGAGGTGTTAGGTTTTGAGCTAGAAAAGTCTTTGCTCATTTTTCTGACATTCATTTTAAATTTTAATAAATAATTGTTAAATGAGCTTCGTGATCACCTAAAAGGAGTTGCCCTAGCAATCTCCACATGAAAAAAAAATGGTTAAAGAACACATATTACCAAGACTGTGATATACAGTTAAAAGGCCTATTAAATTAATCCATCAGTATACATAAATAGGCACTACAGATGAACAAATAAGAGGAGGGTGGGCTGGATCAGATTTATAAAATTATGCAGAGTTTGTAGTGATTCCATCCTACTTCCCACCGCCAAATACCATCTTTCCAATTCTAGTGTTCTCCTGGTTGCACCATGACTGTGAATCATGGAATGTCTTAATCTTAGAAGAATCATGGGGCAGCTGGGTGGCTCAGTGGATTGAGAGGCAGGCCTAGAGACAGGAGGTTCTGGGTTCAAATCTGGCCTCAGACACTTCCTAGCTGTGTGACCCTGGGCAAGTCACTTACCCTCCCATTGCCTAGTCCTTACCTCTCTTCTGCCTTGGAACTAATACACAGGGGGATCATCAAATGATGAGAGAAGTTGATAAGCGACAGGAAGTTTTTTTAATCTAATTGGCAGATATTTATTTTGTACTGTGGCAAGAAGTCACTGAATTTGGAGTCTAGATGACCTGTCTCAGACATTAACTATATACTCTCTAAGTCATTTAACATCTCTTTGCGTCAGTTTCCTCATATATAAAATAAAGAATTTGGATTTGATGGTCTCTAAGATCTCTTCAGTTCTTTTTATGTAATTCTATGACCCTATATACTGCTATAAATGTTTACTCATGAAAATACACAAAACCATTACTTTACATTTTAGGGTGCCATAAAGAATAATAACAAAATTCACTGCGTAATTATTTTGAATGAAGCCACCTTTTCAACCTGGACTAGAAACCATCACCCCAGGGGTACTTAACCAATTTATCCCAGAAACGCCTGTTCTGCAACTGGCTATCCTAATCAGTAGAAGCCTTCAGTCATCTATCTACTTCGAAAGTATCAGATCCTCAGGCCACAACACTCTCAAAAGTGGCTTAACCCAATTAAAATGTAATTGTGAAATACTTAACAAAATAAGTAAAATACAATAGAAATAAATAATATTAATGTCATTTTTATGTGTCTAATGGATATTGAATTTCTTGTCTTCTCAATGAAAGTGAAAAGACTGGAGGGAAGGAAAGAATTTGGAACTGAAAATAAAACAAAGGTATCCCTTCCACAGCTCAACTTTCCCCATCCTACTTTCAATATATTGCCAGTAGGTATAAGAAATTAAATGGAAATTGGGGCGGGGGGAGTTTGCAGAAGCTTCAGATGACACATGAATGTCAGCAGATGATACGGAAAAAGTTTAAAAACTCAAAATGAATAAAATATATGTCTAGTATTACATAATATCAATATATTTTATCTTTTAATACCACAAACATACGCAATTTTTTTAAGTTAAAATAAGCAAAAAGTTAAAGTTTGCAAAAAGAATCCAAAAGCCAGAAGATAACATACAATTGCTAGAAATGTTAACTTTGACCTACATATAGCTTAGGACTGTAGTGGAACTCAGAAATAAAGAGAAGGAATTTGGGGGGATATAGAAAACCCAGAAGTTTCATATGAAGGAGTCCCCTAAACCCGTCTGGCCAGAGATCATCCCTGATGACCACAGATAAATGGAAAAGGATGGCAGCCACGTGTTCTACCCTTCTGAGATCTGCAGATCTCCTGATAAACAACATATCCAAGCTCAGGCCTTCCCCCTAGTCACCTGCCCTTGCCAGTCACAATGTCAACCTGAGGTCCCTCTCCCCCAAGTTATCTATCCTTGAGGACGCATGTCAACCTCAAGCCTTTCCCAAAGTCACAGAAGTCACCTCCTCCAGGCCCCCCATCAAAGTCACCTGTAAATCACACATCTCCTGCCCCCTTGTTTGTCAAGTATTCAATTCTCCTGTAAAACCAATAAAAACTCCACTTATTGTCACTTGAGGCAAGCAGACTCCCACTGGGGACCTGCCTCCCAAACATCAATCTCCCTAATAAACCTTTTTAACCTTATTGAGGTGCCTGTGTAATTCTTTTGGTGGGAAATCCTCATGAATCAGGACCAGCTTTTCCCATTACGTGACCAATACTTAACCCCAAAGAAGAAAAAGAAAAATTCAGACTTCTCTGGTATAAAGGGTGGGTCAAAAAATGTTACCGTCAGGGCTCCATACTTCTAACCTCCTCAATGTAGAAGGGATGCCTATAAAATTGGATTTTAAAAAAAGAATATAAAAGAGTGTCGAAAGCCTGAAAAATAGAAATATATAATTTTGGAAACAAACCCAAAAAAGGTCATTTTCTAAATCAATCTGCACCCCTGGCAGGTGTGGTTTAATGGACCCTGTTTCTATTTCAGGCCCACACCACTGCTCTACTACATATAGGTCCAGCTCCAGAACCCTTGAATACTCATCATTGCTCAGTCTTAGGCATATAAATTTCATCCAGCAAGGTAGCAATTTAGGTGACACTTCCTTGACATTTTATTAATCCAGGCTGAAAGAACTCTGCTGCAAAATAGAGCTTGCTGTCACTTGTTAGGAGAGATTAGCATTTAGGATTTTATGTGACAGTTTTGCCCGAACTTTCACCCAATTTGCTAATTACAAGCTTTTCTCCCATTCACCTCAATGGAATTCATCCCAACCTTTCTTGAACTTAAGATCCTTTTGCACTCGTGCTGAAATTACTTTGTCTGTGCTTCATATTTCGTTATTCAGGACTGTAGATCTAGAATAAACCTTGGGAACCATGTAGTCCAATTTCCTCATTTTACTGAAGAGAAAATTAAGACCTAAAGAGATTAATTTACCCATGATTACATTTATTTTTGTGGACCTGTTGTATCTCTCCAATAGAATGTCAAGCTTCCTGAGGGCAGGGACTGCTGTTTTCTATTGTTATCCACCTAGCAAAATGCCTCATGTAGACTCTTAACTAAAGCTTGTTGAATGGAATGGTGTAAAGACTACTTGATTTGGCCTCAGAAGACATGGGTTGAAATCCTGGCTCTGCCACTTGCTAGCTGTCTGATCTATTACTCCTGCCAACCTCCATCTCTCCATCCCAACCTTTGTCGGGATAACTATGTCAGAATTGGAATTTTACTGCTGAACCACCCTGAATCATTCATTTCCCCTCTCTTCCTCGATCAAATCACTTCTTCCTCCCTTCATTGTCTGTGAACTAGGGAATAATAATAATTAGTATTTTGCATAGTGTTGTAAGGTTTGCAAAAGCACTTTATAAAAACTGTCACATTTGATTCTCACTGGGAGTAGCTGCAATTATTATTGCCATTTTACAGATGAGAAAACTGAGGCAAAGAGACATGAAATGAGATTAGTTAGTACCCAGGGTCACACAGCTAGGAGGATATCTGAGTCTTTCTGACTCCAAGTGGAGTACTCTCTCCACTGAGCCACCCAGCTATAGACTATATCATCTCAGAGGTTCCAAGACCTATGACATAAAAGGAGAATAATAGCTACCCCTTTTACCTCATAGGGTTATTGTAAATAAAGCACTTTCCTAACCCCAAAATACCCTATCACAGAATTTGAGAGGTAGAAGGAGCCTCAGAGATGGTTTAATCCAAGCTATACATGTAAGAGAATACCTTACGAATATCCCAGACACCTGGGACAAGCTAGTAGAGATGTATTTCTTCAGGAAAGAGTGATGGAGGACCCAAGGTCCCAACATTACACTGCTTTTGTTTTTGAGATGTGTCCAATTCTTCATAACAGTATTTGAGATTTTTTGGCAAAGGTTTTGGACTGATTTGCCATTTCCTTCTCCAATTCACTTTATAGATGAGGAACTGAGACAAACAGGGTTAAGTGACTTGCCCAGTGTCACACAGTTAGGATGTGTGTCTGAGGCCAGATTTGAATTCAGGAAGAAGAGCTTTCCTGATTCCATGCCCAGTACTCTCTCCATTATGTCTCTTCTTAGCTGCCAAATATTATGTTAATCCTTTTCATAAGATTGGCATGGAAAGTGAATAAAAGTTAGCCTTTAGAGTGCTTGAGAGAGTCCTAGAACTCAATTTTATATAATACAAAATAATATTACAAATTACAAAATTAAAATATCACCCAAAAAATCACAATATTATAATAATACTATATTTTTATATATTTACATATTTATATCAAAATATATATGTATATATAAATTTGAAGCATATATTTATATCAAAATAATAATACAAAGTTCTGCCTTTAGGTTCAAAAAACCACTTGTGCAAGTACACAACTGGGGAGATCTAATTTAACAGCAGTTGTGAAAAAAATATCTGGATGTTTTGGCCAAAAATAAGGACAACGTGACCCAGGAATATAATAATGTAGCTACTAAGCAAACGAATACATTTGCTAACATTTATAGAGAAAGAATATTGTTCAAAATATGAAGAATAATGGTGGTATTGAATGGACCAAATTTGCTGCACAGTGTTCAATTCCAAGCACTACATTTTAAAAGGCACATTGACATGATAGGTCACAGCCAGATGAAGTCCTGTGGATCAGGAAATCATGTTATACTAGGAAACGTTGAGAAAAGTATTTAGTCTGGATAGAAAGAGATTCAAGGTAAATTTCATTGCTGTCTTCAAATATTGGAAGGAAATACTATATTTAAAAGGGACAAGCCCTGGTCCAAGTCCCTCACACAAATTATGAGAAGAAAAGAAGATTTTAGTTAAATGTAGTAACAAATTTTCTAACAATTAGAGCTACCTGACAATGGATATGGATCAAGGTGCCTCGTATAGAAGCGGCTTTTCCATCACAGTGAATACTCAAACAGAGGTAGGATAACTATCAGGGAAGGGAATGAAAATTGAAACTGCTGGCTAAATTAAAGTCTGTGTTGGTCTGTGAATTGTAGCATTGTACTGTTCTGTACTTGCTCAGATTTCCCTCAGCACAGGTGATCAAGAATTTTGTATATGTAATGAGTAATCCAAAGTATGAAGAGAACTCTGAATTCCTCTCAGTAAAGTTGAGATAGTCGTCCAGAGTACTGAAGTATATTACATAAGAAGTGCATGGGGTGGGGGGGGGCAGCTAGGTAGCTCAGTGGATTGAGAGCCAGGCCTAGAGATGGGAGGTCCTAGGTTTAAATCTGGCCTCAGACACTTCCCAGTTGTGTGATCCTGGGCAAGTCACTTGACCCCCATTGCCCACCCTTACCAATCTTCTGCCTTGGAGCCAATACACAGTATTGACTCCATAAAGGAAGGTAGGGGTTTAAAAAAAAAAAGAAAAAGAAAAGTGCATCAGTTGTGTCTCATAGGACTTTTTTCCTTGTGCTTTACATTTCAGTTGAATTAGACTTCCTGAAATTTAACAAAAAGATAAACTGAAGTGAGTTTCTCTGAACAAGACATCAGTTAATAGCAAGGTCATGCAACCTGATAATAAGGGGTCAGTTACTTGCCTCCATGTATACAAAGACCCAGAATTGAAGATGAAACTCATTTTTATAAGCATAGAACAAAGAACAGAACAAAAATCCCATTATTGGTTGTGGGATTGGCAACATCATGGGAGTGGGCATAGCACACATGTGAGATGGAGACCATCTCTCTATCTCTAAGGGAAGCTTTTGTGAATTTTATGGGTCTAGTTGCATCCTGAGGTCACTGAAAGGGACCCAGGTTTGTAGATAATCTGGAGTCTGGAAGATTAGATAAAACCACCTTTTAAAGATGGGAGACAGCCCAGCTTCTCAAGGACAACAAACAAATCTTGCAGGAAATGCCGAGACAATGTTTTATATGAGAATTGAAAACAGGGCTTTTCATTACTTAATAATGATTGTAGAAAAGCTTAAGCTTTGGGTATCTAACTTCATAAACTTCTTCACTCAGAAACAAAAAGGCTTGCATAGAATTTAGAATATGGTTACAGGATAAAACCTCTTACAGAGTACAATCAAATATAAAATACAGGATCAAGAATTCATTATCTCATTATCCTTTCATTCCTATTTTCATCCTGATTTTTCCTACCTCCATATCTTTACTCATTCTATCATCATGCCAGAACCTCTCATTCTTTATGAAGTTCTTCCTTTCCCCTAAGGCCCATTCCATCTGCCATTTCTATCTTTGTCTTTCCTTACACTCCAATAGAAAATGATCTCACTTAACTCAGATTTCTGAGTTCTTTGCCTGGGTTTCTTCTTTATACTAATTGTATCCTCCCTTGTCTCATAATTAACATTTTAGAGAATTTCCTAGGGCAAATAGGTTAAGTTTCATACAGCTAGTATATGTCAGGAGTGGGACTTGAACTCAGGTCTCAAATTCATAGAATTATAGATTTAGACCTGGTAAAAACTTTCAAGACCATCAAGTCCAACCTCCCTTACTTTACAGATGAGGAAACTAAGGCACAGAAATGTTAAGACTCGCTCATGTGGCCAATAAATGTCTAAGCTGGGACTTGAACCCAAATCTTCCTGACTCAGAGGACAGCCCAGTATCTACTCTATCACACTACCTATCTTGCTTTACATATAGTGGTATTTAATAGGTATTTGTTGAATTGAATTTGTTTGGGCAAGAATTTGGACTTCATTGACCTCTAAGATCCTCTTCAATTTTCCAGACAAGACAAGGACTTGTAAATAAGTTCAATGTTACAAGGCAATTCTCAATTGAGTCTCTAATTTTCCACTCTATAGAAGTTACTCCAAACCTTATCTCTCCTCAAGACTATTACATCTCCCACTACTCCCACTTTCATATCTAGGCATATAATTATGTATGTTTCTACATGTGTATGTCCATGAACACACATGTCTTATAGATGTATGTACACATACATGATTTTCCTCAGGCAAGATTTTAGGCTTCCCAAGAACAAGAACTATTTCAACTTTTTCTTGCTGTCCTCAGCACCTACCACAGGGCCTGGTACACAGTAGGTACTTTAATAAATACTTGTTGATTGATTATCAAGATATATTATCTTTCTTTCTAAATATACAACAAAGCATATATAATGTTTGGATGTTGTGTCAGTTAATTTGATATAAGTTACTTGACTTTTAGACTTACTTGAAGTCTATTTTGTTTAAAGTTTACTTTTATTTAAAATTTGATTGAGTTTTTACATTTTAAAGTTTCTTTATATCAATAATTAGGAGACATAATAATTTTGGTTCTAAAGGTACTGTTCAATCTCCTATTCACAGATCAATAACCACATTTCCAAATGAATGAATCAATGTTTAATCTTGCTTGTATAAGTTTAATAATCTTTTGAAAACCAAAATAGTTTTTAATATCTTTGTTTTCACAACAAAATTTCTCCCAGAATCAGTTCCTTTGCTCCTTCCAAGAAAGAATCCTATATAACAAATTATATTTTTATAGAAAAAAGAGGGAAAAGATATTTAAGATTATAAAGCCTAAAAACCTACGAAATCTTCCACACTTGTGGACCTCTTACCTCTGAAAAGGAATGGTTTCAAGGTGTCTTCTTTTATCTCTTCCTTGGGGGACATTCTTATTCTTTGTAATTTAATAGCACATACTTTTTGATTGTTTTGGGGTGGTTGTTCTTTCCATTTACTTTGTTGTAGTCATTATGTCTCTTGTTTTCCTGGCTCTAATTGTTTTACTTTGTATCAGTTCATTTAAGATTTTCCATGCTTATCTGTGTTCAACAGATTTGTCATTTCTTACAGCACAGTAATATTCTACTACATTCATGTGTTACAATTTGTTAGCTATTCTCCAATTAATGAATATCTGCTTTGTTTCCATTTCTTTGCTGACACAGAAAAATGTTGCTGTAGGAAGAGCAAGGTGGCATAGGGGATTGAAATCTAGTCCTGGAATTGGGTTCAAATTTGACCTCAGATACTTCCTAGCTAATGTGATCTTAGGCAAGTCACTTAACCCTGTTTGCCCAACTCTTACCCTTCTGTCCTAGAGTTATTACTAAGACAAAAAGTAAGGATTTAAAAATGAAATGATAATTGTAAAGCACTTACCACTGTACCTGGCACACAGTGTTACATAAATGTTGATGATGATGATGATGATAATGATGATGATATTAATAATAGTATCTCACCTTTTTAAGCACTTAAAACTAATAAAAGTAGTTTCTTCCCAACCATTCAGTAAGGTAAGTAGAGCAACTATTGTTTCTCCAGTGGAATTTAAAGTCACTGACTCTATGTTCATGAATAAGAGCAATGGCAGAGTAAAAATTATTTACTCAGAAAAAATAATTGCATCAACAGTCCAGTACTTGCTTTTCAAAAATCTGATCAGTAAGCTAGTCACTCTCAATATCATCTCCACAATATCTTTCTCCTCATTCTCTTCTCTCTACTCACATAGCCTAGACCAGTGGTTCCCAAACTTTTTTGGCCTACTGCCCCCTTTCCAGAAAAAAATATTACTTAGCCCCCTGGAAATTAATTTTTTTAATTTTAATAGCAATTAATAGGAAAGATAAATGCACCTGTGGCCATCACTGCCTCCCCTGGATCGCTGCAGCACCCACCAGGGGGCGGTAGCACCCACTTTGGGAATCACTGGCCTAGACTAATATCTCAGGATTCCCCTAAGTACTATGATTACATGGGCAGCTAAGTAGAACAACGAACAGAGAATTGGATCTGGAGTTAAGACCTGAGTTCTAATCCTGCCTCAGACATATTTACTAGCTCTCTGACCCTGGGCAAGTCCCTTAACCTGTTCGCTTCAGTTTCCTCATCTGTAAAAAGAGGATAATAATAGCATCCACCTCCCAGAGTTTTCCTGAGAATCAAATGAGATAATAATTGTAATGTGCTCAACACAGTACATGGCACATACTAAGTAAGCACTGTATTGTTATTGGCTATTATTATTATGTTTTAGCCATATTAATTTTCCTCTGCCCATTACTTAAAAGAAAAGGAATAGCCCTAAAAGAACAGAATTTCCTTTCCCCTAGTATGACCAATTCCTTTTCTTTGCTTGCTTTCTGCCTCTTTTTCATATTTTCTTACTTCAATGTTCTTCCCCCTTGTTACTTTTGCTTTCCTTCTTTCCTGTTGTAACATGGACTGATCCTTTGAAATGAACCTTAACATCTTATCTTTAATCTCCTTTCCCACAGTGGCTTTCTCTTATCATCCTGTTGAGTTTCATTGAAATTGTTGTTTGCTGTCAAAGTGCCAGCATATTTTACTGATGCTTTATACTTTTTAATCTATTAATGCCAAAAGCAGTGGAAAGGACATAGTAAGAGAGGCATGAAGTGTGTGGACAAGTTGATGGATGTTTTTTGTGAGCCTAAAGATTTTCTGAGCTATGTGTAGGCCCAGAAATGTATGTGGAGATTCTTGTCTTTCCATGTGTAAATATGTAGGTATTCATCTAGAAGGTTTGGAAATGGGATATCCCTATTATTCTTCCCATTGACATGGCATACTAGTCACTTGGCAGAACATGCATTTGGAGTACCTTTGTATTTTCTTAGTTTTGGAAAAGTTACTGCAGGATGAGTATTGAGGCTGCCAAGAGATTTCTCTTTTTTCTCCAGAATGATAAAATTTTATGCAGTTTTAAAGCAGTAGGTATATGTAATCATAATTGTAGATAAGACACAGACCTTCGAAATTAAGGAAATTTGCAAGTATGAAGTATATAGGGCAAGTAGGTGGCTTGCACCTGGAATCAGAAAGACCAGAATTCAAAACTGGCCTCAGACACTCACTAGCAGTTGACCCTGGGCAAGTCACTTAACCCTGTTTGCTTCAGTTACCTTATCTCTAAAATGAGCAGGAGAAGGAAATGGCAAACCACTCCAGAATCCTTGCCAAGAAAATCTCAAATGGGATCATGAAGAGTTGACCATAACTGAAAAACAACTGAAGAACAGAAATGAAGTATGTAAACACTTCAGGCGCTATCACTGAATATGTCTTGCTTATCTGCTTGGTATATATGATACAGAAAGTGAGTGCTTTTGAGATGCTAAAAAGATAAAGGAAAATGATTGACTGGCTAGGTCTGATAATTCATGAATTTATTTTAAGTATTTGCTGAAACAGACATTGACAAAACATGCTGTCAGAGAGAACATATCATTTATTCAGTGATGCTTTTAAATGGGAAATAAAATATTGTTATTTTGCCACAATTATATGTGCTAAAATTGAAAAATGAAAATGTAAATAGCACTCAGTGGGTCTCTGGATCTGGAACAAGAGAGCTTGGGTTCAAATCTCAGATCCGCTGGAATGAGTATGACCCTGAGTAAATTGCTGAGTGTTTTTTTTTTTTTGCAAGCATTCTCTTTTATTAAGATAAATAGGTTTATTACCCTACTTACTATTAATTATATGTTTATTCATTAAGTTCATAATTTGCTCTAATACTAGCTTCACACAGATCTAGTGTGAAAACCAATGATTAATAAGGTATATGTTTGTCTATGTTGTCTGTCGATTCATGTGGTGTGTTCACAAGTGTTCCTTTTGATCCATTCCCTATTGAGATTGGCCATATCTGTCAAGGACAAGGTTAATAAGGTGATACTTCCTTATTATCCTGCTCCAGTCACAGTGTACATTATCTTTTAGAGCTTAGGGATGTATAAACCTAAGAATAAAAATTGCTAATTCAAGAGCTTCCTATTCAGGAGCTTCTGGGTAGTTCAATGGCTAGAGCACCACCTTGGAATCTGGAGAGCCTGGCTTCAAATCTGGTCTCACCCTGCGTGATGCTGGGCAAGTCACTTAACCCTAATTGACTAGTTCTTACTGCTTAGAATCGGTACTAAAAGAGAAGGTAAAGGTTGTTTTGTTTTGTTTTGTTTTGAAGTACATTACCTTTTGCCTTATTCCTGGATAATTCTTTTACTTATTCAGATAGCTTTTCATTTATCTCATTTGGCAATTTTCCAAAAGGAGAAATTCTTCACTGAGTAGGAGAAGGGAGGTAGAGAATATAGGGAGACTATGTTATCAGCTGGATAGGAAAATCTCCCAGAATCCCCTGACATACAAACAGAGCTAATTTTTTTCTTTAAAAGGTGTGGATGTTGTTCTTGAAACTTAATCGATTCTGGAAACTAAGGGCTTGGGCTGTTGAATTCCTACCTGGTGAGCTGAATACAAAAAGTCACAAGGAAGTCTAGCTCCTCCTGATACTTGAGTAACAGATTTTCAAGAGAAATACAGATAGGAGAGATTTACTCAGTTGAATCAATGCAATGTCATCACTGAATCTTTGCTGAATATCCCTCCCCTATTATAGTTAAGAAAATTTCCTTTTCTTAACTGCTAATGTTCAACAAGTGCCATTTTGTTCCAATCAAACTACTGGAAGTTAGCCTTTACTGTATCACCAGCCATCACCATGATGGCCCTGCCTTCAAAAGGACAATATGCCAAGTTTTGCTCATGAAATTGGGGGAGATAGGGATAAGTGATGATCTAGAATCTCTGACCTCACCAAATGTTAATTACTCCTCCTTATTGCTGTCCCCTCTGATCATACCCTAGTTGTAGTTTATAGAAGTCTATTCCTTCTATCTCCTAGTGGGTACTCCACATTCTCCCATGTTGTGCAGTGTCCCCACGATTGCAGTTACAAAGACAGAAATGAATCAGTCCCTGCCTTCAGTGAGTTTAAATTCTATTGGAGAAGAGAATTTATAGACAAATAAATGTAAAAGCGGCAGTGTGTGTCTGTGCAGGGGAGTGCTATTTTGGTTTTGTCATGAATGTTATATATGTCCATATAAGTCAGTCTAGATATGGCTTGCAGAGAGGCAAGAATAGACATTTTTGTCTACTCTGTTCTCATCAGAGATAAGGAGGTCCAGGTTAAAATTATATCTATCTTGCCCCTGAAGAGAGACTGGAATCCCGCATCTCTTTTGAAGCTAGGATGTCTCTCCTCTCCCATTCTCACCAATTCTGCCCCACTCCTCATGCGGGTTTTGAGGCACTGAGTAATCAATCTCAATTAATGAGAAAAAGTCTCAAATAATTGTTCCTTTGACCCAAGCACTACATAAATGTTCCACCACCTCAGCTACCATGTCCACCTCCTGCTGAACACCTGCCATGCCCAACATTGTGCTCTTCGATGGCAGCTCACACCAGGATCTGTCACAGAAAGTGTTCTAGAGTTTGGGGCTGGAGTTGGGCAAGGTAGTCACTAAGAAATCTGGCAACCAGGAAACCAGTTTAGAAATTGGTGAAAATATGAGAAGGGAATATATCTACAACATCCCTTAAAGCAGCTGTAGGGAAATAAACAATAAATTGATGTAACTTGTCATTATAATCAATGTTTGCAAAATTGCATCAACATCCAAGGTGATTATAGTGATCCCATGTATTCCATAAGTCTGACAAGATAAAGAAGACAAGAGTTATGCTCCATTTTTTGCAAAATTCATGGCCAATATGCTTTCAGTGTCTGAGGCCAGTCATATCATTGTGATGGATCTCCACACTTCTTAGATACAGGGTTTTAGAAAATATTTATATATTTATACATTATGTTTATGTATTTAATATTATACTTATGTTGTACACATTATATATTTATAGTATGTATTTATATGATATTCATATACATATTACATATTTGATTTGCTATATTTATATTTTATATAGAAATATACATTTTATCTTATTATAGTTATATCTTTATATTTCTATAAATGTATTTATATTTTAAAATATTCCAGTTATTTATTAATTTGTAATTATTTATTGAATAATAAAAAGGAGGTTGAGAAAGTAAAGGCATAGAGCCATATGGCTAGTCAAATACCTTCTTCCTTAACTAACCCAAGTTCATGGCTCACTTTGGGTCTCTGTTTATTCTCACTGCTTGACCAGAAAGACCAGAGAGCTTCCTTGATCCATAATATACCCCTGTGACATCACTTTTTTTAGGTCTCCCAGATTGAACAGACTCGACCTCTATCTTGGTCAGAGGCTGGTCTTCTGGACCCCAGGAGTCATGTGGGGCAAGAGGCAGGCATCTTTCCGGATGCAAAAGAGGCACAAGTCTTCTGGCATCCTCCCAGAGTGCACATGAGTCTCCCTTATCCAAATAAACCTCAGGCCTTGTTTTTAATCCAGTCAAAGGGTGGGAATGAAACCAAAATAGATTTTTAAATTCAAAATGAAATTTTCCTTTTAAAAAGGAACGAGGGGGCACAGATTTGTGTTCAGTTCTCACAAAGAAGATAACATATACAGAGCCTGCAGTCTTGCGATGGATTTAAGAAAATGTAGCAGAATAGAGGAATTGTATCATTGTGTCTCCAGATGCCAGTGGGGCTGAAAGATTGACCAATCGCTGACAGACTGAATGTGATTCACAAAAAAGGCAAATGAAGTACACAAGATGGGTGTGGTTGTTGACATGAAGGATTGTGTGGCCATACTTGTGGATAACATGGCTGATACAGGTGACATGATATGACATACTGCATAGAATTTAACTTCTTCTGGAGCCACCAAAGTTTATACTATTATGACTCACAGAATCTTCTCTGGACCAGTTATTTCTAGGATTAATAATGCTGCATTTGAGGCAGTGATAGTCCCAAATACAATTCCACAAAAAGACAAAAATGAAGGGCTGTGCTAAAACCCAAGTTATTAACATTTCAATGATACTGTCTGAAACAATATGGAGAACACATAGTGGTGAATCTGTATCTTACCTGTTGGGTCATGTTCCACTATAACTCTAGATCATTACTTTCCTAGACGAGAGTCTGTTTTTGTTTAATTATGGGGACTCAATAGTGTAAAAACTAATGTTTATTAAAACTTCAGTTGTGTGTTAAAAAAAAGAAAATATACACCAATAAATGCAAGGAAGATTTGATGAGGAGGCATTAGCAGCTTGGGAATCAGGAAAGGTTACCGGTAGGGAGTAGCCTCTGAGCTGAGCTTTCAAGGAAACTAGGGTTTCTCAGAAGTAGATGTAAGAAGGAAGTAAATTCCAGGAAAGAGGGATAGTCTGTGCAAAGACAAGGAAACAGGAGAAATGTACAATAAATGTTACTACTGCTTCATTTCAAATATTTTTTAACCCTTATCTTCCATCTTGGAATCCATACTGTATTGCTTCCAAAGCAGATGAGCATAAGGGGATGTAAGGAAGCGTAAGGTGTTATGCTTAATAGGCGTTAAGTGATTTGCCCAGGTCATACAGATAGGAAGTGTCTGAGGTCAGATTTGAACCTAGATCCTCCCCTTTGGACCTGGCACTCAATCCACTGAGCCACCCAGCTGCACCCCCAAAACTTTTTTTGAAATTGTTTTGGTAGAGTTAAATACTGTTGCTAAAAGATGACTGCATTTTAAAATGCATGCAAACTACATCTTTTAAAAGGGAAAATCGAATTAAGAATTTATTGCTTGTTCTTCCACTTATTAACACATACCAAATCTTATTTTTTTCCTAAGTACTCTATATCCTCCATACATCAGAAAATACTTCTCTAGTTTAACTGACTATGTATATAGCCTTTTAGTTAAGAACTAACTAAACTACAAATGGGATCGGATCCTTGGATATAGAGTAGCCATCCTTAGAATCCCAAGGTGTTTTTAATGAGCTCCTAGCTTTGCAGTTACCTTCTGCTATGCAAACTGCTCCCTCATGGTGTGTTTCCTTGGTGCCTCATGCCAAACCCTCAAGCAGGCACCTAATCCCCATGACTTTCTTAAATTGCTGTTTTCTACTACTTCATGGGATATTGT
The DNA here is from genome assembly GCF_016433145.1 of Gracilinanus agilis. NCBI lineage: Eukaryota > Metazoa > Chordata > Mammalia > Didelphimorphia > Didelphidae > Gracilinanus > Gracilinanus agilis. The sequence goes on along the minus strand of NC_058130.1, from coordinate 245,998,723 downwards.
TCTGCCTAACATGACGGGGCATGATATGATGTATGTCAGAAGTTGAAGGAAAGAGAGGAGAAAACTAAGCAAAAAAGAAAACCTTTCTGTCAGATTCTTCATTCCAGACTTGCTGGAAACTTAGACCTACCAAATGTAGTCTCTGGTTGTCAAAGCAAACTTTGAAAAGTGCCAAGACACCTTTTGACAATTGTAAATTAGCAGCCTCTGTGGCTCCTTATTCAGCACAATTTTAAAAATCTTCTTGGCATGTTCTTTAAGGATTACAGAGAAAAATTCACTTGTAGTCATCAGAAACTCCTTAAAAAAAGAAATACCAAACCATTTGGTCCTTGGAAAAAGCAGTGTGACATAGTGAATCAAGAGTGAATCATGACCAGCTAGACATGGGTTCAAGTCCCATTTTGAACATCAACAACAACAAACAGCATCCTGACTGTTTGACACAAAGCAGATCCCCTGACCTCTCAGTGCCCCAGGCAACTCGCTAAGACTATACGTGAGAAGCCATAAATCTGCTTTGATAGCAGAAATTTCCTCATGAGAAATGCCATAATCTAATTAAATCATACCTCTGGAACAAAAGGTTATTGAAAGTTAGTGTGGTGTTGTAGAAATCCTGACCTACGATCCTGTATAAATAACTTTTCCTCATTTGCAAATAGAAGATAATAATATCTACTTCACAGAGTTGTTCTGAGGATCAAATGAAGAATGGAAAAGTCTTTACAGTGGAGACTATTACATTTTTCCTTTTATCCCCAATGCCTAACATGGTGCTTTCCACATAGTGGAAGGTTAATAAATCTCTGTTGGATTAAAATTACTATTATTTGTGGAGTACTGGGAAAACCTTAAATATATGTGTACATATATACATATATAAAATAGACATTTGTGAAAACTGATCATTAGCCTGGACCCCTTTTTTGGCACCCCAAAACAAACTTCAGATCTTAAAGAAGGACGAAAGGGCAGACAGAGCCAAGATGGTGGAGTAGAAACACAGAAAGTTGGAACTACTTTGAGAAACCTCTATAACCAATCTTAAAATATTGCCTCAAAATGAATACTGGGAGTAAGAGAACCAATGAGGGGATGGAGTAAGGCAACTCTTCTGCAGAAAACAACTTGGAAGGTGGGCAGAGTATCTATTTCACTGGGGTGAGGGAGGAGCACAGCCAGCAGCAAAGCCTCCCCAAGGAATATTGGCACAAGCCAACAGGAAGCCACCACCCCCCTTTACTGCTCCATGTTCTGAATCTTGGCCTAAGACTCCAAGACCCTGCCTAAGTCAATAGCAGAGCACACCACATCCACCATTGAAGTTCTAAACCCTTATGCAAGAGAATAGGGAGGCCCCAAGCCCCAGCACAAGGCAGTCTGTGGTGTATCTGATTGGTGCTAGCCTAAGGGGAACCACAGAGCCTCTGCCAAGTTTGCAGTGAGGCCTCAGGCTCCGTCACAGGGTAGTCCACAGTTCACCTGCCTGGGATGGGCCCAGAGTGAGGTTCTGAGTCCCTGCTCAGTTCTGAGGCAAGGCTCTGAGCCTCAGCATCAGATATCTCACAGAGGTCTTAGCCCTATAAGCTGTCAGCAGTCCCCAGAAGAGACTGAATCCATCTTTCAGAGCTCCCAGCCAACAGGTCAACATATCATCTTGGAAGAAATGAAACTTGCAGAAACCCAGAACTATAGCTGAAAGAAGCAATAAGGAAAAGCTGAAGTTCAAGAGAGATACTTCTCTATCCTGAGAAGAGAGCCCACCTTTAAGATGAAAGGAAGGAAGGAAGGAAGGAAG
>NC_058130.1:245976201-245992313 GCF_016433145.1 Gracilinanus agilis | reverse complement strand
TTTTTTTTAATTTTAATAGCAATTAATAGGAAAGATAAATGCACCTGTGGCCATCACAGCTCCCCTGGATCGCTGCAGCACCCACCAGGGGGAGGTAGTGCCCACTTTGGGAATCACTGGTATAGACCAATATTTCACTTCCTATATCAAGATGAGGTCAAAATGATTATATAATTTAGAAATAAAGGGTGATACCATAAGTAAATTAGGGGAACATAGACTAGTTTACCTATCAGATATATGGAGAAGGGAAGAATTTATCATCAAACAAGAGACAGAAACCATTAAAAGATGTAAAATGAATAATTTTTGACTGTTAAATTTAAAAGATTTCTACAAACAAAGCCACTGTAACCAAGATTAGAAGGGAAACAACAAACTGAGGGGAAATTTTTATAATAAATTTCTCTAATAAAGGTCTCATTTCTCAAATATATAGAGGGCTAAGTCAAATGTATAAGAATATAAGCCATTCCCCAATGGTCAAAGGATATGAAAAAACATTCTTCAGACAAAGAAATCAAAGCTATCGATAATCATATGAAAAAATGTTCTGAATCACTCTTGAGTAGAGAAATGCAAATTAAAATTACTCTGAGGTACCACCTCACACATATCAGATTGGTCAATATGATAGTAAAGGAAAGTAATAAATGTTGAAGGAGAGGTGGCAAAATTGGGATACTAATGCACTGTTGATGGAGTTTTGAACTGATCCAAACTTTCTGCAGGAATTATGCCTAAAGAGCTATAAAACTGTGCATACCCTTTGATCTTATAATACCACTACTAGGCCTGTATCCCAAAGAGATCATAAAAAGGAGGAAAGGATCTATTTGTATGAAAATATTTATAGCAGCCCTTTTTGTGGTGACAAAGAACTGGAAATTGAGGGGATGTCCATTAATTGGGTAATAGCTGAGCAAATTGTGATATTTGCTGGTGATGGAATGCTATTATGCTATAAGAAAGGATAAACAGGATGATTTCAGAAAGAGCTGGAAAGAGCAATGTGAACTGATGCAGAGTGAAATAAGCAGAACCAGGAGAACATTGTACACAGTTACAGCAATATGATCACCTTTAAAGATTTTGCTTCTCTCAGCAATACAATGATGCAGGACAATTTTGAGGGACACAGAATGCTTATCCACTTCCAGAGAAAGAATTGTTGAAATTGAAGTGCAGATCAAAGCAATAGATTTTTCACTTTACTTTATTTAACATTATTATGTTGGAGTTTTTATTGTATATAGTATCCTCTTATAACAATGAACAATATGGAAATGTGTTTTGCATGATAATACATGTATAATCCAAATCAAATTGCTTACCATCTCCAGGAAAAGGGAGGGAAGGTGAGGAAGAAGGCAATTTGGATCTTATCACTTCAGAAAACTTATATGGAAAATTATTATATATAATTGATAAAATATTTTTTAAATAACACATAGTAGGTCCTATAATAAATACTTGCTGACAAAAAAAAAAGAAGAAAAAAGTTTAATGTTAAGATCAAAATTCTAACTGCTGTTTACCTCACCCTCTTGCTGAATAAGAATGCAGACAGAATATACTGAACAAGCCTCTTAACAGTTGGGTAGAGGAAAGATAGTGACACCATGAAAAGAGGGCATGTGCACTCTTGGGAAGACCCACCTCTTGCCCTGAGTGAAGTCAGAATCCTCCCATCACAGGGGCTTTGGAAAGGGCAATCACCTCACTAAGAGCATAAATCAGAGTAGTGGATTGAAGTAGAAGTTGTGTTTTTTTGTTTGTTTTGTTTTGTTTTTCTGGGGAATCCAGAGCAAGAAGTTGTGTGAAGGCCTGGCTCCAGGTCTCAGCTCTTGGAGAGGCTGCTAAAGGAATGGCCAGTCCATGTGGCTGGTGCTCTCGCTTTCTTGGCCTGATTTTTATTATTTAATAAATAATTATGAATTTAGATAGAGTCTCCAGAGAATATTTAATCTTTTTTTGTTAGTTTTTTTTTTAACCCTCACCTTCCATCTTAGAATCAATACTGTGTATTTGGCTCCAAGGCAGAAGAGTGGTGAGGGTAGGCAATGAGGGTCAAGTGACTTGCCCAGGGTCACACAGCTGGGAAGTGTCTGAGGCCAGATTCGAACCTAGGACCTCCCATCTCTAGATCTGGCTTTCAATCCACTGAGCTACCCAGCTGACCCCAGAATATTTCATCTTAACATATTTTTATGGTTATTATTGTTGTCCCTCTGCACTAACTATGCCCTGATTAGTGAAATATGTTCATTAACTACTGGGCTTGTGAGTTTGACTGCCAAAGAGAACCTGGGAGAAGGCAGAAAAGAAAGAGAAAGAGAACTGTGGCATAAATGTTATCTTTGAGATCCCAGGGGCAAATGGGATCTCAAATGGGTACCCAAAAGATGGAGTACTAAATGAATTTTCCCCATAAGGAATAAGGTAAATTCACATAATCTGTTCCAGACACCCAGAAAACCCAGATTTTTATAAGGCATTATGCACATTAATTAATTAGTTAATTAAGCATTAATTATATATAAACAAATAAAAAACAATAATTAGGTTAAATAAATTAATTTTAATTTTACCTGTATTGAAAGGAGTTCATGGCCTAAAGAGATAATGGAGAGAAGGATTTGTTCTGGCATTGAAGGATCAGAGCAAACCAATGATCACAACTAGAAAAACAACACAGAGTACATATTAACCTATTCATAATAAGTCAATAGCATTAAATTAAATATGACAAACTGCGTTGTCATTATGGCGAACTAAATGTACTTAAGAAAATTAAATACCATCCCTGAATGCTAAAGTATTTGAAGACTGCCAGTTTGCAGGGGGGATGGGTGATGGAAGAAAAGAAGTAACATGGTGCCAAAGTTGTCCTTTATTCCAAGTGAAGAAGGCCTATAATATGCTTTCACAATACACTAACTCAAATCCAAAAAAAGCCTGTAAAATAATCCTAATCCACCACCACCACCTGTGCAATCTCCACCCAGGTCTCAGGCTTATTTAACTACTTATCACCCAAGAATAGTTTGTTTAAATACTGGAACATTATTTTTAACCTATCGGATAGCCAGGTAATTATAGCTGCTGCTGGCAGTAGTAGTCAAGAGGAGAAAAAGCCTTAAAACTAATATATTAACCAGAAAAAAAGTCAGTATGGCTTAGAGGAGTCCTAGGCTTGTAGTCATAGATAGGCTTTGAACTCCAGAGAAGGAATTTGCATACCAGAAGTTCTATACACAATACCTTAATCACACAGCCTTCCTATATTCCATACATTAATCAGAAGAGATACTGTGCACAATATTAACTGCTAAAGCCTGGTTACTGAAAGCTTTTTTGGGATTTCTTCAGGAGGCCTTGAGATCTTAAGATAATTCAATGATTATAACTGTGAACTTTTAAAAAATCACCAAAAAGATATTGTATTACAAATTGTAAAACCAATGAAGGTCCTAGAAAAGAGATAATGAAACATTCCTTCTCCTTCATGGCAGAGAGAAGGCAGACAACTACATTAAAATATTATATATATTGTCAGTCAAAGTTTCTATAGTTATTTTTCCATGTTTCAAAATAGGATTCAATAGGGGAGGGGATAGGAAATGCCTACAATGTAAAGGCAAAAGAAATCAACACAATTAACTTGATTATTATTTTTTTAAAACCCCTAACTTCCATCTTAAAACCATACTAAGTATCTACTCCAAAGCAGAGCTATAAGGGCAAGACAATGGGAGTTAAGTGACTTGCCCAGGGTCACACAGCTAGGACATATCTGAGGTCACATTTGAATCCAGGACCTCCCTTCTCTAGGCCTGACTCAATCTACTGAATCACCTATTTCTCCCCTACAATTAACTTTTTTTAAAAGAAAAAGGAAGAGAAGAGAAAAGAAAAGAAGCAAAACAAAATTAAAAAGACTTCCAGGAAATCTTTTCACTAGACATCAAGCTGTCTGGATCAGAAACCAAGCCCTGGAAGACTTAATGCCATAGTTCCTGCAACTTTCAATGTCTTGAATTGGTGGTAGCTTCAGTTACCTATTACATTTAGGATTAGGATTCTTCAAACTTGTTTCACATTGTTGTTATTCAGTCATTTTTCAGTCATATCTGACTCTTCATGATCCCATTTAGGATTTTCTTGCCAAAGTTACTGGAATGGTTTGCCATTTCCTTCCCCAGCTCATCTTATAGGTGAGGAAACTGAGACAAACAGGGTTAAATGACTTGTCCAGAATCACACAGCTAGTTAGTATCCAAAGCCAGATTTACACTTAGTTCTTCCTGCCTTCCTGTTCCATGCTCTATCCACTGTGTCACTTAGCAGTTCCATGCTTCATATTACTCCCTAGACATCTCATCATTGCTCTCAGTCTCTTTGTGGCTCCCCTTCTAAATTCTCTGCTCGATTTCCAATTCTGGAACCATAATCAAATCAACTTTATCATTGCTCCAGGAAAGGGTTTGTTAATATAATCCTTTATGAATCCATTAACCATCCCAATAACTTTCCAAGTCAATCTATCCCTCTCCAGTCAACACTTTCCTAGGTATTGCCTTCTCCAATTAAAATATAACCTCCTTAATGGCAAGGAATAATCCCCCTTCTCCCTGCTCCCTAGGTGCTGGACATATAGCAAAGACTTAATAAATGCTTTTTCCTCCATTTATTCATTCATTCATTCTTTCCTTTAGCAGTGGGAAAGCCTTTTTGATCTCTCAATATCTTTTATATCATATATAATCATGTTAGATATAGAAGAGACTTTAGAAATAATCTAATTCAAATTCTATACTCCTTAATATGAGAAAATTAAAGTCAATCAAGCAATCAACAAACATTTTGTAAGTGCCTGGAAATTATTGGGGATACAAAGATAAAAGTCAAAGTCCTTACCCATAGAGGGAAAGCGACTTATCTAAGGTCATAAATATCATTGTTAAAAAGGGGAGATGATTAGTTTTCATAGAAAGGCACAATAGGAAACACATTGGAAAAACAGGGTACCATCAGACTGTGGAGAACTTTAAATGCCAAGATAGTTCAAGCTTTATTTAATAGACAATAAGAGAGTCATTGAAAGGTTCAAGCAGAAAAATGTGCAAATTTATACATAAGAAAGATCACTGTGGAGGTAAGAGAAATTGGAGGTTTAGACACTGACTCACAGAATCACAAAACTTATAGTTGGAAGGGACCATATATTACAACACATTCTCAAAAGGAATTGCTGCTTCTAAATTTACATCTTTATTCGGAGAACAGGAAAGGAGAAGAGAGGAGAGGAGAGACCAGCTCACTGCTGGAAGCTGGTCAGAAGAAAAAGAATCCTCTACTATATAAAGCGTCAGTTGGGAAAAGAACAGTTCAAATAGCTTTAACCTTTTCTTCTACTGCCTACAGCTCTAGTGTTGGAGGTTTGTCCGTCTTCCTCTTTACTGACACTTACTGCTTGAGAACAGGAAATCCCTGAGAACCCAAGTAAGTAAACCTTGTAGATTCTAGATTTCAAGTCTGTTTGCTGATGGGGGCTAATGTTACCTCAGGGAGAAAATTCTATATACCAGAGGCTTAGGGCTCTGCTTTCATTAAAAAGAGTTTAACATTACTTTAAGAGCATAAGAATATAGATTGGAGAAGCCCAGAACAATGGCCCCACCCAGGAGATGATTTACAGCATAGAATGTTCCTTAAGGACATCAAGGAAATCAAGGCTGAGAAACCACCTAGCCCTGCCATTCAGGGTTCTTGACAGGTGGGTATCTGGGAGCAGGTGGAGGTAAATAAGTGAGTCTCTAATCACTTTGAGGTTCTAGGGGAAGCTATAGAGCTACTGCTCAGAACTGTAACTTTTGAAGCACTACCAATGTGCTTCCCACTCAAAAAAATTGGCACAAAAACATTCCTAAACACTCAACAAAGAAGGGAGGAACTTATTAACCATTGCATAAAAATTCAGTCAATCACCTCAGTCACACTCTCCCACTGACTGATTAAGAATAAGCACACTGGTGAAGGCTCATGATCTGCAGGGTTAGAAGGATAGTAATCCATGTTTATTCTTAGAACTCTAATAGCAACCACTTTTTTTAGGGACCCAACTTGTCAGTGCCAATGAGAATTGGAGAATAAGCTCAGAGTGGATACTATATTTATAACATGAGCCATCATAGATTAGCTGTCCAGGAAATAATATTCATCAGTGAATCCGTTTTTTCATTATCAAAAAAAGAAACATCAAAGAGTTTGGAGCCTAAAATATGTTTAATGTAGGCACAATTCTAAAACAACTCATTCCAGGCACTTTTCTAAGATTATATTTTGGCTCATTTTCATCTTTCTGAATCCCTTATAGGACCTTTTACTCATCAGCATTTTTATTTTAAAGTAACTATTATCTCCTCACATCTATGAGACTGTTTCATATTCCATTTGCTCCAAAATGTAGTCACAATGAGTTAACTGCACAATTCAAGTTAAACCTCAGGGAAATTTGAGGACATCTTTGTAAACATAAAATCTAGTCCATTTCCAAAACTTTAGCTAAGGAAATATTTGGGGTGGAAGGTAGGAGACTGGGGGTGTGAATGAGTGTATATGAATTTTCAGGAGGAAAAAAACACTCCCCAGGTGCAGAAGGGCTGGTCAAATCATGTTAGCTGTAAGCTCCATTGCTGAAAAGCTGCCAGAAAGAGAGAGATGTTTCAGTTATATGATGTACACCTGGATTGTTACCTCATCTCCTGGTTCTTCGGCACTTCACACATAGATGCAATTTCTCAAAAATATATTTTTTTAAAAGTTCAAGTTGTGCTGAGCCAATAAAAGACTAAACTTCCATAAATTCCCTGGTTGGTACTGTATCCCAGGGTTTGGTTTGGTTTGGTTTTAAGGGAGGTGGTATTTTTGAGGAGGCAGTGGAGATTGAGGGCTCAATGCTGATCAGAGTGGCAACATGCCATTGGGGTGGGACTTGGTGTCAAGAAGACCTAGTTTCAAATGCCTTCTCTGATAATTACTAGCTATGTGACTCTGGGAAAGTGACAACCTCCCTAAGTCTCAGTTCCTCATCGGCAAAATGTGGATAATAATACCTACGTTATTTATCTCACAGGATTATTGTGACGTTCAAATAATGCATGCTGAAGGGTCACATAACTGTCAACTGCTAATACTCTGAAAAAACACAACAAAATCCACCCATAATAGGGATTTCCTTACTTTTCACTTTTTGATCTAGGATACAATATTTGAGAAAATGACAAAAATCCTCACAGAAAATATGGAATTAGGTGTCCAGAAGATAAAGACTAAGAAGGATGTCTACCCATCTATATATCCACTGATGACTTGCTATGGCATGGTTCATATCACACATTGGACTGTTTCTTGAAAAAATAAAGTTTCAGGATCAATTGGGTGAGGTAGGATAGAAGAACACACCCTACTTAGAGGCAATGTGGTGCGATGAAAAGAGAGCTGGCTTTAGCATGACAAATCTTGAGTTCAAATCCAAACTCTGACACTTATTATTTGTGTTACCTTAGACAAATCACAAAACTGTACTGGGCCAGAGTTTCCTATTCTGGAAAATGAGAAGAACTGGATTAGATGACCCCAATGAGTCCCTCCTATAACATGGAATAATCTCAAAATATGAGCAAAGAGTATTTTCTTATTCCCCTATTTTATTCCAAAAACCACAGAATATGTCTGTTATGTCTCTTTCAAATGAATCTTAAAACTCCAAATACTTCCATCACTAAACAAGTAGAGAAACTTTATCTCTATGAATGCCTTCAAGGATAGCTACTAAGCACAGTAAAACATTCACCACTTTCCAAGATTTGCTACATAAATTTCTAGAGATTTTGGAATAGATTTGTCAAATAATACTCCATTTGTGGGACTGATTTCAATATGTCAGGGACTTTATATCTTAAGTAGACATCATCGCTAAAATTCAAAAGTATTTATTACCTTTAAAAAAAATGAAAATAGGGCGTGGCTGGGTAGCTCAGTGGATTGAGAGCCAGGCCTAGAGATGGGAGGTCCTAGGTTCAAATCTGGCCTCAGACACTTCCCAGCTGTGTGACCCTGGGCAAGTCATTTGACCCCCATTGCCTAGCCCTTACCACTCTTCTGCCTTGGAAACTCCAAGACAGAAGGTAAGGGTTTAAAAAAAAAAAGAAAAAGAACCTACTATGTGCTGGGGGAATTTAGCTAGCAAAAGTAGATAGAGTACCAGACCCTGACGGGGGAAGGCTCATTTTCTTGAGTTCAAATCTGGCCTTTGACATTCACTAGTAGTGTGACCCTGGGCAAGTCACTTAACCCTGTTTGTCTCAGTTTCCTTATCTATAAAATGAGTTAGAAAAAAATAAATTAAATAAAATGAGTTCTATAAGGAAATGACAAACTGCTCCAGTATCTTTGCCAAGAAAATCCCAAAATGGGGTCACAAAGAGTCAGATACAACTGAAAAACAAATAAACAACATGCACCAGGCATTATGCTAAATGTAGAGGATATAAATACTTTAAAGAAAAAAAACTGAAAATAAAAACAATTCCTGAACTGGTAAAGGTTAAATTCTCAGCCAAGATTTGAAAATTGAAAAATGTAAGTTTTATCAGGTTTTCCAATAAAAATCATGTCATAATAGGGATACTGTTCATAACCATAGGCTTCATACCTAACTTTGTAGAGAAATTAATGCATTCCCAAATCTTAAACTACATTATAAAGATGAAACCATTAAAACAATTTGGAATCAGTTTTAAAAAATAGAATGAACAAAAAAAAATAGAATGAACCATTTTGACTAAAAAAGTAAAACCTAGGAACAACTGGACTTAGTTGCTTAGGAATGTATAAACCCAAGAACACAAATTGCTAAGTCAAGAGTTTCCTTTTCAGAGGCAGTTAGGTAGCACAGTGGATAGAACATCAGACCTGGAATCAGGGAGGCCTTCCTTCAAATCTGGCCTCAGATGCTTCCTAGCTGTGGGAGCCTGGGCAAGTCACTTAACCCTAATTCCCTTGGAATCAATACTTAGTATCAATTCTAAGACAGAAGATAAGGGCTAAATAAAAAGAGCTCCCTATTCAACATAAAGAACAAAAAATTAGCAAAAAGTAATTGATGGAAATCAGGTTTAGACCAACAACTCATACCATTTCCCACAATAATGACAACAAAATGAACATGTGACATGAATATACATATTCCCACCATTATATATGTATGTATATAAATATATACATACATATATAAGAATGGGCAGAACCTTGGAAATTTATGGTCAGGGAGAGAGTGATTAACCAAACAAAAGATGTAGATGTTTATAGAAGATATAAGAATTTCAATGACAGAAAGTTTAAAAGCTTTTAAATGATACGAAATATTGCACTAACTCATTAAAAACAATGGAATTGAAAGCCAATTAATGCAGGTAGAATGAAAAGAAAAGCTGTTAATTTGGTAAATCTTTGCTGTAAATATTACAGATAAGGGTCTGATATAGAAGATTTGAGGAATCCATACAAATATACAAGTTCCTATCAGTTGCAGCAATCAGATATTCCCATTGATGAAAATCAGGTGCAGAACAGAAGTTTCCAAATTGGTTTTCCCACCTTTTGAAAGATGATATAACTATGGCACCTAACTTGGCAGATTCATAGATAACTGATCTATCTATATTTTTCTCTTATTACATATTATATATTAATTTGTAGGACTCTAGGCAAATCCATTCTTACAAACTTTTATTAAATGGACTTCATCCCTGACAAGAAGTCCATCATTCCCATTTTTTAAACTATGCTTCAGATATCTAAAACTCTTTCTTGAACATCATCTTCTTATGCAACTTTCATTTTCCCAACCCACCTTTCTCTTTCTCTTTCTCATTGCCTTTAGCTGGCAATGGTGATGAAAATATTATGCCCTCAAGGTTTTTAGTTGTATGTCCAAGACTATGCAATCCTTTATAATTTATATATTATGATGTCATATTATAGCCAAGTTCTCAAAAATTTGTGTTTACAATGAGTTTTCTATAAATCTACTATAATGATTTGCTCTTTAAAATAATTCTATGGCCAATACCTTTGTGAAATGAAAAATATTTTTAAAAAATTGAATAACCCCCCAATTTATCTAGTATCATATTTCAAGTTTCAGTGAGGTATTTGCTATGGGGCACAGGGGCATGTAGCTATGTATGTATGTATGTAGCCTAGGAGCAGCTAGATGATGCAGTAGAGTGCTGTTCCTGGAGACAGGAAGACTTCTTCCTGAGGAAGTAATCTTTTGGGTTCAAATCTGGCCTCAGACACTCACTAGCTATGTGACTGGGCAAATCACTTAATCTTATTTGCCTCAGTTTATCATCTGTAAAATGAGTGGGAGAAGGAAATGGCAAACCACTCCAGTAACTTTGCCAAAAAAAATCCAAATGGGGTCACAAAAAATTCAGACAGAACTAAAAAACTATAGAACACTGATAGATACTGGCATAAATGTTCTTATTGTTCATTTTAATTGAAAACATATGTAGGGGGGGAAAGGGAATATGATTTCTCCCTTCCTTCACCTTAGTAAATGGAATCATATAAGGTCCAGAATATAATCAAAAAGTTTCAAGAAGATGTTACGGGATTTTTTTTACAAACCCACAACAAATGAATAAGTCTTTAATCAGCTTAAAAGGGAAGACTTGGCCATTACATAAAGGCAACTGACATTACTTAGGAAACATCTTATGATTTGTTTGAGAGAATCAGTCTCTTCTCTTGGGTCTACGTACAAAAGAAATAATTCATTGGGTGCTGAAAGAATCCAGACTTAGTAGTGCTTTGGGAAAGCAGACTCCTTTTCCTGTATCAGCAAAGGTGAAGGGGATTTTCTTTTCTTTTCCCCATTCCCAATGGTTCATGTTATCAGAGTTACTGGATTTTAAGAAGTTAATATATCTAGTCAGGAGCAAGGATACACCCAAGAACAGACAGAATATACAAAAAGACAGACACCCACACAAAGAAATAGCTTCAAAAAACACCAGAAATGAGTGTGAGCTTTGGATTCAAGTGAGGAGGGACTCTTAATAGGACAGCTGAATAGTTCATCTAGGAGACATATTGGGGAATGGCTTAAACCAGTGATTCCCAAAGTGGGCACTACCTCGATCCAGAGAGGCAGTGATGGCCACAGGTGCATTTATCTTTCCTATTAGTTGCTATTAAAATTTTTTAAAAATTAATTTCTAGGGGGCTAAGTAATATTTTTTCTGGAAAGGGGGCGGTAGGCCAAAAAAGTTTGGGAACCACTGGCTTAAACTAACCTTCTACTAGAGAAAAGACACATATCCTCACCTAAGCCATACTGTGTAAAGAATTGTGCCTCACTATCAATATATTCACATTTGAGACCATTATTCCCCCAAAAAGAGGGCAAATTTCTGGTAGAATAAAACATTTTGAGGAAAATGTTTTGTACCAATTCTCTCTATTATACAATATTAGTAAAAGTCTTTGCTAAAAGCTAAATAGGTTTCCAGGTTGTTGTTCATTTCAGAAGTAGAGGTCATTTGCTACAGTAGTAGAAGTAGCTACCCACATAATTAGCCCTAGAACTTGACAGTTATTGCCCTCTAGATATCCAAACCTTAAATGTACATACAAGTAAGTTTGAGAGAGCAATATAGAACAAGTCTTACATATGTAAATATAAAAAAAGTATTTACTACTAGTAGCATAGTAAACAAATTTTATATTAAACAAAATTTTCTGAAATGCACCTTTGGACATTTGAAACATGAGTATAAAAAAACAACCAAAACTCCAGCAATTTTCTTTAATAAAATAAAATAACATCAAAGAAATATGTGTTTATGTCCCTGGTTTCTAAATAATGAGGTGAAATTCCTTGTAAAATTCATTCACAAACTACTAGAAGACTAAAGAATGTTAATTGAAACTCCATGTATTATAAATTTGAATTGTATATATGTTTATTCTATTTTTTCCCCATGTACCAGTAAAGAAAGCATTTCTCAGGGTCTTCTCATTTTAGCTTCAACAAATATTAGAAGAAAACTAGGATAAATTACAAGATCTAAAAGTCTTACAAGATTTGGTTTCATTTAATCCAACTTCTTTTCCTAAAATTTGTCCAACTCAATTTAATTAAACAACTGATTTGACTCATTATTTCCACTCAACTAATAGAATCAACTGATGAGTTTGTAATTGTATAGTCCAACCTTATCCTGGTCATATCCTTATATTTCTGAAGGATAATCTCTATTTTTCAAAGGAAAAATGTTTAATGACCAGTTCTTTTTTAAAAAAAAAATGTTAATTGGCAAGCCATTCCCTGATCAATAAATGGGCAAGGGACATGAATAGGCAATTTTCAGATAAAGAAATCAAAACTATCAATAAGCATGAAAAACTGTTCTAAATCTCTTATAATCAGAGAAATGCAAATCAAAACAACTCTGAGGGTACCACCTCACACCTAGCAGATAAATGTTGGAGGGGATGTGGCAAAATTGGGACATTAATGCATTGCTGTTGGAGTTGTGAATTGATCCAACCATTCTGGAAGACAATTTGAAACTATGCCCAAAGGGCTTTAAAAGACTGCCTGCCCTTTGATCCAGCCATACCACCGCTGGGTTTATACCCCAAAGAGATCATAAGGAAAAAAATTTGTTCAGAAATATTTAAAGCCATGCTCTTTGTGGTGGCAAAAAAATTGGAAAATGAGGGGATGCCCTCTGATTGGGGAATGGCTGAACAAATTGTGGTATCTGTTGGTGATGGAATACTATTGTGCAAAAAGGAATAATGAACTGGAGGAATTCCATGTCAACTGGAATGACCTCCAGGAACTGATGCAGAGTGAAAGGAGCAGAACCAGGAGAACATTGTACACAGAGACTGACTGATATGCTATGACACAATTGAATGTAATGGACTTCTCTACTAGCAGCAATGAAATGATCCAGGACAATTCTGAGGGACTTATGAGAAAGAACACTATCCACATTCAGAGGAAGAACTATGGGAAGAAACACAGAAGAAACACAGAAACACAGAAGAAAAACAACTGCTTGATCACATGGGTTGATGGGGATATGATTGGGGATGTAGAATCTAAATGATCACCCTAATGCAAATATCAATAATATGGAAATAGGTCTTGATCAATGACACATGTAAAATCCAGTGGAATTGCATGTGGGCTATGGGAGGCAGGTAGAGGGAGGGGAGTGAAAGATCATGAATCTTGTAACTATGGAAAAATATTATTAATTATTTAATTAAATGAAATTTTCCAATAAATAAATAAATTTTAAAATATAAAAATGATATTTGGGCATATGTTTGTGGGGTTTTGATTTTATAAGATTATTCACTTACAAAAATGAATAATATAGAAATATGTTTTACAAGATAATACAGACTGAATTGCTTGCCAGCTTCAGAAGAGGGGAGGGAAGGAGGAAGAGAGAGACAATATGGGTCATATAATTTTGGAAAACATATTGATATTTGTTATTAAAATAAGACTTCAAAAAAAATTCCGACCAATTTATTTTTTAAATCTTACTTTCTCTTTTCACAGTAGAATGCTCCATTTTGCCTCTTATTCTGCTAAAGATATTTTGTAAAGCATATTATGCCATCTCTGATACAGGCCAACAAACTACCCAGGGTAGATAACGGACCAATTTAACATCTGACTCACTCTGCTCTTTCTAGAAGCAATAAAAATGGCTGATGTCTCCTAACGGGATAGGAAGGAGACATCTTCTCCTCATTCAGATAGGTTCCCATCAGGCTTCTTATATGTAAGGAAAAGCAAGATAAAAAACATTTATTAAGTATTTACTATGGACCAGGCAGTTTGCTAGGTGCTGGGGATACAAATACAAAGAGAAAGATACTCCCTGAATTCAAGCAACTTACATTCTGATCGGGGAAAACAAAACCTAAAAGGAAGGGGAAGGAATACCAGCAAGAGGCAAGGTATTGAATCTCAAAAGTCAGAACCCTGGAAGGGAATGGCTGGCCCTGGACTCTCTTCAAAACAGAGGTACCAGAGAGAATTTACCATATGAAAGAAGGAGGCCAGCATGGCAGAGAGATGTTCTAGGGCACTGATGGAGAACCTTTTAGAGAAGGAGTGCCAGGCCCTTCCCCCAGACTGCTGTGCCCACTCTTCCCCCAGAGACTGTGTGCCATGCCCTTCCTCCACTTACCCCACACAGGGGAAGGAGAAAGTGCTCCCATTGGGCTACTCAACAGAAGGGAGGGTGAAGTGAGGAATGTACAAAGCAAGCTATATATAAAATAAATTGGAAAAAATCTATCTATAAAAAGTCATCCAGCTAGTCTGTGATAGATCTAAGTGTCATATCCAAGTTTTTGAACTCCCAATCCAGTGTTCTTTCTAGCACTCCACTTTGCCTTTCTATAAAACACAAAAATATATCCCTCTTAATGATAACCTTCTTCTGATCTCTTTACAATTGACTTTTCCTCTATTTTTTTTTTAGGATCTGGTATTTTTGTCAAGATAAAAATATATATTTTTTTAATTTGGGGGAAATTATGTTTAAGATTTGCATCCATTAAAGCCATAGTTAGTGATTTCAAAACATATAAAATACATATTCCTAGTTTTGAAATGTTCCATAGAATGCCACTGTATGGAAAGATATAATCAATATGCAATATGAAATATCAAGATCATTACAAACTCATGATAAGTTAAGTGAACCAGGAAAACAATGTATACAATTACTACAACAATGTAAATGGAAAGAAAAATTCAAAATAAAATGAAACCAAATGCTGTGTACTGATAATGACCAAGTTTGAGCCAATAGGCAAATTAAAAAATATGCCTTTTTTCATTTATTGGAGAAATGGGAAATTACAGATGCATATGGGTGAAGGTTGCATATGTTATTGTAGACCTTTTACATGCTGGCTAATTTTGCTGAACTACTTTTTTTAAAACATTTTTTTAAAAATAGATACTAGAGGTTTCGGGTTAAGATGGCGGCAGAGTAAGAAGCAGCTCTTAACCTCTCCTGACCGAAACACACAAAACTCCTCAAGGGGACATAAAAACAAGTCCAGACGAACGGAGGAACCCCACAACAGGGCACAGCGTGGAAGGTACTTGGAATCGAGGCATTTCCATGCTATAAAGGGCTCTCACTAAATCGCGGGCTGAGCAACTGCCCCACCCCCACCCCCTCCACACACAACACCTGTAGCTCCGAAGCCAGCTAAAAAGAAATAGAGCAAGTTTGGGGCACCCATCGAGTCATTGGCAGCTCCGAGACCTGTTCCTGAGAGCAGCAAGACTTAGGACCCCATTAAGCCAAAAAAGGCACGCGAAATCTGAGCTCGGGAACAGGACGCTGGGCGCAGAACGCAGGCTGAGCAGAGCGCAGGCACTGCGGAGGCGTGGGTGGAGGCAGACACAGCCAGGAACTAAAGCCTAAGTGGGGAACCAGTGTGGACGGGTATACGACGGTGGAAGCAGCGCCCTGAGACTTGTAAAGGAACCTCCTGCAGAGGATCAAGCAAGGGGGCCCACCAGGGGGCTTGACCTTGGAAAAAACCAGAACTCAGACCTCAGGAGCCAATAGATCGCTGACAGACACTGAGTGCGAGGATAAATCTGAGAAGCTGCTGGGCTAATGATGGCTACTCAGTCACAGGAAGTTCAGAGGAGAAAGAATAATAACAAGAAAAAGAAGTCTTTAACACTCGACAGCTTTTACACAGAGAAAATCCAGACAACCGAGCAAACAGAGGAGGAGAACAAACAAGCATCCAGACCCTCCCCAAATAAGGAAAACTCCTCACAAGCTATGGAAGAGTTCAAAACTGAGATTTTGAAGAAAATGGAAGAGATCTGGCAAGAAAATAACAGTTTAAAAGGTAGAATCTTGCAACTGGAAAGTGAGGCTCAGAAACCAAATGAACTGATAAGCAAATTGAACACAAGAAATGACCAGATTGAAAAGGAATACCAGAAGATTATGGCCGAAAAC
>NC_058130.1:245936937-245962535 GCF_016433145.1 Gracilinanus agilis | reverse complement strand
TATAAAGGGTCTATCTAAAATAATAATTTCTTAAATAAATATATCAATGCTAGGCTAAATTTCAATATTGAAGCTAGATAATCTAAGAGCTCGCTCATTGACTTCCTCCCTCCACAGAAGATCCAGTCAACTGCCTCTCTCCTCAAGATTCTAAAAGCCCAACTGCTTTTGGAACTCAGCCAAATCTAGAAAAAACTATATCCCCCAATTCTGTATACTACACTAGATTATAGGAGCCAGAATGGAAGCCAGGATGAGGTGCTTGGATAGAATGTGGTTCAGAGGAAGTCCTACATCTTAACATATGTTAAGCACCGCAACCTCAAACCCCAAACAAGTTCAAATGTCTTGGCTTGTCTTGGCTCAAAATTACATCAATCCCACTGGGATTAGTTGGTCTCTTTGATCTTGTGCTCGATTTGCACTATGCAAATTGCCTTTGTGCTTCTTTAGCACCGTGCAGTGGCTCTTTTTATATTTTCTTCTTTTGGAATCAAGCTTAATAATCATTAATAATAATAATCATTAAGCAAAGTCCCATAATATTTAAACAATTAATGGCATTCTACAGTTTAAAGCCTTTTGGAGTATACATTAATATTAGAACAAATGTATTTTAAACTTATATTACTGTAAAATAAAAAAAAATATTAATATTGTTTATATGTACTTCAAAGTACTCAAATACTATATTGCAAATACAAGGAAAATGAGAAAAAATGTTTTAAAAATCAAAAATATATAACTTAGAATCAGTGACACACTGTGTCAGCCAAGAGGAGGTAGAATACAAAAATTCCTCATCAAAAAATGAGACCCATTTCCTTTTTAAACTTGGCCATGATCTACTGTGAATTCAGATGATTTTTATAAAATAACAGGTATATAAAAACAAAACAGTAGTAGAGTAAATAATGCACATTCAAATAAAGTACCAAATTCCCAAAATTCACAATAGCCCAGTTATTGACAATAGCAAACAAACTCATTATTATATAGGATTTACATGAGTTTATACATAGCCACTTGCTATGTGATGTTTAAAAAAAATCTATTAACTGATAGATATTTGTCACAAGTTATACAGATGTAACAATTATTTCAAACTTGGCAAAAACACAAACCTCTGTATTGCTCAGGAAAAGCTTTTTGGGGTCTAGAACATCACCAAGAATTTAGATCCTTCTGGAAGTAAAGTAAACTAAAGAGTTAAAATATGCATGCAGGAGTTCTTTTTGGTTTCCTGTTTTATATATAAAGTTTTGGTAGGAACTTCTATTTGGTTTTCTACCTTTAATACAACATTCTTTATTATATATATATATGTATATATATACATACATATATATATCATCCATTCAGAAGGTACTACGTATCTAAAGTCATTTCTAAAAACCCCTAATAGAATTTCAATTTAAATTCTTAAGTCATCATATTCTCCAAGGTTGTATAAGTAACATGTGACCTCAGTATTTAAGATGGCAAATCCAGGATACATAAGACTTATGAGCTTTTTACAACTTAAACAATTTTTTTGTGTTAGATGTTCATGGACTTTTTACAATGATATGTTGTTCAGTAAAATCATAGGTAAATGGTACAGATAAAGAATCATATAACAGAATTAGATTAATATAGGTAAACTTTAAAAAAATGAAACCTTAAAGAAATCAACAAACCAATAATATAAGCAAATAAGCAATGCAGTCAAAACCCTTTTTACCAATTCCAATAGACTTGTTCCCTATTAGGGAAGGGAGATGAAACTCAAGTAGTTAGCAAGCAATGAATTCCCATATATCTTTAAGATTCATTCCCCTCTTCAGTATTTATCATCCATTTGCATTTCGTTTGTCAGAGCTCTGAATTTCTTCTTAGTGAGGGAGAATTCTGCACTGAGCATTTGAGACTTTCAAAACTTTGTCAAAATATTTCAATTTGGCTTCTAGTTTAAACAGAACAGTTTTCTGCATATTCTTCTTGAGGGGAAGGAAACAGGATGGTAAATCACCAATGAAGATACAAACTGCTAGTAAGGACCGCTGACCCTGGGCTTGGGAAGCAGGCTGTGGCATGCAGAGACAGGCCTCAGGGCTGGTGGAAAGCAGATGGGTGGGCATGGCAGAAGAAAAAACTTACTAACAACTGAAAATCTCTTAAAAAATACTTGAGAATTCTATCCCTTCATGGTTGCCATAAAATGAGATTAAAATTAATGTGCAAAATACTAAATATTATATTTATGAATATTTTATTAATAATAAGCTAACAGAGACCTAATTAAAAAGTTACTAACCAGCCCGCTCCCAGGAACAAAAAAGAAAAAGAGGGAGATGTTACAGCCAAATATAAAAGAATAATATGACACGCAAATGTGGAAGGCACAGAAGAGACTAAAGGGAATTTTGGGAAAACTAAGGACTTCTGGGAGATGAAGTCCAAGGTTCAAAATCTCCATTTATACATTACAAATGAAAGATACATATAACATTTCATGTTTTATATTTTCATTAAATACATTATTTGATTTTTTTAAAAAGCACTAAATAATAGTGACAAACGATGGGATATTGTGGCAAACTTAAGTAAAAATATTTCATACATTTCTTCTAAGCATAAATAAGAAGAATTATTGACAAGTCAATCTGATCACAAAAGTAGGTTCCCAATTTTAAAAAATGGTTAATTGATTACCAGAATCTCTCCTCTCAAGTTGTCTAAAGAAAAGTTTGAGTTATTCCATGAGTAATTTACTCATGTAAAATATAGTTAACTACATAAAACAAAATTGTTTAAGAAATTCTAACGTCAGTTGGGACATTAATGCATTATTGGTGGAGTTGTGAAATGATCAAATCATTCTGGAGGATAATTTGGAATTATGGCCAAAGCTCTGTTCCCTTTGATCCTGTAAGAGCAGTACTGGATTTCTATCACACAGAGATCATAAAAAAGGAGAAAGGACATACTTGTATAAAAATATTTATAGTAGTTCTTTTTGTGGTGAAAAAGAATTGGAAATTGAGGGGATGCTCATCAGTTGAGAAGTGGATGAAAAAATTATAGTATATGTTGGTGATGGAATAGTATTGTGGTATATTATATTTATTATTATATTTATCCTACAATTTTCCATTACAGTACAAGAAATGATAGGCAGAATGATTTCAGAAAAAGCTGAAAAAATCTATATGAACTAATGCAGAGCAAAATAAGCAGAACAGGAAAACATTGTACACAGTAACAGCAATATTATACAATGATCAACTGTGAAAATCTGGCTACTACTCTCAGCAATGCAATGATCTTGGACAATTCTAAAGGACTCATCATGGGGAATGCTATCCACATCCAGAAAAAGATTTTTTTTACTTCTTTTTCCAGTATTTCTAATTTCCAGAATTTCCAAATTCTATTTTTATGAAATTTTTCTTCACTGGATTTTTGTGCCTCTTTTTCTACTTGACTAATTTAGCTTTTTAAGCTTTTCTTTTTCCATTACTTTCATTTCTTTTCCCCATTTTTCTTCCACTGCTCATTTGATTTTTGAATTCTTTTTTAGGACTCTTCCAATACCTGAGACCAATTCCCATTTTTCTTTGAAGTTTTGCATGTGGTTGCTTTGATATCACTGTCCCCAAATGAATCTATACCTTGCTATTCTTTGTCATCATAGAAATTTCTATGATTCCATATTTCTTTTGCTGTTAGCTCATTTTCCCAGACTTTTTTGCTTATAGACTGGGAGTTCTAAAACTTCTGATTCTGTCTCTTCTGCTGATGGTTTACAAGACTCAACACTGTGAGCTATTTTGTTCTTGTTCTAGGGGTTTCACTATAGGCTTGAAAGGGCCAGGTACTAAGGACTTTGGGATCTCACTGCAGGCTGGCACCAGGATTTGGGACTTCAAAAGGTAGATATAGATTGCTCTGCTATTGACTTAGTCATCTGGTCCCAAGATCCCAAAGTTGGCTTATGCCCAGGTTTAGAACCTGGTGCAGTAAGTGAGAGGTAGCCTGTACTCCTGTGCTCAATTTTACTTACAGTTTCCCCTTATCCTATGAAAATCAACTCTGTCTGCCCACCTTTCAAGTTGTTTTCTCTGTCTTCTTGTTGTCTTCTGTGATTCCAGTATTTTTGAGGCACTATTTTAATGTTGGTTTAAGAGGATTCTTGGGGTGGTGCCAGCTTTCACTGCTACTAAGCTGCCATCTTAGCTCTGCCCCTGTTGAGAAATTGTGTCCTAACATTTTTAGTGAAGTGTCTCTCTGCCTCTTTGTTTTAATCGTAACAGTTTAATGATAATTCTCCCCTTTCTCTAAGAAAGAAAAAAAAGTGCATGTGTGTATAAACATGGCAGGATGAATTGTGGTACACTTCCAAAGAGCATAATTAGCATGTAGTTATAGAAGCCATTCAATGTAGTATCCTCTGACTTGCCCAGGACACTTCTAGGGAAACATATGCTCACTTTTGAAGGACCTATTTCTTTAGGGTGACTCATCACATACTAACTGATCTCTTGTTCTAGACAAGCTCTAGAAAGAGAGATGAAAGATATAATATGCAGAATGAGTTATACTTTTGGATTTGATCAATGTGAGAATTTATTTTGCTTGACTGCATGTTTGTTATAAGGTTTTTCTTTTTTATGTTTTACTGAAGAGTAGAAGGGAGATAAAATAAATTCTTATTTTTTAAAAAAGGAAAATCAATTAAAAAAACAAATCCTTTGAGAAGGCTATCTAAAATCAATGTCATTACTTCTTTTCTTTTCACTGCAGCCTATCTTCTGACAATCATTTCATGAAATCTCTTTGCAAAGTTACCAGTGATTTCTGTTTTGACTATATGTTTTTAAATTTTTTAAATATTTCCCAATTACATTTAAAATTTTTATTTTCAATTCCAAATTCTCTCATTCCTCCTACCACTTTTTCCATCCACTGAGAAGTCAAGCAATATGATGCTCATTAGATATATAAAGTCACATAAAACATTTCCATATTAGTCATATCCCCCCTAAAAAAGGAAGAAAAATAAATGAAGGCAAAAAACATGTCATTCTACATTCTGAGTCCTTTGAAGTTTTGTTGAATAGTTGTATTGATCAGAGTTACTAAATCTTTTACAATTGATTATCTTTACCATATTGCTGGTAGTGTGTATGTAAACTGATCTTCTAGTTCTGCTCATTTCACTTTGCATTAGTTCATTCAGTCTTCCAAGGGTTTTTTGAAACCATCTCCTTATCATTTCTTGTAGCACAATAGTATTTGATTATATTCATATACCATAACTTTTTCAGCCATTCTCCAGTTGACAGGAATCCCCTGAGTTTCTAATATTTTGCCACCAAAAAAGAGCTGCTATAAATATTTTTCCTTTATCTTTGATACCTTTGGGGTATAGTCCCACTAGCAAAATTTCTTGGTCAAAGAGCATGCACTATTTTATAGCCCTTTGGGTATAGTTCCAAATTGTGCTCCAAAATGGTTAGACTAATTCACAGCTCCACCCACTTTTCCCCACATCCCTCCAGCATTTGTCATTTTCCTTTTCTGTCATCTGACAGATGTGAAGTAGTACCTGCGAGTTGTTTTAAATTGAATTTCTCTAATGTAATAATGTAATGTAAGTGATGTATTTTTATGTGTGGTTATTGATAGTTTTGATTCTTCTGCTGAAAATACCTGTTCTTATCCTTTGGCATTTATCAACTGGAAAAATGGCTCTTATTTAATAAATTTGGCTCAGTTCCCTATATATTTGAAAAATGAGACCTTTATTAGAGATAAAACTCTTTAATTTTATGTAATCAAAATTATCCATTTTACCTCCTGTGAACCACTCCACTTCCTTTTTGATCATGATCTTCCACTACCCATAGATCTGACAGGTAATTTTTCCATGCTCCCTTAACTTACTTATGATATGCTCTTTATGTCTAATCCATGTATACATTTTAAGCTTATTTTGGCAAATAGTGTGATACTGGTCTATATCTAGTTTCTGCCATACCATTTTCCAGTTTTCTCAGCAGTTTTTGTCAAATAGTAAATTGTTGCTTCTTTGAGTTTATCAAACACTAGGTTACCCATATGCTAATTTGCTTCTACATATTGTATATTTTATCTATTCCATTAATCAGCCAATCTATTTCTTATCCAGGACCAAATTATTTTGATGTTTATTGCTTTGTAACATATCTTAAGATCTGGTACTGCTAGAAACCCTTCACATTTGTTTTTTGTTGATTCCTTTGATATTTTTTACCTCTTGTTCTTCCAGACAAAACTTTTTTCCTAGCTCTATAAAGTAGTTATTTTGTATTTTGTGGCATTGAAGAACTAAATTAATTCAGGTAGTATTGTCAATTTTATTATACTGGGTTCTTGACTACTTCTAGTGCCAATGCTCCATGATGCCATTTTGCTAGCCAGACTCTACCCCAATGGCTGAAGACCTTTCTTTTTGTATTTCTCAGCTACTCTGGACTGGGAAAATAATTTGCTGTGAACATTTTGTTTTGCCTCTCAGAATTCAATTTGGTGCATTTTTTAAGTTGTCGTAGAGGGAGTATGTTGGGAGAGCTTGGCAAAAATGCTGGCTTCACTCTGCCGTCTTAGCTCTGCCCCAATGATTTCTATGCTGCCAAATTTAATCACCTTTTCTCAATTCTCATCCTTCTTGACTTCTCTGCAGCCTTTGACACTATTGCTCATTATTTCTCTTGATATTATCTCTGTAGATTTTTAGGACCCTGCTCTCTTCTGGTTCTCCTGCTACCTACTTAACATCTGCTACTCAGTTCTCTTTTTCTGGGTCTTCATTCAAGCCATGCCACTTGGCAGTAATTATCATTGTCATGACTTTGTCCTGTATTCTCTACTCTTTTCCCTCAATATTATTTTATTTGATGATTTCACTAACTCCTATAGATTCAGCTCAACTCTGCTGATATAGCTCTAACCTTTCTGCTAACTTCCCATCTTGCATCTCCAACTGGATATCTCAAAGTGGATGTCCTAAACTCAACATACTCCAAACTAAACTAATGATCTTTCCTTCAAAAACCTTCCCATCTTCCTAACTTCTGTTTCCACCATCTTCCTTGTCACGGGAGCTTAAAATCTAAGTGTCATCCTCAAGTCCTCACTCTCTGTTGCTAGTATACCTTACTCACCTCAAAATATGATGTGATCCAGTCATACCAGCCTCAGTGCTATTCCTCTCACAAGACAATCTATCTCCTAACTCAGTGTATTTTTGCTATCTGTTCCCCAATCCTGGAATGCTCTTCTTCCTCTTTCCTGCCTATTGGCTTCCTTGGCTTCCTTCTAGTCCTAGCTAAAAGTCCACCTTTTACAAGAAGATTTTACTGTTTTCCCTTCATGTTAGTGCCTTCCTTCTTTGATTACCTCTAATTTAACCAAAATGTATCCTCTTTACACAAGATATATGTTTTGTACTTGCTTACATGCTTCCCTCCCATAAGACTGTGAGCTCCTCAAGAGCAAGGATTGATTTTTTCCTCTCTTTGTATCCCAAGGACTTCGTACAGTGCTTGGTACATAGTAGGTGCTTAATCAGTACTTACTTGTTGACTAACCAATAGCTGAATATTAATTTTCCTAGTACTACAAATATTTGGGGACTTCAATACTGATAAAATTCATAATCAATATTTCAGAGTAGAGGTAGAGCACTGAAAGATGAAATCTCATATATTTCTCTCTTAGATCCT
Organism: Gracilinanus agilis; assembly: GCF_016433145.1. Taxonomy (NCBI): domain Eukaryota; kingdom Metazoa; phylum Chordata; class Mammalia; order Didelphimorphia; family Didelphidae; genus Gracilinanus; species Gracilinanus agilis. The sequence continues at coordinate 245,954,787 of NC_058130.1, read as the reverse complement.
TTGTTATCCAAACAACATTAAGATTAAACCTCAAGGATTTTCTAAAAGTCACTAATGAAAGAGGATTCAGTTGTCTGAAGCTCACCTCCTTCCAAAAAACTAGAGATGATATTAACAGTCAGATGCAAAGCATTTAAAGGTATTTGTCATCAAAAGGTTACTTGTAAAGCTGTCTCCCAGTACTTTGTAAGAAATGAACCCAGAAGAGACATCAAGGATCTTTTCTTTTCCACTCTTTTCACATTATTCACTTCATCTCAGGATCAGCACACATTTGTAAAAGGAGACTGCTAGATTCAAATGAGAAGAAAGAAATGTGCTTTTAGGTTTCTGTTTCATCTCCTAGATATTGGCCTGCTTAATCATTTGAGTAGAGAGAGAATATATATTGAAAAATAGATCAGGCCTGAGAAATCTGTGTCCTTTGGCATTTTAAGCTTCTCTCTCTAAAGCAATTAAATAGGAGGAATCATATATCACTGTAACATCCAATGGATTTTTTTGTTAAGGAAAATGATCAGTCAGAAGGGGTGCTATGGTTATTTAATGTATGGCCATTCCCCGCCACATTAACAGTTCCTATATAGTCCTGCCAATTTTTCTTTTCTTCCTGCCAACCCTGATGAGTCACTGGCATCCTGTCAACTTTAGTAATCAACACCTCTGACCTGAATATCTGCAAGAAATTGGCAGACTGGAAAAGGAGAGGAGATTTAACGTATTGTTTGGTCAGTGTGGGTACAACAGGCAGTTTCAATAAATGAATATGGCATTCTTTCAGCATGAGGAAAGGAGTGTTCATTTCTTTACTCTTTTCTTGGCTGTTTGCCTTTTTGGTTTTCTGCTTTTTGAAATCAACAAGATGCATAAACTGTGATATAACCTGGCTTTCAATCCTTCCCCATAACATTGTCTGACATTGTCATTCTGACATCACGCTGCTCCTGATTTTCTGTCCATCATACCCTTCCAACTCCCACAGATGTGATAAAAAAAAAGACCCCAGAGAGGATACAGAACATGGAGATGCAACCAAGGCATCATTTCCTGTGTTTCTAGATTATTCCTTTATGAAGGCAACTCCAAGATATACAGAGAGATTTTTATGGCTTCCAGCTCTTCCATTTCTAATAGCTTTGAAGGAGTGTTTCAGCTTGTAAATCCAAATGATTATTCATGTCAGTAACAAAACAAACAAGCTGACTAAGTGCATTTGCTTTTGTTATATATTGGTTTATCTCTCTGCAAATATAGTTATCTAGAAAAAAGGGTTAAGGGGGACAAGATAGATGAGATAATAATAGTAATTGCCATTTATCTGATAGTTTGACCTATCATTTCATCTGCCATGGGAAACTCCTTTATTTTTTACTCAGCTTCACCCCACAAATCCAATCAACTACAAAATCTTTTCATTTATATCTCTCCATCTTTTGCACTCATCTCTTTAATCACAAAGCTGTCTCCTTAGTTCAGGTGATTGTCACTTCTTGCTTAGTTTATTGCAATGGAGTCTCACTCACATCTCTCCCTATCAGTTTGTTTTCCACAAAGCTGCCAAAGTGATTTTCCTGAAGATCTGATTCCTGAAGATCTGATCTTGTCACTCCCCTCTCAAATAAACTCCAGTTTATTCTTATTGCCTCTAGAATAAAATTTATATTCTGTTTAGTTTTAAAGTCCCTTACAACCTGGCCCCAATCTATCTTTCCAGTCTTATTACACATTATTCCTCCTCTCATATTCTATAGTCTGGACAAACGGACCTTCTCTCTGTTCCCCATATTTGACTTTCCCATCTCCCATCTCTGATTTTGCATTGGCAGTTCCCCATAACTAGAATGCACTCCTTCTTTGTCTCAAATAATCCATAACTTGCTTCAAAATGCAGTTCATGAATCAAGCCATTCCCCAACTGGAAAATGGTCAAGGGACATGAATAGGCAGTTTTCAGATGAAGAAATCAAAACTATCAATAAATCACATGCAAAAGTGTTCTAAATCCCTCCTGATTAGAGAAAAGCAAATCAAAACAACTCTGATGTACCACCTCACATCTTGCAGATTGGCCAATATGACAGTAAAGGAAAATAATAAATGTTGGAGAGGAGATGACAAAATTAGGAAACTAATGCATTGCTGGGGGAATTGTGAATAGATCCAATGATTCTGGAAGGCAATTTGGAATTATGCCCAAAGGACTTTAAAAGAATGCATATGTTTATGTTTATTCTTATAAAGTCAGACTTTGGGGGCAGCTGGGTAGCTCAGTGGAGTGAGAGTCAGGCCTAGAGACAGGAAGTCCTAGGTTCAAACCACTTCCCAGCTCTGTGACCCTGGGCAAGTCACTTGACCCCCATTGCCCACCCTTACCAATCTTCCACCTATGAGACAATACACCGAATACAAGGGTTTAAAAAAAAAAAACATAAAGTCAGACTTTATGTTACATATAAATATATCTATGATATAAATATGAATTTATATTCATTCTCTTTATATTTATTCTTTTAAAGTAAGACTCCAGATTCAATTGCTATGTCATGATGATATAATGTAGATACATCATACAAGGCAATATATATAATAATGTTTATTATATTCACATGTAATATAGATGTTGCTGCATCTAATATAAAATGGCCCACAGGTGACACACAAAGATAGATTTTTAGATCTGGGATCTGGAAAGCAGTATTCTATATCTCCAAACGGATAATGCAATTTCTATCTTTGTGAGTTTAATAAGAAACCTTAGCCCTGCCACCAGAAGTCTAGTAGGAGAAGGGCAGGAAGGATCCAGAACAGCTATGGTTGCGCAATCACTATAGCACTTGTAACTCCAAGAGAGGTATTCGGTTAGAATTATGTTTATAAGTGGCTCAGTGGATACAGCCTGGGCCTGGAGTCAGAAAGTCCTGAGTTGAAATCGAGCCTCATACACTTACTAACTCTGAGAGCATGGGCAAGTCATTTAACCCCATTTGCTTCAGTTTCCTCGCTGTAAAATGAGCTGGAAAAGATAATGGCAAACCATTGTAATATGTTTGCCAAGAAAACCATAAAAGGAGTCACAAAGAGTCAGACAAGCCTGGAAAAACAAAAGATATGTCTCTCTACTACCCCTCTAACATTGTAAGATTTCTCATTCTGATCAAGTGCTTTGATGCCCAGTTTCATGTTACCTTAGCTCTTTATAAAAATGCTTGTACTTGAACTTCTATGAAAAGATTAAATTTGCCCAAACTCTGAGGTCCAACAAAGATTTAAAATCTCAAGCCCTGTTTTCTGGCTTCTGATGGTTTACATCTTTGATCCAAACCTTTGAATCTAGCTCATGTCTTCAGAAGAACTAGAAAGAGGCCAGCATACATGTTGTACAAATTTTGACCATTAGAAAGATTAACTGGAAAAAATCAGTCAGGCTAAAAAAAAAAAGTTTTGAATCATCATTAAATGGATTAAGACTCAATGACAGAGTACACATGGGAAGAGCTAATCAAGTCTCAAGAAGGGAATCTTCCTTGCCTTTGAAAATTTTTCACCTGCAACTTCAAACATGTTGAGATAAATGGGACGTGAAGCACATGAAAATCTCTTGAAAAAAAGAAAACAAAATAAGCATTCACTCACTTATTTAGTTTGAAAACCTATTCTTGATACCAGTCCTGCCTTTAACTGGCCCTGTACAAGTGTCTACATGGCATTCTGACCAGGGGGACAAAAGTCTGCAAGCAACGTGTATGGATGTCAGGACCCTGTACTCAGACTGAAGTTAAGCAAGTCCAGTCAGAGATTCCAAGTATGAGGGAAAAGACTGGTTATATAAATGGAGGAGAAATGTGAGGGGGCTTTTTCTTTCAGGCCTGGAGCTTGCTCCATTTCCCTTTTTTGGAGCCTTTATCCCTCAACAAGCACTGGCCTTATCTGATTGGCTGACATTGGCCAGACGCCACTTGAGGCCCCTTGGGCCCCAACTGGGACCTGGAGCCACAAAAGCATGGCTCAGCTTGGAAGTTTTTTTAGTTAGAGTGGCAAGGTGATCTCTCTCTCTCTCCCTCAGTTTTACTGATAAATAATTATAAATTAATATATAGTATCAAGAGATTTTAATTATAATACACTAAAATATGTGCTGTTGGTATATGTCCATTTCAGACAAACTGTAGGATTAGGGAAACTGTGAGATGGCAATGAAATCTCCCCAATCCCTAGTCATTAGAGAGGCAGGCAGACTTGACTGGATGGGTGGGGCAGAAACCTGTGGAGTATTCCTTCACCTCCCCCCACCCTGTAAGCAGTTGGAAGTCAGTTAACTGTCTGGTTATGGAGGATAATCTAGCTTGATAACTTCTGGGCCAAGATGGTGAGTGGATGGAGACTAAACCCTTGTGATAATATCTTTCTTTGGTTTCTTAGTAGGTATAATGGGTGTGTTGTACTCATATATGGTGTAGACTAAAATGCCTTGCTCCAGAAGACTTTGGATGATAAGTCTGATATCCTCTGTAGCCTCTTTACTCAATCTGTATGTACTGAGGGATTCTAGGTGGAATGCCCTCTTTCACCTTGATCTTAACAGGTGTGGCAGATTTTAAAATTCCTACGTCAGTTGAATGCTTTGCCCAAACCATCTCTGGGATATCTTCAGGTATTTCAAAGATACTCCCCCTATGATATTCTTCCTCATCACCCTCCACTTACCCCAGGAACAGCAAGGGATGGTGCTTGAGTGATTGTTTGGGTAAGTGTAGGAATATTTGGCCTGACTTAATACATTATATTGTAGCTCCTAATTTACAGAGAACATCACTCCCCAGGAGATTGGATGGACATCCAGGTATCAACAGAAATGAATGATCCAAGGTCATTGGGCCTATCTTCACCATCTTAGATCTTAGCTTGGGCACCAACCCCATTTGCCCCATGGCTCCTTTAACTCTCACAGACCCTATTACTGTACAGTTTTCTGGTGCTGTTTTTAACACAGACCTAGTTGCTCCAGTATCAATAAGAGCTAGATAGATCTGGTCTTCTATCTTCACCATGACCAAGGGTTTCCTTTCTTTAGCTGATTCAAAAACAGGTACTAAAGGTGCTACTACATCAATGTTACCCAAATCCCATTGATCTTCTTCTAGGTTTTCTGTTTGTGCTGGCTCAGGGTTCTGTGAGTATAATAATGATATGTCCCCTTTAAGTCTGGCTTTTTGGATTTTCTGTGCCTCAGTTTGCATTTCTGCATTGTCCATGGGCCTATCAGTGCCAAGCTGTATCTCTTTTGTCTCAGACCATGAGTAAGGTAGAGTGTCCTGCTCTTCACCGAACATGCTTTGCTTGGTTTGTGTAAAGTTAGATTCAGGAGAGATAATTCTTTGCATTAAAGGAAATTCTTCAGAATTGGGAATGTGTTGTTGTTTCATGACTATATCCCAATCCTGTGAGTCTATGCCTCTTTCTTGTGCTTGACTCCTAGATTCTATGTCAGTAGCAGGAAACTTAATAGTAGATGTATCTTTTGCTTTGGACTCCAAGGTAGAAAATAGATCCTTTCCCCTAAAGCAAGGTATGTCTGGGATATCAACCTTGGGCACATGCAGGAGTGATTGCCAGTTGTGTTTTTATTTTGTAATGAGAAGTTTAAGCTATTTTAAAAAGTTATTTTAAGGGTAAGAAATGTGCTGCCTCCCAGAATCCAGAGATTGAACTCCTTGCAGAAGATGCCATTGAGATGCCCACAGAGACCTCATGCTACTACAGGAGATCCTGAACAAATCGAATATGTTAAATTGGACTTTGGGGGCTTAAATTCATTTGTTTTGTTAAAATACATTTGTTTTATATGTACTTTGTTGTGAAAAGGGGGACTGCCCCCTAATTGGTTTTATTCTTGTTCCCCTTTTGTTTCATTATCCCCAGATTGTTGTATTTTCCCCTTACAAGAATGTATCTTTAGTCTGTTATGTTTGTTATGCTCCAATAGGGAGACTGGTCTCCCAAAGGATCAGAGGAGGGAATGTGGGTTTTAAAGTGTTGTGGCTGGAGGAACTACTTCTCCCAGTGTGCCTTGGGGATCCCTCCCTACTACTTCCTGGCATGGGATTGGTCTTGAATTGGACCAATCCCATGCTAGGGAGGGGCCAGTCCCCCTACTTCTGAGTGTAGAATTGGTCTATATAAGGACCAATTCCATGTCTAGAAAAAACTTTGGATCTAACTAGATTCAAAGTTTAGCTGAGTTAGTTCATTTCAGCCAGGGGAAACTCCAATTTTTCTTATTTCATTAAAGTTAATCAGATAAAAGAAATAGTTTTTATTTTATTCATTTCACAGTGATTAAGTAGACTGTTGCCAGTACGAAGAATATTTCTATGACACCACTCAGGCCCTACAGGGAAAGGATGGTTAATTCCCAAGTGCTACATTTTCCCATGCAGAAATTCAACTATTTCACTAAATCATCTGCTTCACCAATATTTTTCAACTAAGTGACCTTGACTCTTAGCTTTCCTGTTCTTAAAGCACTTGCACCTGCCTAGGATTAAATAGTTCTTTACCTGGTATAGCTTTATTTAAGTATAATTTACCAAATGTTTTCCAAAATTATTTGTGACTCTTGGGAACATACTAGGTTTGACTTGTCAGAAGGGCATAATTACAACATAAAGCATTAACTTGACTATTTAGACATTTAACACTTTTCATTGAATAGAGTAGAAGCATCTCAGAAGTTTCCAGAAGGGTTGCCTTTTCATTTTTTGTGCATAGAATTGCTACAGAATAGGAAAAGATAGTTAGAATTGGAAAGCAAAAAATTTCAAGTTTATCTGGACCAAATCCCTGATTTTACAAATGAGGAAACTAAGTTAACTATTTACAAATGAGGATACTAAGTGACTTGCCTAATACATCACAAGTAGGAAGTTGCTGAGCTGGTAGTTGAAAATCAGACCCTTAATTTGATAAATGGTATCCCCTCCTTTATAACAATGGTTCTCAAACTTTTTAGTCTTGGGACCCCTTTACATTCCTAAAAATTATTGGGACCCCTTCCCAAAGAGCGTGTGTTTATGTGGATGATGTCTATCCACATTTGCCTTATTAGAAAGTAAAATGTCAGTATTATTATGAAAATGGTTTTCACTTGGAGGGTCTTCTAGATGGGTGTGACAGGTCCCCAGATCACATTTGAAAAACCATTGGCCTATACCACACTGATGTGCAACACTTCTACAGGGGTAATTTTTTTTTTGGTTTGGTTTGGTTTTTGCCTTGAAGCTTTATTTCTTTGGGTCTTTAACAAAAATTGTAGTTCATGGTCACATTTATTGAATACTGACACATTCTTTGCCTTTTAGAAATATCTAAATTGCTGATTTTAAACAGACCTACTGAAATCCACAAGTTGCACAACAAATGGCAACTATCTAGTTAAAACCTCTACAGAAGTCTTCCTCTGATGCCTTTTCAAGGACTAGAGGTGACTGACTGATCCTGGGTTCTGGAAAGTTATCTATAAGAAATCGGGAAAATTTTAAATGGCCTTCAGTGCTGTGTGGCCCTCTTCCACTTCCAAAGTGGCAGTGCCTAAGTGCTGCAAATCGAACGAAAACTGGAAATGAGGCATATGACCAATTCAGAGGAATGTAGACTTGTATGAATTGATATAGAGTGGGATGAGCAGACCAGGAAAAGAATTTATTTCATGACTGTTGGAGAATTCCTTAACCCCGAGATCTCAAGAGCCTTCTGGAGAGAAATTCCTCCCAACCTTGTCCATTTGACAAAAGGTCAATGAATCAAGTCAAAGCCAGAATATAAAGAGTTTAATTTTTGCTCAGTCATCTCAGTCATGTCTTACTCTTCGTGGTCCCCTTTAGGGTCTTCAAAGCAGATACTGGAAGTAGTTTCCATTTACTTCTCCAGCTCATTTTCCAGGAGGAAAACAGAGTTAAGTGGCTTGTACAGGGTCACATAGCTATTAAGTGTTGAGACCAGATTTGAACTCATGAAAATGAGTCTTCATAATTACAAACCCAGTGCTCAATATACTGTAACACTTGGCTGCCCAAAGAGTTTAATTAGCATCAGCTAAATTACACAGCTTTAGGGCAAATGGCAAAAAAACAAACAAACAAAAAACGCCTATTTGGTTGAACTGCTCCTTTGCTTTTCTTTTTTTCAAAGTTTAAGTGGTGCAAGTTCTCAGGTGATTTGGAGACTGGAGGAAGGGGGTGAAAAAGTCTTAACTTTGGAATAAACTTGTGGTAGGGGTGTTTCCATGCAGTTTGTCTCATCAAAACATCTTGATGGGGCTGGAGGTTTCTAGTTAATCTCATCAAATCATCTTGGGATGAGAGAGAAAGGAAGAAAGGAAGAAAGGAAGAAAGAAGAAAGAAAGAAAGAAAGAAAGAAAGAAAGAAAGAAAGAAAGAAAGAAAGAAAGAAAGATAGAAAGAAAAGTCTTGGAAGTGAAATGGAATCCTCATGAGAATTTGTCTTTACTTATAAAAATCCTAAGGTAACATATCTTTAACCTCTAAGGTTACAATTTCTAGAGAGATGTTCCCCTAAACTCATAGCACACAGGTTTTCTACATTTCTTACACAATAGTAGTAATAATGTAAGGGGAAACAATCTTGAAAGACTCAAAAGCAAGATCCATCATGACTTCAAAAGGCTACTGATGAAACATATCCTCAACCCCATTCTTTTGGCAGAGAAGTAAAGGACTAAAAGAACAGGATCAGACATTCATTCTCAGACATTGCAGAAATGTTAATTTGTTTTGCTTCACTACATACATTTGAAAGAAGAACCCTTAGTTTCTTCATCTCTAAAATAAGGTATTTAGCCTCAGATACTTTCCTGGCTGTATGACCCTGGGAAAGTCATTTCACCCCAATTACTTAGCCTTTACCACTCTTCTGACTTAATGTCTTCTACTTAGAATTTATTCTAAGACAGAAGGTACAGGGTTTTTTTAAGTAATAAATAATAAAATGAAATTAGGGATTCTTTTTTACCCTACTCCTGAAAGAGAGGTGATCACCCCAAGGTGCTGGATGACACATATTTTTTGGTTGTGGCCAATATGGGAATTTGTTTTATTTGATCATGAATATTTCTTTTTTAAAAAAAACCCTTACCTTCCTTCTTGGAGTCAATACTATGTATTGGCTCCAAGGCAAAAAAGTGGTAAGGGCTAGGCAATGGGGGTCAAGTGACTTGCCCAGGGTCACACAGCTGGGAAGTGTCTGAGGCCAGATTTGAACCTAGGACCTCCCATCTCTAGGCCTGACTTTCAATCCACTGAGATAACCAGATGCCCCCTGTCATGAATATTTTTTACAAGGGCTTTGTTTTTATTTTACTTTTTTCAGTGGAAGGAGGAAAGGATGTGGGAGGGAGAGAAAATTTGTGTTATTTTTTTAAACACCTGTCTTAGAATCAATACAATGTATTAATTCTAATGCAGAAGAGCAATAAGGGCTTAGTGATGGGGATTAAGTGACTTACCCAGGGTCAGGCCAGGAAGTATCTGAAGCCAGATCTGAACCTGGGACCTTTGGCCTGTATGCCTGAATCTGAATCTACTGAGCCACCTAGCTATTCCTTTGTCTATTTTTTTAAAAATAAATTTAATTTTAAAGGGGAAAAGTGCAGTGAAGGAATATAACTTCATGACCTGAGATGCTTTCTGGAATGAAATTTGTGTTTCCATGTCTTTAGATAGAGAGAATCTCTGACATAATGTACTAAAATCAAAAGTAATTTGTTCATGCCCTAACAAATGTTCCTTTTTTAAATCCTTACCTTCCACCACCACCCAGTCCCCACATACCACCCCACCCTCACTCTCTTAATTATCTTATGGTGATTCTCTTGAGTTCTGTGTTTGGGCAGCAAGCTCTCTGTTTAAGTCCAGTTTTTTCTTTATGAATGTTTGAAAGTCTTCAATTTTATTGAATGACCCTACTTTTCCCTGCAAAAATATAGTCAGTTTTGCCGGATAGTTGATTCTTGGTTGTAGACCCAGTTCCCTTGCTTTCCAGAATATTGTATTACATGCCTTCTGGTCCTTCAATGTAGATGCAGCCAGATCCTGTGTTATCCTAACTGTGGTTTCTTGGTATCTGAATGACTTCTTCTTAGCAGATTGTAATATTTTTTCCTTGATCTAGTAGTTTTTGAATTTGACTATAATATTCCTGGAAGTTGTCAGTTGTGGATTAAATGTAGGAGGTGATCTGTGGATTCTTTCAATTTCCACTTTTCCCTCTTGTTCAAGAATGTCAGGGCAGTTTTCTTAAATAATTTCCTGCAGGATAATTTCCAAACTTTTTCTTTTGTCATGATGTTCCAGTAAACCAATAATTCTTAAATTGTCTCTTTGAGATCTGTTCTCCAGATCTTTGGTTGTATCAATGAGGTGTTTCATATTCTCCCCAAATTTTTCATTTTTTTTTATTTTGTTTTATATATTCTTACTGCCTTGTGGAGTCATTTGCTTCTAGTTGTTGAGTTCTATTTTGTAAAGACTGAATTTCATCCCTGGCTTTTTGGTCATCCTTCTCCTTCTGGTCTAATTTTCTTTGTAGATTATCTTTTGCCTTCTTTGCTTCATTTTTCGAGCTGGTCAATTTTAGCTTTTAGGACTTTATTTTCTCAATTTAGTTTCTGTATTTCCTTTTTCATATTGTCTTCAGCCTCTCTTGATTGCTTTTTGAGTTCCTGAAGTTCTTGAGTTAATTGAATTTTGAGATCTTCCAAAGCCTGTGTCCAATTTGCTGGAGCTTCCTCCTCTTCTTCTATTTCATTTGCTCTCTTTTCGCTTCCTAGAAAGAAGCTTTCAATTGTCATTTCTTTTCTCTTTTTCTGTTGTTTACTCATATTTTTTCCTTCTCTGTTCTGCTAATTTAATCAGATGGATTTAATGAGTTTTGATGAAAGATCCTCCCTCAGCTGGCAATCAAGGTTTGTAGCTATGTTCTCTGCAGTCTATGGTGAAGGGGTATTGGAGTTTCCCTGCCCTCTGAAGACTTTTTGTCTGTCCAATTGATGGGATTAAGCCTGGATTAGTGTGTATTGCTTAATGTGCCCTGAGGCTAAAACCTTGAGAGAAGGAAGAGAAAAGTGGGGGGACAAGATGGAGTGTTTTTGCTGAGCTGTCCAGCAGAGGGTCCCTCTGCTCTGTCCTGCTGTTAGATCTGGTTTTCTTTCCTCTCAAAACCCTTTGTTCTCTATCTCGGGGTGGTAAAAGCCATAGCTCTGAAGTTTTGCTCCATCTAAGCCACCATCTTCTGAGCATTTTTGCTGTGATTCTCTGGCTTTTTCCTCTAGCCACCTCCCCGGTGCCTGTGTTCAACTTCCCAAGTCCAGCACCAGCAAGGCACTCTCTCCAGGCTGGTGCACCAGCCCACCTGGAGATTTCAGGGGCCTCTGGAGACTCCACACAGCCCACTGGGGAGGGGTCCTGGGATTCTCCTTCTATACCCTCAGACTCAACAGTTCAAGAATTCAAGCCTTTTTCTTGGCATACCTCTTGAGCTGTCCAGCAGTAAGATCCCCCTGCTCTGTCCTGTTGTTAGATTTGGTCCTCTTCTTGAAGCACTTTGTTTTCTATCTCAGAAAGTAAAAGAACTATTAAATAATAAATAAGACTAGAAGCTGGTATTTTGAAAAAACAGATAAGATAGACAAAGTATTGTTAAATCTAATAAAAAAAAGGAAAGAAGGAAACCAAATTAATAGTATCAAAGATGAAAGGGAGACCTCACATCTAATAAAGAGGAAATTAAGGCAATCATTAAAAACTATTTTGCCCAATTATATGGCAATAAATATAGCAATCTAGGTGATATCAATGAATATTTATAAAAATATAAATTGCATAGGTTAACAGCAGAAGAAATAGAATATTAAATAATCTAATATCAGAAAAAGAAAGTGAACAAGCCATAAAAGAACTCCCTAAGAAAAAATCATCAGGGCCCGATGGATTCACAAGTGAATTCTATCAAACATTCAAAGAACAACTAATCCCAATACTATACAAATTATTTTACATAATAAGCAAAGAAGGAGTCCTACCAAATTCCTTTTATGACACTAATATGGTACTGATTCCAAAGTCAGGCAGACCAAAAACTGAGAAAGAAAACTACAGACCAATCTCCCTAATGAACATAGATACAAAAATATTAAATAGAATATTAGCAGCTGGGGGAGGAGGTTTGGGGGGGGAGAGATTAAGAACATGAATCATGTAACCATGGAAAAATTTTTTTCTAAAAAATAAAATTAATGTGTCATCGATCAAGACCTATTTCCATAGTATTGATAATTGCACTAGGGTGGTCATTAAGAGTCTACATCCCAAATCACGTCCGCAACAACCCATGTGTTCAAGCAGTTGTTTTTCTTCTGTGTTTCCACTCCTGTAGTTCTTCCTCTGAATGTGGGTAGAGTTCTAGACACATGAAGAAACCAGTGGAAATGCACGTTGGTTATGAGGGGGTAGGGTTGGGGGGGGTGGGGAGAGTAAGAACATGAATCATAGAACCATGGAAAAAATTTTTCTAAAAAAAATAAAAAAATGCCTGATTTAAAAAAATTTAACAACAAAGTTAAATTAAATTAAATTAAAAAAGAAAAGTATGCTCCCCCAACAAATAAATAAACAAACAAATAAATAAATAAACACTTACCTTTTATCTTAGAATTAATACTAAATATTGGTTCCAAAACAGAAGTGTGATAAGGGGTTAACTTAACTGGGGTTAAGTGACTTTTTTGGGATCGCACAACTAGAAAGTGTCCAAGGTCAGAATCTTTGGCTCTCTATCCACTGAGCCATCTAAGCTGCCTCCAGATAGACTTTTAATTGATTCATTTGGTCCATAAACTGTGAGACCTAGAGAATAGGAATTGTTCTTACCATTTTCATAAGCTCCATAGTACCTTTAAGGCAATAGATATTCAAGCAATATTTGTCAAATAAATATCTTACAGGTCAAATGACTACAAATTTTAAAGTTTTAGACTAATCTAAACTTTTAATGTCTCATTTTAATCTAGGCCTCTGTGAATCTTTCTCTGAGTTTAGAGAATTATGTTATCTGTGGCTAGAGCACACATATATGTAAACTAAATAAACACATTTGAAATCTCTGCATGACAAAGTATACCAGAGATTTGTCTTGGGTCCTATACAAGAGAATTACTCAGGTCTCTTTTTATAAGGCAGTCACATAACACAGGCCCCAAAACTGCATTATCCTGAGTCCTCTGGGATTTTTCTTTCAACCAGTAATATTTCTGCCCAAAGAACTATTTATATGTATTTAACTGCTGGGTGTGACTGATCTCCATTCACTGGGAAGTCCCCCACTCACTCATATGTTTGCCCATAGAAGAAACAATGAGCCAGTACCATGCTCTCAGTGGTGACTGCAGACCCAATAGCTGCTCTTCAGTTCCTAATTTTATTGTCTAAGTTCGAGGACTCTTCGGGGTCTCAAACCCCTTTCAGAGTATTCGTGAAGTCAAAATTATTATCATAATAATATTAAGACATTATTTGTTTATTAAAATACTCATCCCTTTCCCAACTGTGTATCTGTGTGAAGCTGAATTTGCTTCATATACTTCAACCAAAACTGTGTAATAATGACAGCTAATGATAGCTTAATAGTTATATATAGCACCTAATATGTGCCAGGCACTATGCTAAGTTCTTTATAGTTATTATCTCATTTGGTCCTCACAATAGCCATGGGAGGCGAGTGTTATTATTCTCATTTTACAAATGAGGAAACTGAGGCAAATATCACAACAGAATGAATGCAGGGTAGAAGGAGAATTTGGCTGTTTTCTATTAATCTGGACATTAAAGATAGTTGCAAAAATAAGTAAACCAATACCACTTTTCTCAATTTCTTTTTGTTTTAAAAAAAGTATTTTTCATAAAAACATAGCTCCTATGTTAACATGCAGTAAGTTTATGTTTTTTAAAACATTGTAAAATTTTATCAGTTTTTAATATAGCCTATAGCATAATAATAGCTAACAATAATATAGCATTTATGATGTACCAGGCACTATTATGCTAAGCACTTTATGATTATCCACTCCTTCAATCCTCAAATATCCCTGGGAGGTAAGTACTATTGTTTATTCCATTTTACAGATGAAGAACCTGAAGCAAACAGATATTAAATGATTTTTCCAGGATCATACAGCTAGTAGTTATCATGGGCTAATTTTGAACTCAGGTCCTCCTGACTCTAGGACCAGTACATCATCCACTGCATTATCTAGCTTCCAACATAAATAAAAGTCCTTTGGGGTCCTCAATAATTTTTATGAATGCAAATGGGTCCTTTGTGTGTGTGTGTATGTGTGTGTGTGTGTGTGTGTGTGTCTGTGTGTGTGTATGACTTGGACCTTCTCCTTCCTTTCTAGTCTTTCTTTCTTTCTAAAAAAGTTGGAGAACTGCTGATATAGAAATTGAAAATTTTGTGGACTCATCTATCAACTAGAACTTAGACCCTAACACCTGATCACTTAGCTCCAAAAGAAATGAGCTGTATTTTGAATGAGCTGTGTCTCAGTCATATTTCACTTTGACATAATAGAATTGGCTCCCCTAGAGAAGCAGACATATATCCTAGGATGCTGAATATATTTTTACTAAATATGACATTAATAAAATAAATAGGCATTAACAACCAAAGAGATAATGTATAATAACAAAACATAAAGCATTTGTTGAATGAATTTGTTGTTGCTCAGTTGTTTCAGTCATGTCTGACTCTTTGTGACTTTGAGTTACTCTTCATAAAAATACCATTTCCTTCTCTGTATCATTTTATAGATGAGGAAACTGAGGCAAATAAGGTTAAATTACATGCCCTGGGTGACACAGCTAGTAGATGAGGCCAGATCTGAACTCAGGAAGATGAGTTTTCTTTATCTCTGGGTCTGGCACTCTATCCACTGTGCCTACCCCGACTACCTGTTGAGTGAATGAAAGACTCCTACTCTCCTAGATCCTGAAATTTTGCCCTCACTCTCAAGACATAGAACTGATTTGGACTCAGTAGTCCTAGAATATGTATAGTTAAGTATTCCCCAAAGCAAATAAAGAGGTGTAATAACACAATTCCCTTAGGATACTCTACTCATACCTCCTACACAAGTCATCAGGTGGAGATCAAGGAAATGGAATCAGAGTTTCTATCACACAGGAACTGGAACATGGAATCCTGTGAATTGTGAAACTCATTATGGTGGTTTATCTTATACTTTCAGGGACATGCAACCTTGTCTGTAAGAGCTGATCCATCATAGAACACAGTTAGGAGAGTCTGAAGCAAGCCTGTAAGTCACACTGTCTCCTGCCCCCTTGTTTGTCAAGTATTCCACTCCCAATAAAGAGTTCAGGCAAGCAGACTGGGAAGTTATCACTCTAATAAACTTCTTTTAACTTTACTGGGGCCCTTGTAATTCTTTAAGTGGAAAAATCCTCTTGATTCAGCTCTCCCCATTTTTACCCAATTCTCATCTGTGGCTCCAAGAGGCAGTAGCATATACATTGTCCACACTCCAGTAAAACCATCAAAGTAGACTGGATAAACCAGGCTGAGGATAACTAATAGACTTCAAACTCATCAATGAGTTAGAGGGCTGTACCCCAAGCATGCAAAGTCTCCTCCCTACAGAAAGGTGAGATAGAACTATTTGTTCCAGCAGCTATGAAGGCAGCTAAAGCAAGTGCTGTGAAGTACCTGGTGCTTGGTCAGGCATGAGAGAAACCAAGGTCATCCACTGGACCCCAGGTCATGGTCAGCCATCCTGCCACTAGGATTCAGTGACTCTGGAAGAGACTGAAGCTGATAGATCTGTACCACTCTGGCTCACTTAAATCAACCTCACTGGCAAATCGAGATATTACCCCTTGATGCCATCTTCAAAAACAAAGAAAGAGGTTTTTCTGGGTTAAGATGGCGGCAGAGTAAGAAGCAGTTCTTAACTTCTCCTGACTGAAACACACAAAACTCCTCAAGGGGACATAAAAACAAGTCCAGATGAACGGAGGAACCCCACAACAGGGCACAGCGTGGAAGATACATGGAATCGAGGCATTTCCATGCTATAAAGGGGTGAAACAGCTCTCACTAAATTACGGGCTGAGCAACCACCCCACCTCCACCCCTCCACACACAACACCTATAGCGCCGAAGCCAGCTAAAAAGAAATAGAGCAAGTTTGGGGCACCCATCGAGTCATTGGAAGCTCCGGGGCCTGTTCCTGAGAGCAGCAAGATTTAGGACCCCAATAAGCTAAAGAAAACACACAAACTCTGAGCGCGGGAGCAGAACACAGGCTCAGAGCACAGGTGCAGATGGAGGCGTGGGGGGAGGCAGACACAACCACGAGCTAAAGCTCTGTAACCCTGAGTGGGGAACCAGTGCAGACGAGTATACGACTGTGGAAGCAGCGCCCTGAGACTTGTAAAGAAACCTCCTGCAGAGGATCAAGCAAGGGGGTCCACCAGGGGGCTTGACCTTGGAAAAAACCAGAACTCAGACCTCAAGAGCCAAAAGACCGCTGACAGACCCTGAGTGCAAGGATAAACCTGAGAAGCTGCTGGGCTAACGATGGCTACCCAGTCTCAGGAAGTTCAGAAGAGAAAGATTAACAACAAGAAAAAGAAGTCTTTAACACTTGACAACTTTTACACAGAGAAAATCCAGACAACCGAGCAAACAGAGGAGGAGAACAAACAACCATCCAGACCCTCCCCAATTAAGGAAAACTCCTCACAAGCTATGGAAAAGTTCAAAACTGAGATTTTGAGGAAAATGGAAGAGATCTGGCAAGAAAATAACTATTTAAAAGGTAGAATCTTGCAAATGGAAAGTGAGGCTCAGAAACCAAATGAACTGATAAGCAAATTGAACACCAGAAATGACCAGATTGAAAAGGAATACCAGAAGATTATGGCCGAAAATCAGAAGATTATAGCCAAAAACCAGAAGATTACAGCCGAAAACCAAAAGATCATAGCCGAAAACCGAAAGATTATAGCCGAAAACCAATCCCTAAAGGCTAGAATTGAGCAATTAGAAGTTAATGATCTCTCAAGACAACAAGAACAAATAAAACAAAGTCAAAAGACTGAAAAAATAGAAGGAAACATGAAATATCTCAATGAGAGAGTGACAGACCAAGAAAACCGGTCTAGAAGAGACAATTTGAGAATAATTGGTCTTCCAGAAAAAACAGAAATTAATAGAAACCTGGACTCCATACTAACAGAAATGATTCAGCAAAATTGCCCTGAAGTCCTACAACAAGAGGGCAATATAGACATTGAAAGGATTCATAGAATACCTGTGACATTCGACCCAGATAAGAAAACACCCAGAAATATAATTGCCAAATTCAAGAGTTTCCAAGCAAAAGAAAAAATCTTACAAGAAGCCAGAAAGAAACAATTCAAATATCAAGGAGCACCAATCAGGATCACACAGGATCTGGCAGCCTCCACGCTAAAAGATCGCAAGGCTTAGAATACGATATTCAGAAAGGCAAGAGAGCTGGGCCTGCAACCACGGATCAACTACCCATCAAAATTGACTATATATTTCCAGGGGAAAGTATGGGCATTCAACAAAATTGAAGAATTCCAGGTATTTGCACAGAAAAGACCAGGGCTAAATGGAAAGTTTGATATCCAACCACAAAAATCGAGAGAAACATGAAAAGGTAAATAAGATACAGAGGGGAAAGAAAGAAAACTTATAATTTTTAAATTTGCCTTTTTAAGGGCCTCAGTGAGAT
>NC_058130.1:245913234-245931946 GCF_016433145.1 Gracilinanus agilis | reverse complement strand
ATAAATGGGCAAGAGACATGAATAGGCAATTTTCAGGTAAAGAAATCAAAAGTATCAATAAGCACATGAGAAAGTGTTCCAAATCTCTAATAATTAGAGAAATGCAAATCAAAACAACCTTAGGTATCACCTCACACCTAGCAGATTGGCTAAAATGAAAGAAGGGGAGAGTAATGAATGTTGGAGGGGACATTAATGCATTGCTGGTGGAGCTGTGAACTGATCCAGCCATTCTGGCTAGCAATTTGGAATCATGCTCAAGGGGCTATAAAAGAATGCCTGCCCTTTGATCCAGCCATACCATTGCTGGGTTTGTACCCCAAAGAGATCATAGATAAACAGACTTGTACGAAAATATTTATAGCTGCACTTTTTGTGGTGGCAACAAATTGGAAAAGGAGGGGATGTCCTTCAATTGGGGAATGGCTGAACAAACTGTGGTATATGCGGGTGATGGAATCTATTGTGCTAAAAGGAATAATAACCTGGAGGAGTTCCAGGCGAACTGGAGAGACCTCCAGGAACAGATGCAGAGCGAAAGGAGCAGAGCCAGAAGAACATTGTACACAGAGACTGATATATTATGGTAAAATTGAATGTAATGGACCTCTGTACCAGCAGCAATACAATGACCCAGGACAATTCTGAGGGATTCATGGTAAAGACGCTACCCACATTCAGAGGAAGGACTTCAGGAGAGGAAACATATAAGAAAAACAACTGCTTGAACGCATGGGTCGGGATGGACATGATTGAGGGTGTGGACTCGAAACTACCACATCAATGCAACTACCAACAATTTGGAAATTGGTCTTGATCAAGGATACATGACAAAACTAGTGGAAATGTGCATCGGCCATGGGTGGGGGGAGTACGGGGGGCGAAGGGGAAAGGAGGAGCATGAATCATGTAACTATGTTAAAAATGAATATTAATAAATGTTTAAAAAAAACAAAGAAAGAAAGAACAACAACATGGCCATCAGTGAACAGTAGGGAAAAGGAGGCCTTTTTTGGTCATGACAACATTTTAGTAATAAAGTCACTAAAACCTAGCAAATAAAACAAAACAAAGCAACAAACAAACAAACAAGCAAACAAATAACAATAGTCACTTTAAATGGCATGGATAAACCTTCTGTGATTTTGTGATTCTACTTCTTAGCAGGAAATCTTATTTACTAATTCCAAGGCAAGATAATAGATGTAAAGGAAACAGGTGTTCTCGCTTCAAAGCGTTTTCCCTTGACTCATATTACTGAAAGATATCTTTTTCCACAAATTTCTTCTCTTCACAAATAGATCTTACAGAATATCCAGCCTACAGCCTTATGATGAAAGCAGATGTGTATTTTTACAAGAGGAAGTATGATACAATAGAGGGAAAGTCAATATGTGATAGGATAGGGATTCTTAACCTAGGATTTGTAATTTTTTTTAAAAAAGTTTGAATCAAATTTCAATATGATTGGTTCCCTTTCCAATCCTATGTATTTTATTTTACGCATTTAAAAAAATGTTATTCTGAGAAAGGGTCCACAGGCTTCAACAAACTGCTAAAGTGAACCCAGACACACAAACTTCAGAAAGTCTGACTGGCCTTGTAATTAGGAAGACTTGAATTCAAGTCCTGCCTTTGATGTGCACTTGCTGTGTATCCAATGGCAAAATACTTAGCTTCTCATTACCCCCAGGCAATGCTTTAAGACAAATATTTTTTGTTCAGTTATTTTTTAGTCATGTAGGACCTCAGGGGCCCCATTTGAGGTTTTCTTGACAAAGATACTAGCATGGTTTGCCCTTTCCTTCTCTAGTTCATTCAACAGATGAGGAACTGAGGCCCTTAGGATTAAGTGACTTGCCCAGGGTCACATAGTTATCAAGTGTCTGAGACCAGAAATGAATTCAAGAGGATTAGACTTTCTGACTCCAGTCCCAACATTCTATCCATTGAGCCCTCTAGCTGTCCAAGATATCAATCAAAAAGTTTTTATTAAGTACCTATTATGCATCAGCAACGTGCTGGACATGGGGCACATGAAGACAAAAAATTAAACTATCCCTGCCCACAAGAACCTTATATTATAACTGGTGGTTGATATATACATAGTTAAGGATAAATAAAACAGCTACAAGCTAATCTTGGGGGGGGGGGCACTAGCAGCTGAGGGAACCAAGAAACCAGGAAATCTCATTTAAAAGCAGACACTTGAGCTTAGTCTTGAAAGCTCAAAATTCCAGGAGGTGGAAGAACAGAGAACATTCCAGACACACAAGATGTACAAAGTGATGGAAGATGATATGCCATGTGAGAAAAACAGCTAAAAGGTCATATTTCTGACTATAAGGAGGCTATAAAGTTCATGGAGGGAAATAATATTTTTTAAAAAAAGACTAAAAAGACAGGATGGGGCCCGGTTCAAAGGCACCCACAAATGCCAAGCAAAAGACTTTATAACTAATCCTAGAATAAGAATGAGTAATATTTGGGAGTTTAATGGAAGGTCCTCTGTTCAAATCTGGCCGCAGACACTTCCTAGCTGTATGTCCCTGTATAAGCCACTTAAGACCTTATTGCCTAGCCCTTAGTGCTCTTCTGCCTTGGAACCAATACATAGTATTGATTCCAAGATTGAAGGTAAGGGTTTAAAAAAATTATTTGGGGGCTTATAGATTCTTTTCACAGTCTTAAAGTCTGCCTTCTCAGACCCCCATCTCAAGAATAATGCCTTTAAGAGCATAAATTAAAATGCACTGAATTACAAAGGAAACAAATTATACTGAAACAGTGAAGAAAATATTAAGACAAATAAATTCAGGATTCCAAGTTAAGAACTCCTGTCCTAGAGGTTCCAGGGAGCCACTGGAGTTTATTGAGTAAGGGAAGATAAAACAGTCAGAACTAAGCTTTGGGGAAATCACAATGTTAGCTATTTGGAGAATGAATTGTAGTAAAGAGATATTTGAAAAATGCAGAAGAAATAAGGGCGTGAACTAGAATGCTGGCTATATAAGTAGGGACAGATATGAACAGGGCTGTGCTAGCAAAAGTACTATTTAACAACTGTCTATAGGTTGTTAAATGAAGGTAAAAAAGTATGCACAAGACACTTTCAAGTTGAATTGACATTACAGTTTTCTCCGTCAGTTTTTAAAATCTAGACCATCAAAAAAACCATAAATCAAGCCCTGACTTGTAGTTTTTGCCAGTTTCTGAGATATAAAAGCTCACACTAAAAATTTAACAACCAATTTTTGAAAACTGCACTATAGATGACAATTCTACCTATATTAATTTACCTATTTTGGTTTATTAAATACAGTTATATATTACAATTATACATTTTTATTATTTAAACTATAAATATCGCAAAATTATGGTGTTTTTTTTCTCAAAGTGACACCCCACCCCCACCCCCGAGTTATGCTTGGTTTTTTTTGGCGAATTTTGACACACCAAGTTCAAAAGGTTGCCCACCGCTGCTCTAAGCACTCCAGAGCCTACTTCAACCACCTGGAACAAATTGTTCTCATCTACTCATTCCTCCGGAGAAAGTCTTCACAGGCTTGCAGTAGACATCTCCCTAAGTCACTGACAGATTTAAGGTAACTGCCTTCAGTCTGGTTTAGCCTATCTACTGAGATGATTTTACTGGGGTGAGGCCCCCATGCCTGGTACAGCTCTGATACTACTACTCTATGGGTACCTGTTAAAATCTTGATGGATTCTGACACTGCCATCCAACATGGTGACTAACCCTCCCAATTTTGTCTCATTTGCAAATTTGACAGGCTGATAGCATCATAGACTTATAGAAGGGACCTTTAGTATCATCTAATCCAACACCCCTTTAGAAAATGAAGAAACCAAAGCCAAGAGGGATAGAGTGACTTGATGAAAATTAGGTAATAAGTGACAGAGTTGGAATTTGAACCCAGGTAGCCTGACTCCAAATCCAGTATTTTTTCCACTGGACCATACAGACTCCATGATCAGAACAGACATTTATTCAAGCCATTGATAGTTAAATTTATTGACTAAGATAGATTTTTTGTAGTATGACATCATTTAGGGCTGACAAAAAAAAAAGCAGTGGATTTGCAGTCAGAACTAGTGAATTTAAAATCAACAATCCAACAAATAAATAATTAATTAAATCAGATAATTCTAATCTATCAAGGATTTTTTTCTCAACTCAAAGAATTTCTAAGATCCTGGAACCATGAACAAGGCAAGGAAAGGTGAGGGAGTCAGCTGTAAAGTCATTGCAGGTCACCTGGAGCCTATAGAAGCTATCAGACAAGGAAATGCTTACAGTGAGCTTTGGGTGAAGCCAGACATTTCCCCCCTGGAGCTAAGGTTGGGAAGGTGGTTGGAGGATGATTGAGTAATGTAATAGTCTTGCCAAACAAAATCTACTTCAGGCCAGACTAGCGTTCAACATGGGCAGGATTTGAGCTGACTAACTCTGGGAACACGATCTGGAAGAAAGGTGTCAGGCAAGGAAGATGGAGACATGAAGAAAGTTTGGAGCCTAGTTTCCCACACCTAAGCATGAAAATTTTGGTTTAGCTTGTTAACTGGAAAAAACACAGAACTTTTAAATAGTCAGAAAAAAACATTTTAATTAAGGAAAAGGATTCAGTGCTTTCCTCAAGGCCTCTTCCACACAGAGTCCCAAGACCCTGGTTGCTCTAGTCACTGACCCTTGGGAGAGCTTAAATACCTTTCTAGGGGAAACATGGGGGCTGAGGATGAGAGGGACAGTTGATTGACTTTACAATGCTAACAAAGAGGAGTCCCAGATAGGAAAGACTGTGAGGAGCTGATGCTTTCCAATGGACACAAAAGGGAAAGATCCAGCTAAAGTCTGGGCTACCTCCAAAAAGGACTTTGGCCTAAGAGGAGAAACCAATGGGACAAAAGACATACTTAACACTTGATGGGATTAGTCCTCCTCACCTAAACTACTTTAAGGTCTATTGTTAGTCTGAGACTCTGAGGATGGATTTCCCCTCTGGAAGAAACTCTCCATTGTGACAAGGTCAAGCTTGGGGCTTTTCACCTTTAAGCTAACTAAACTGGGGGGCTTCTAAATTCCATGTTGACAAGCTTTTAAAGAATCTATAACTTTTCAATTTGTCCTTTTTATTTGTCAGTTAGAGCAGAAGAGGAAGAGGAAAGAGAAGGAAGGGAAGTGAAAGAAAGAGAAGGGAGGAGGAGGAGGGAAATTTAAAAAGAAAGACAGGAAAGGAGAGAAGAATGAAAGAAGGGAAGAGAAGGGGAGGAGGAAATACAATTGACATTTGTTTTGTTTTTGTTGCCTTTCCAGAACTATCTTCTCTCTTAAATGTTGCCCTTCCTTTTCTTTGTCCCCACTTATTCCCTTATTGATCAGAAACTATTTCAACACAATGGTTTGTTTTGGGGGGGAGGTCAGCGGTTGGTATATATTTTACCTTCTTTTGCTTTGGTTCAGATAGGACTGAGATATATGAGATGTTCATTTCCTTCTACTTGGACTCCATGTTTTTATATTTTTCTTCTGGTGCACCCTAATTATGAAGAACATTTCCTCTCTCTTCTTCATCTTCTTACCTCTTCCCTCCTATTCTTTTCCTTCCCCTAACTTCTGAAAGCAAACAAATACAAAACCACACTTATTCCCTTCATTTGCTATTCTTAATTCCCTCCAGGTTCTTTGAAGACAGTGGAATTCTGAATAGACAAAGATCTGTTCTCTCCCTATCAATCTGTGAGTACTTGAAATTGTTGAAATGAATTCACCTCTCTTGGTTTTTCCTTTCTCTTGCTTTTAAACCTCAATATACCTCTAGTTTTCTCAGCGGTAACATTTGGAACTCTCCTATTCTATTGCGTATATTTTCCACTACCAGAATTATGCTTAGTTTTGTAGCATATGACTCTTTATTATATGATTTTTTTTTAACTTGGAAGCTCCAGATTTGGGCTCTTACATTACTGAGAGTGTTTAATTTGTTGTTCCCCCCCCCCCCCGAATGTGAAATCTTTTTATTTTAATTTTTCCCTCTGGTTCAACAATTTCTAGGAAGTTTTCTTTTATGATTTCTTGAAATACATTATCAAAAAGGACTTTCTGATTATGGTTTTGAGGAAATTCAATAACTCTTAAATATCTATACATGTGTTTCCCTGGTAAGCTGTTTCTGTTAACAAGTGTACACAAAATTTTTTTTAATTTTTTTTTACTGTATTCTAATATTTCTTCTTGTCTTGCTGATCCATTGAGGTTTTATTCAATCAATTTTTAGTCATATCTGACTCTTCATGTCCCCATTTGGAGTTTTCTTGGCAAAGATCCTAGAATAGTTTGTCATTTATACCTACTACTATCCAAACATCAGTGCCCTATTTTGGTTCTGGGAAAGATAGTTGCTTCTTGGTTCTGCCTCTTCTATTATGAGCTATGTTTGGGAAATTGTTGGGAGACCAAGACTTTCCTTCTGTATCCATAACCTGGAATCTGAACCTGTCCGTTGCCCAGATCCAACACCTAGACCTCACTCACTGTCATAGCCCCCCTTTGGTTC
Organism: Gracilinanus agilis; assembly: GCF_016433145.1. Lineage (NCBI taxonomy): Eukaryota > Metazoa > Chordata > Mammalia > Didelphimorphia > Didelphidae > Gracilinanus > Gracilinanus agilis. The sequence continues at coordinate 245,925,374 of NC_058130.1, read as the reverse complement.
TGTGATCAGTAAGTCACAATAGTCTTGGTCTGTCTCCTAGAATAGTGTCAGTAGGAAGATCAAACCTTGACCTGTAGTCACAATGGCCTAATCAGTTTGGTTTCCCAAACTGATAAAAGGCTTTTACCCTTTTCTTCTTCTTCTTCTTCTCTTTCTATTCTCTCTTCTCTTGCCCTCCTCATTCTTGTTCCTGTTCTCCTTTACTTCTCTTCCTTCTTCTTTTCCTCCTCCTCTTCCTCTCCTTTCTTCTTCCTTTCTCCATTATGATAGGACATATTGCCTTATCCATAGACCCAGAGGTGAGTCAAATTCTTTCAGCTAGTTACAGTGTATTTTCTGTGTAGCTCATTTATCTTTATTAAAGCACTTTATCACACTCAGACTTGTTAAGGATTTGATCACATCCAGTCTACCTTTTTGATTCATTCAATGGTGCAGGTCTGGTGTACTTCTAATTATGTTAATTGAGGTGGAAGAGATCATAGAAAAGAACCCAATTATAAACTGTGAAGAAACAAAATGGTACCCTAAACAGGATATTAATCTTGGAATTATGGAACCTCTATTCAGATCCCAGTTTTTTCATTCACTATATGTGTAACATTGGACTACATACTATACTTTTTCAACTCTCAGTTTTCTCACCTGTAAAATGAAAATAATTCACCTTATCAGGTTGTTGTGATTGCAAATACTTCTAAAATCTTAAATGCTACATAAATGTGAGTTATTATTAAGCTCTACTACATGATTCCCAAGGACAGTATTATAGTAAGGCAATGTTAAAAAGCATCCAAATAAAAGCACAGAACAATATTATTATTGTGTCATATTTAGAGTAGCCAACTGATACAAAAGATTATAGCCCACTAAGGAGCTACTGCTGAGCACACTTGAATTTCTGACTATCATCACTCATTTTTTATTATGTGGAAAAAAAAACCACATCAAAGAGAGAATTCCTTGACATGAATTGATGCGATAATACATTTATTTAAGCATTACATCTAGAAAACACTATTTCTAGACTGTGCTAAACACATTAAATATCCAACTTTTCAAAAATTTGAACTGTATGTAAGCAAAGATTAATTTCATCAAAAGGTACATTAGAGAACTAAAATCACAAATCTCTTCGATTCTCTTTCTACTTTTAAACTTTGGGGTTGGCTTAGAATTTAGATCTTTCTATGTAATTCATACTAAGCTATTTTGAAATGAACAAGAAGTGGTTATATATGGAAAATAAAGAACATTTGATAATAAAAAGATCCATATATATTGTTTACAAAATACCATAGGTCCATACTGGCAAACCTATGGCACATGTGCCAGAGGGGGCACTCAGAGCCTTCTCTATGGGCATGTGTGCCTCATCCCAGCACAGTGTTTGCCAGAGTTCATTACTAGAAAGCCAGCAGGGCAAGCTGCTCCCCTTCTCTTCTCCACATGCCTGAGTTACCTGCCCCTCTCCCTAGCAGCCCAATGGAAGTACTTCCTCCCTCCCCTGTCTGGGGTAAGGCTCAAGGTGGGAGGGGATCCTCATATGCAGCATGACGGTTGCAGTTTGGGCACTTGGTCTATAAAAGATGCTTAGGTGATTTGTGAAAAAAGCAAACAGTTACTGTAATCTTTCCAGAATTAGTCCTATCTACCACATATTAATTTATTTACAACAAATTTTAAGATCATAATTCATTGACATGAGTTAGGATTATTTCACCCCCAGCATGTTATAATAGGTGCAGGGTTGGTTGACCTTAGAATCAGGAACAACAGAGTTCATATTCTGCCTCTGAAATGTATTATTTCCATGACTATGAGCAACTTACTCTTAAGTCCTAGAATATTCTTTATGACTATAATTTGCAGATAAGATAAGAGGGAATTTCCAGTTTTGAAATTCCTCATAGCACTGAAATCTGTATGGAAAATCAAGGAAAACAAACAAAAATCACCATCACTTGTTAATGATAATCATATTATTCTGAAGAAATGCACAAATACAAGAAAATCCAGAGACTTGCTGGGAAGACTTGTATGAACAGATACAGATTAAAAGCATATACAAAATGTTAATGGAAAGAACAATAAAATATATCTGAATTTAAAATAGGGTAATGACTAGTCAATTCCAGAGGAGAGAAAAAATTTAAAAACAACCAAAAAACCTACTTCCCTCTTCTTGATAGGATGATGGTAAGTAACCATCTCAACATGTTTAGTGTTGGTTCGTTTCTCTTAATTACTTTCTTTCTTATAAAAGATTTTATTACAAGAGGAGGGTGGTTGGTATTGGAAAGAAGTAACAGTAACATATATATATATATATATAAGCTTTAGCAACCAAAAAAAAATCCTTTGTAGCTTTTCTTCACATAAAAACAAAAAACAAAGTATGAGGAAAATTTTCATAATACTATGCCTACTTCACTGAAAAAGTGTTCAATTCTTTATGAATTATTAAATTTCTACATATTTACATTTATTAAAAATAAATTAAAAATTGAGTTTCTATGAAATTTCCTCATTCTATACTGGTAAAGAAAGAGTTACTAAGACCTGATCAGAAACAATAACCTATTAAGGTAAATCCTGGATAAAAGATTATGATCAAGTACTTCTATCCACACAATGAATACTCTGTCCTATCCTGCAGTTGATCATTCCCACAATAGAGAAAGAACTACAATTAAATCATAGAAAATCATGTTTCTTCTGTAGATAAATATATAAGCACAACCTGGAAAAAATGTGTTATGACAATTAGGTGTTTTTCCCCCTTTTTTTTAAAAATAAAGGCCTTAAGGAAATTCTAGCTCAAGAGCCTTTGCCAGATGACATAGCAATTCATCCTCCTCTCATTCATAAACAAAGGAGAACCTGAGTATCATCCCACATGAATACTCAGTTCTTATTTTTTTCGTAATAGAAATAATCCACTGGTTTCATCTGCCAAGCCCGGTAGCATTGGGTGTTTAGTGACATTTAAAGTAGAACCATAACATTAATTTAGCATGCCAAACTAGTTTTTCCCTCTTTAGTTCATTTCAAGTGACCTGAATTCCTTATATAGCTTACTTTGAAAACCTTTCTATGCACAATAAGACTTGAGAGTCTTTCCTCAGCTGCTAGACGTGGAAAAAAATCCACAAATATGCAAAATGAATGGTTTTCAATTAGGCTGAGCTCATTTGAGACTCTAGCAGATTCAAGGAGACAGACAAGAGAGAGACAAAGAATCACAGGCAGACAGACAGAAAAGAGACTCCACTTTAGTTGACTTGGGATACCTGCTGCTGCCAGATTATGCTGTTTTCCCCCCCCCCACATTATGGATTTTTTCACCAAAACAAGATGCTCACTGAGAAAGTGCTATAAACAGGTAGGAGAATGTTACTAATTCATTCCATCTGCTTTAGGTAGTAAAAGTGTTGTGTGATATGTCTTTAAACACATGCTCAAAAGAAGAAATAATGTGAAACAATTCATGGTCCATATGGTTTCAGAGAGAAAGTAAAGGAATCAGAAACCTGAATTCAGGACCAAACTCTGTTACTATATTACTTATTCCTTAACCTTAAGGAGAGAATTTCATTTTTTTTAATGCTGCTTCTTCTCAGTTGCCAATTAAGGACTCATGCTGCCAACTTACTCCATGAAATTTATTTCAGGGATTTTTGTACTTGTTAAATTTGTAGAGATTCCTTAAAGGAAATGTCCTACAAACTGCAAAATACTGGTATGTAACTTTTGTTCAATGCAATCTTTAGGAAAAAAAATTTTCTTTAGAAGAAATGACTTAAATTGTTTTAGATGGCCATAACTTAGCTTTTAATAAAGAAATTGTACAGAGAGAAAAAAAGTTTGAACAAGATAAATAATGCACTGTAGGTGGTATATGACTCAGAAGCTTTAAAAAAATCTATTCACTTAATTCATTAGAATTGTTTTTCATTAAAGCAGAATTTAAGATGAAGCTCAGCTGTTAGATCTCAGTTTTAAGTCTATTTCTCCCTATTGAATTAATTTCTGTGTCCCTTTTCTTTGTAAGAATTATACTATCACAGAATCTAGGACTTAGAAAGGACATCTGAGGTTATCCAATAAATGCATTACCGATATGAAAATCCATTCAATGATAACATCCTCAAAAATTGCTTAGTCTCTTCTTGAAAACTTCCAGTGAGGGATAATATGTTAGGATTGAAATAAGCATTTAAGGCTAATATTCTAAGCATTTTTCATAAATATTATTTCATTTGATCCTCAAAACAACCCTCTAAGGCAGATGCTATTATTGTCCTTTTTTCAGTAGAGAAAACTGAGGTTAAGTACTTGCCCAGGGTCACAAGGCTAATAATTGTTTGAGGACAGATGTAAACTCAGATCTTCCTGACTCCAGGCTCAGCTGTCTATTTATTGAGCCACCACCTGGCTCTCTCATATTGTCTCCTAGAGTAGCCCATTCCAATTTATGTTTAGCTCTAATTATTAAGACACTTTCTTTGCACAAAACCTAATTTCAATTCTCTCTGACTTCTACCTGCTGCTCCTCGCTCTATCCTCTGGAGCCTAACAGAAGAAATGGAATACCTCTTCCATACATATATGCCAAAGCCAAGACATTTTTTTTACCCCATTCTTTGTCTCAGAATCAATACTAAGTATTGGTTCCAAGGCAGAAGAGCAGTAAGGGCTAGGCACTTGGAGTTAAGTGACTTGTACAGTTACACAACTAGGAAGTGTCTGAGGTCATGTTTGAACCCATTTCTCCTGAATCCAGTCTTGGTGCTCTATCCACTGAGCTAAATGTCTCCTAAAATTCTTGAAGAAAATGGTCACGACCCTTTTTCTCGTAGCTAAATAGCTCCAGTTCCTACAACTGATTCTTATTTTATTTATTAATTTTTTTCAGGTACAGTGTTTGGCAATATTTTCTGATATTGTAGGATTCAGATTTTCTCCTTCCTCCCCATCACACAGATGATAAATAGTCTGATATAGGTTATACCAGTATTTCCATGCAATATAGATTTCTATGTTGCTCATGTGTCATGATAGAAGAAACATATCACACATACAATTAAAAATCTCATGAAGGAAATAAAGTGGAAGATGGCATGCTTTTGATCTTGCACTCAGACTCCAATAGTTACTTCTTTGTCTGTGGAGACAATTTTCATTGAATCCACCTACAATTGATTCTTGTAAGATATGTTCTCTAATCCTCTTATAATACCAGTCAACTTCTTCCAGACTTTCTTAGCTGGTCTATGTCTTTCCTAAAATGTAAGTGCCCAAAAGAGAAAACAATTCTTCATATTGCCTGACCATAAAAGACTTATCAGAGTAGAACTATTACCTATCTCTTTCTGAACACTGTCTCTCAGTATATCCTAGGGTAGCAGTCACTTTTTTGGATGCCTTATTACACTGTGGGGTCATATTCATACTCAAGTTGCAGATCACTAAAAGTCTTAGATCTTTTTCAAACTCTTGTCAAGTCTACCACTGTCATTATGTATTTCTGATGTTGATTTTTTAAAATCCAAACACAAAACTTTATATTTATCCCTATTAAATTTCATCATAGTTGATCTCTAAACATCCCTTTTAACTCTAAGTTCTAGCTGTTATCCTAGTTGTTTTTTTCTTTTTGGATCCAGATTCTATCATTGAGTGTATAAATATCATAGCATCTGAAAATGTGACAAGCACCCCAACTATGCCTTTGTCCTTCAAATCATTGATGAAAATATTGAAAAGCAGAAGACCAAAGAGAGATCTCTGGGATACTCCACTATAGACTAATTTCCAAGTTATAATCATCTCATTGATGATTACTTTTGGATCTGGGGCATATGGGGTGTTCAGGGTAGACTACTACCTCACTACCTCTGGTGTGAGGTTTTCTCGAGCCCTTTTCAGGGCTACTTTTTCCTTTGGCATCCATTTGCCACCCAACTCTCATCTATAGCTCCAAGAAGCTGTAGTACACACAACAGCCACATTCCATAAGTGGCACATCTCAGACCCTTTGGTGAATTAGTGATGTGTCTATCCCAAGCATGTGAAAATTTCCCGCCTGCAGAAGGGGCAGCTAAGAAAAATTTGTTCCAATGGTCTTGAAGGCAGCTAAAGCAGATGCTTTAGAAAACTGAGAGCTTGGTTAGGCATTGAAGAAGCCAAGGTCATCCACTGCATCCTGAGCCATCATCAGTCCTCCTGACTTTTTGTCTTGCTACTGAATTTGGATGGCTCTGGAAGAGTGTAATTGTATAATTTTGCCTCATTTAAATTCAATTCAGACACAAGCCAAGACATCACCTCCTGATGTTATTGGTCATCTTCAAAAATGAAGAACCACCACCACCAACAACAACTTTACAACTATTAATTAAACTAATTCCAAAATGACCCAACTTTATTCATTCCTAGCTTGTATGTCTTCACTTCACCCATAAGCATAGCATAAGAGGCTTTGTCAAATGCTTTGTTGAAAGTGAAGTTCATTATGCCAATGGAATTCTTCCAATATACCTGGAGCCCCGTGAAAAAGAAAATCAGATTAGTCTGGCATGACCCATTCTTGGTCGAGAAAAGCAACACTCTGGGTTTGGAATCATAGAATATGTGGCACAGTGTAAAAAGAACTTATTTCATTCTTAGAGGATCTGGGTTGAGATTCCTACTACTGATAGTTATTACTTATATGGTTTTGGGAAATTCACTTAAATAAATCTCTAAACTTTGATTCCCTTATCTATAAAATAAGGTCTACATCAGTGGTTCCCAAACTTTTGTTGGCCTACAGCCCCCTTTCCAGAAAAAGTATTACTTAGCCCCCTGGAAATTAATTTTTTTTATTTTAATAGCAATTAATAGGAAAGATAAATTCACCTGTGGCCATCACTGCTCCCCTGGATCGCTGCAGCACCCACCAGGGGGCAGTAGCACCCACTTTGGGAATCACTGGTCTACATCAACTCTGAGGTCTCACCTCCATAAGGGTCATTTTTGTAAGAGTACATTCTTACAAAACCAAAACTCCAAAATAAAACTGTAAATACATTGATGTGAAAGATGATATACTTTGACATCCAACTCAACAGTTCTGTCTCTGGAGGTGGGTAGCATTGCCTGTCATAAGTCTTTCAAGATTGTCTCAGATCATTGCATTGTTGAGAGTAGCCAAGTTTTCACAGTTGATCATCATACAATATTGCTGTTACTGTGTACAATGTTCTCCTGATTCTACTTATTTTGCTCTGCATCATTTTGTCAAAGTCTTTCCAGCTTTTTCTGAAATCATCTTGCTTATAATTCCTTATAGCACAATAGTATTCCATCACCAATATGTACCACAATTTGTTCAACTTTACCCTGGTGGATGGACATCCCCTCAATTTCCAATTCTTGCCACTACAAAAAGAGCTGCTATAAATATTTTTGCACAAGTAGATACTTTCCCCTTTTTTATTATTTCTTTGGGATATAGATGAGGCCTCAGTTCTAAATCCTATGACTTAGGTCCCAATCCTGGCTGGGCACCACTACCTTGATGATATTGGAAGTCACTTAATTTTTCTGAGTCTCAGTTTCACCATCTTGCAGTAATTAGTTTGATTTCTAACATCTTTTTGAGCTCTAAATCCTAAGATCATATGGTATAGTGGGTCAGAGAACTGCATTAGGTATCAGGAGACCCAAATTTTAATTTTTCAATCATAGAATAGCCATTGTATGTGCAGCAGCACATAGAAAATCAATCAAAAGGCATTTATTAATCATCTACTATACGACTGGCCATATGAAAGTAGTTGAAGTAGTATGGAAGAGTAGGTCCTGTGAATTGATGAGACTGAGGAAGCTAAAACTTAAATGTTTGAAGTGACATCATATGTTGATGTCCCCTGGAAATAAGGACTTAGAAGTTGGGGCAAAAAGAAAGATGGTGATCCAAGTGCTGAACTCCTTTAGAAAATAAGAATTACCTGGAAGTCAGATAGATAATTGCTACAAGGACCAAGATTGGATAATAAATTGGAATGAAGTGAATCTTAAAGAAGGAGAGGTTGTTGTGCAATTGAAGCAGAGAGAATCTAGAAAATTTGAAAGAGATAGAAAAAAGCACGGGTAATTTCAATTCCATTTCTAGGACTAGTATGTTTTAAGGCTAATATAAAGTGAAGTTAGTTTGATAGGGAGTAACCAGGGACACAGTGTTAGATGTTCAGGGAGGTCTCTATGAGTTTGAATATCTGGAAGGAGCTCAAGAGGAAGAAATCTAAAATGAAAAAAAAATGTATTAACTATCAAAAAGGCATTCTGGAGGGTAAGAAGAGGTGAGCAGGGTAAGAGCAGAACATGGGAGTGGTAGGGTTGAGATGAATAAAAATTGGGCAACAAAAAAAGGAAGGGAGAGAAGGAAGGCAGTTATGTTCAATATCATTAGGATTAAGAAAGAAAAAATAGGTAGATGGATAAGGTGGGTTGGTTATTAGCAAGAGGTGAATCCAAGAAGAGACATTTGAGCCATCCTTAAATTGGTGATCTTTGTAGGTAATGAAAGGCTCAGTTTCCTTGTGTCTCAGGCTCACATTCGAATGGCAGTCTGCATAGGGTGTGAAGGGAAAGTTCCTTTAAGTCAGGGTCTGGCAATGTATGGATCTCGAGCCATATCTGGATCTTTGAAGGCCAGATATGGCTCTTTCTGCAGGAGCCATAAAGTCAATTTTTTTTCAGGTGCTGTTACAGGAGCGAGCACTATTACAGGAGCGAGCACTGTGAGCACTGTACAGTTATCACGAAATTACATTTTAAAAAATGTGGCATTTATGGCTCTCAGGGCCAAAAATGTTGCCGACCCCTGCTTCAGGTGATAGTTTGGAGTTGGGGAGGGGAAAATGCATAAGATACTCCTATCTCATACCATTAGGGCAATTGGGGTAATAATACCTCTCTTGACTCACAGGGTGTAAGAATAATTCACCTTCATCCCCAATTATCACCTACTTCCCTCCATATTACCCAGTCAAATTAGTGCAATCCAAGACAACCTAGATTAAAATCACAAAATTTAATATAGGTGGTATGGAACTTCCCCTACAGCCCCACAAGAATGTAGTTCCACTTGATGGATTTATGCTTAATGTGTAAACAAGATGTCATTTACACTTTATAATCCTTTTATTAGGTGTGAAGTGAACCTCTTTTGGTCAAGAAAGGAATCATCATAACCAGATGACAAACAAGTCAATTGTGATTCTGACTCTCGGGGTTTTTAAAAATCTAGAAGAATTTCACCGGTTTTCCATTTCAGAAGATTCCAGGCTCAAGGGACACTTGCAGAAGACCTTTCCACCAAAAGATATAGAGCAGGAGTTCTCAATCTTTTGTGTGTCATGGACCCTTTTGGCATCTAGAGAAAACCTATGGACCTCTCTTCAGAACCATATTTTTAAACATATAAAATAAAAGACAAAGGATTACAAAGGAAACTGATTATATTGAAATACATTGTTAAATATTTAAAACAAAACAAAAGTTGATAGTATCTGCTTGAAACTCCCTTAACATATTATTATGTTCTCTTTTCAAAGAGATGCTGTGTTAATAGTTGTAATTACCATTCTGTGAGGGGCTTTTTTCAATGGAGTCAAGGAGAGAATTTGTGGCAGTTTAACTTTGAATTATCAGAGAAATTAAGGAGAACACAGAAAGTGAGAAGAAAAGTATTTCTTGTTAGAACTTTCTTAACTATCATTTTATGGGGACAAACATTATAATGAGAATTTTTTGAGGAGTGGATTTGGTAACTATTAGAAGATAGAATATAATAGAAAACTGAAGAGATTGATTCCCTGCCAATGCAAGGAAATAAAATGGAGAAGACAGAGAAAGATGATTGAGATACCTTCATTCTTTAGGAAACTTTATAGCAGTGATGGTGAACTTTTTAGTTCAGCCCTGCCCCTTCTACCCCACTCCCTGCTAGTGCCATGACAGTCCCCCCAAGAGGCTGCATGCCTTGCCCCGCCTCCCACCACATGAGTATGCCACTCCTTCCCTCACCACACAGGGGAAGGAGAAAGCACTCCCATTGGGCTGCTAGATGGCAGGGTGGCTGAAAGGATGAATATCCTCAGGGAGTGTTGAGAGGGGTAGGGGAGTGGCTCTAGTGCTCTGCTTCCCTCCAGTTCCATCACCTGCGAGCTGCCCGCCTTGCTACCTGTGTACTCCCATTGGGCTGCTGGGAGAGGTGGGGATATGAAAAAATGTCATCAAATGTGGTGGAAAGGGGGAGGGGAGCAACTTAATGGAGTCCTTCTGCCTTGCTAGTAACAAAATTGGGGTTAGGGAGCAGAATGGGGTGGTGGTGGCTGAGTTCCCACAGGTTTGCCATCACTGCTTTATAGTATTTATAGTATTTGTCTTTTGAAGAGACCAAATTTTTTATCCTGGGTAAACCAAATTGTGTGGGACTGTGTTCTCAGAAATAATGAGAAATTAAATGCCATTACAAAGAATACTTGTTATGACTCCAGCTGTGAACTTTCTCGCAGTTAAAATATTATTATTTTTGTATTGTTTTCATTGCTAATAAATTATATATTTAAGTAATTTTAAAAATTTAATTCCAGGACATTAAGGAATATAATAGAGATGTAACTGCTACTGGGAGAGCAGGTTTCTCCAGTTTATTAAATAAATAATGCTTAATGAATTGTCAGGGGGCTCTGGGTTTAATTGATTAGTTTAGAAATATTTTGAAATTTTACAAATTAATGAGGTATAGAAACATAGTCATAGGTTATTTTAGAACTCAGGATGATAAAATTAAACATGAGAAAGAGTAAAGTAGTAGAAAAAGTGAAGTTGATGACTCCTATGACTCTTGTTACATGTGGAGGGATTGTCCTTCCTAACATGTTACATATACATTATTCATTAGATTCTTAAAATAATGCAATCAGATAAGTACTATATTTGTTATTACTCCTAATTACAGAATAAGAAAAAGATTCAGAAAAGCTAAGTGACTTGCCCAGAGTCAAACAACTAGAGTCAAATCAAGGATTCAAACATAGATTTCTTCTGACTCTAGGTCTAGCACTCTTTGTAAAGAGAAAGTAAACTCTAGACTGTTACTAAGTGAGAGATCTGATACTTTTATTTTTATAGAGCATAAGAAACTCTAAGGAAAGTGGTCCAAGAGTTAGGATTTATTATCTGCAACAGTTCCACCCCCTCTTACCCAATCATGCTGAATTGGTCAATGAGCTACACTACAAATACCCACATAGCTAAGTCATTACTGATGAAAAGAAAATGACTAATAAGTTCCTACTCTTTTAACTAGCCTAGCTTTCCTACTGATCATGTATCAATGAATGATCAATGGATCATTCACCAATGGAGTACCCTACAGCTCATGTGGTGAAATTACAAGAAGAGGTAAGTCACTAGTGACAAAGTTTAAAAGCCTTAAAGAAAATGCAAAAGTTTTATATTTTACTATTCCTTTAAGAGGTATGAAGAAGCTCCTCCATCCATATGATGAAATTTCAGGGTGACTAGGATCTGGATAATAGAAGGATCGGTCCATTCTCCAGCAGCCAGCCAGCCAGTCAGTTCTATAAACTATTTGTAGTCTTCCTAAAGGCTTCTTTCCCAGCAGTTTAGAAGATGGAGAGGAAAGAAATAACTTTTCAGAGAAAATCACTGTTCACTTTGACCCTTTGTATCTTTTCCAGAAGTAGGGAGAGGTGATTTCTCTGCCCTCTACCCCAACCCCTGTCAGCAGAGTCACTTGTTTGATAAGATTTGCTATATTCAGCAAAGAGCAGACCCCTGAGAGTCCAGCTACAGAATCAAGATAAACTACAGAGATGAGCAGGAAAATGGAACCCAAATGAGCTACCTGCTCAGCAAAGATGCTGCACTTGGAAAAGCACTATAAGCCCACCATAAGAAAAGACATCAGGGGCTTAAGGTATCTGACCGGTAAGTTGCCTTGGCCATTTGTGTTCCCTACTCAGATGACTATAAGACACTCTTTCCTTCATGCTTATGCCTTACCTCTGAAATTGTAATTTATTCTCTCTCTCTCTCTCTCTCTCTCTCTCTCTCTCTCT
>NC_058130.1:245867641-245912834 GCF_016433145.1 Gracilinanus agilis | reverse complement strand
TCTCTGTCTCTCTCTGTCTCTCTCTCTCTCTGTCTCTCTCTCTCTCTGTCTCTCTCTCTCTCTGTCTCTCTCTCTCTGTCTCTCTCTCTCTGTCTCTCTCTCTCTCTCTCTCTCTCTCTCTCTCTCTCTCTCTCTCTCTCTCCCTTTGTCTCTCCATCTGTCTCTGTGTCTCTCTGACTCTGTCTTTGTTTCTGACTGTCTCTCCCTCTCTCTCTGTTTCTGTCTCTGTCTGTCTGTCTGTCTGTCTCTGTCTCTCCTTCTCTCCCTCCCATCTCTCTATATTTGTATATGTATATAGGTTTATTATTTGTATATAATTGTATGCATTTCTCCCCCATTACAAAACTCCTTGAGAATGGGAGATTTTGGTTTTCTGTAGCACCAGATACAACACCTGGCACAAAGTAGGTGCCTAATAAATGCTTGGTTTTTTTTTACCTAATTTATAATCACACATTACTACATATGTTTGTCATATCACCCTGTTAAAAGATGTTTCTCTTAGCCCTTAACCAGATGTAGCAAGTAAGCTTTCACTTTCTAGTCCAAATGCCACATTTTCAAAGGTGGATTTTATTTTCCTGATTCAAGTTGAATAATGTAACAGACCTTAATGCATTTGCACTTGCGAGTTCACCTGTCTCTCATTTTTAAAATGTGAAAAAAAGTATAAAAAAACTGGATAATATCTAATTTATTCCAAATATATCATCATGCTACTCCATGTGTAGACAGTCTCCTGGTCATGAAATAGCAGGAATAAGAAGTTCTTATTCTTATTCTTTGGAAAAGAAATGAATGTAATAGTCATCTCACATTGGTTGGTTATTTAAGAGAACTAAAGTTCCTTTTTCTCTGTTTTTTTTTTCTTGTTAATGAAGTAGGGGAGCCCTCAAGATAGTCTAAAAAATGAGTGAATTGAACCAGATGACCACTGAGGTCATTTTCACCCCTAAATCTAAAGTCTTATGATTCTATAGTTTCATCATATAGTGATGAGCACCAACTAAATACTTTACTCTTAGAGGGACTTAATAACTAAGGTGAGAATTTAAGTATGAGTTCACAGTGTTTTATTTCAAAAACATGAGCAAACATGTTGCTAACCTAGGAGTACTGCTAATTCAAGCCTAGTAATGAGAGTATGTGGTAATGTGTATGTCATATTAATGATAATAGCTCGCATTTATATATGTATACATCATCCAGTAAATCATTATTATTAAAAATGAAAATTTCTCCTTTCTTACTGAGTTCCCATTGTAAAATGGGGGGTTCCAAATATTGTGTTTTATAAGAACCCTAAATCCACGCTTCTGATTTGCACTATTCTGGGCACTGAGATTGAAAAGGGAAAGAGCTCTACCAAACAAAGAATTCAAGATTTCAGAGGCAGCCTGACCCAAAGATAACCCCGTTAGTGGTTTCTCTTTCTTGCTATCAGAAATGCAAGCAAGTAAATCTGAATTTTCCCCCCACGTATATTTGTTACTATACTAAAAATCTAAAATGAAATTTAAAGATAAATTGAAGAGACAGTTAAAAGAAACTTTTTAATGCATGTTAAACTGGGTTAGAATTCTTTTTTATTTACATTGAGACATTTGTTATTTAGCCATGTGGTTTAGGAATAGAAGAGCTAAAATTGACATTATGTACCTGGCTGATATCTGTTCCTTTTTTAGCTAGATAGGCATTCTGCCAGGAATGTTTAAAGTTTCAGGTCAGTCAGCTGACATCCTACTCCAAAACCAGTGAATTGACATACTTTTCTGAACAAGTATTATAATTCTGAATGTTGTCTTATGGTTTTTTTTAATCTACCATTAAAATATTTAGTTAAAGTAGTTAAATATTTGTAACAAATGTAGAACTGAGATTGGGGTGGGAGAGTATCCTCTGTTGTCACTTAAATTATGTGATCAAAGAATATTATTTAATAATTTAGAAATATTTCCTCTATAATCAGAGGTTCTTAACCAGGGATCCATGAACTTTAAACATATACACACACATACATATACAAATGTGTTTATATGCATTATATATGTGTGTATAAAAATCATTATTTCAATAAAAATGGTTTCCTTTGTAATCCTATGTATTTTATTTTATGAGTTAAAAACATTATTCTTGGAAAGTATCCACAAGCTTCACCAAATTGCTAAAGGGCTTTATGATGTAAAAAGAAAAAAAAAAAAGCAGAGACAGCTAAGTAGGTCAGTGGATAGAGAGGCAGGCCTATTGACAGGAGGTCCTGAGTTCAGATTTGACCTCAGACATTTCCTGGCTGTTTTAAGCGGACCTGGATAAGTCACTTAACCCCCACCACCCAGCCCTTATTTCTCTTCTGCCTTGTAACTGATATATAAAGAATCCCTATTCAATCTACATAGTCCTATTTCTCTTGGCTAACCAATTGAATTTTGGAAAGCCAGAAAAAACGAACATGACAAAGGAACACCCATATTGAGTGAAGCTTGAACGATTTCCAGTAAACAATGACCATTTTTAGGGGATGAGATGATGTTTTTATATACTTTTCGCAGATGGACTAATGCACCTGAAATTCACAGAACTTTTAGAATAAGAAAGGCCCTTAGAGATCATCTCCTCCCACCCTTTTATTTTATAGAGGAAGACACTCAAGTAAAGCGACTTGCTCAAGGCCACATGGGTAAAAAAAGACTCAAACCCCAGACTTTGGATTATAAACTCAGTGTTTTTTCCACTCTATCAAACTGCCTCTCTCTGTAAAATGTCGTTTCTTTTCTAAGATATCTGCATCAATCAATCAGCATTTAAGTGCTTACTATATGCCAGACTCTGCTGAGTGACTTCTCTGTAAAATAAGTTAGCATCAGTTATAACAGCTAATACTAATAGCTAGCACTTCCATAGTGAATAAAGGTTTACAGAGTACTTTACAGATATTATCTCATTTTATTCTCAAAATAATCCTAGGTGGTAGGTGCTTTTATTATCCCCATCTGTAAAATGGGGAAACTGAGGCAAAGGTTAAAGACATGGCCAGGGTCACATAGCTAGTAATTGTCTGGGGAAGGGCTTGAACTCAGGTCTGATTCCAAGTTCAGTCCTCTATCCACGGAGACACCTCACTGCCTCCTTGGCCTCTTGGGACCCTTCCAGCTCTGAACCTATGCCTGCGGCCCTATGATATTTTTCTACTTGATTTAACTGTTGTAACTACAGCTTTCATCACTTCTAACATTTTATGCATTATGTTATATCCTATTTTATTTTCCCCAAGTCATGAATGAGTTTTAGAATCATCATATAGTAGCATGCAGATATGCTGCCATCTGCAGGACATTTCAGGTTTGGTTAAGCAGGTAAAAAATATGAAAATCTCATTTGACTTGTGGGATTTTGCACCTGGAAAAGACCTCAGAGATCACCTCATCTGAATTCAAATTTTATAAAAATGGAGGTCCAAAAAGAATGAAGAGATTTGCCTAGTGATTGTTGATGAGATTGCAGGTCTCTAAGGCTTTTCCTTACACAACCCAGCTTCTCAATATTCTAGAACAACACAATGTTTTTTGTCATTTGGGCATTGCTTTTTTTTTTTTACTCTAACTTCTCAGTTTTTTGTAGGGAGATTATACGACTTAAGACATCTTGGAACTGTCTAAGCTTTTGAATACTTAGTTGAAATAATTAAAATTCAATTACTATTTGCTGCCCCCACCTGGTCAAGAATTAGATATTTTTGGAATTTCATTTTTTCTAGTCTTAAAGTGAACTAATAATAATAACTTAAATGCTTGAAAAAAGCTATGATTTTAATCGTACTTACTAACATAGATGGTAGGCCTTTAAACTTGTTAGGAGGCATCATGAGTTTTTGTGGCAAAAAAAGAAAAAGAAAATGAAAAAAATCATAACTGGCTTGCCAAATTTCTAGTGATAAACTTTAGTGAATTTAGCTAGATTTACTCTCAGACAGATCCAGGAATTTAATCTTTGTCCCTGCATTTCCTATTTCTGTGCTTACTACCACACTCCTTTTAGGTTCACAACCTTGAGGTTATTCTTTTTTTTTTTTTTACTCTAAAAGGTTATTACAAAGTATTTATTTATTTTTTTGAATTTTTTTTGAATATTTTCCCCTAGTTACCTATTTCATGCTCTTTCCCTCTCCTCCAAACTCCTCAGCCGATGTGCAATTCCGCTGAGTTTTACATGTATCATTGAACAAGACCTAATTCCATATTATTGATAGTTGGAGTGGAGTTATCGTTTAGTGTCTACATCCTTGGGGTTATTCTTAATTCTTTACTCTCCCCAACCCACTATAAGCTGACAAACTTGTTCATTCTACATTCACAAAATCTTTTGCAGAAATTGCCCTTCTCCCTGCTCACATAACCAGTATCCAAGTTGAGGGCCTCATCCTTTCTCATCTGGATTATTGCAGTAGAATACAAAGTAGTGTCCCTGTCTCAAATTTCTCCCCTCTCCAAGGCATCCTCTACACAGGTGTCAAAGAGAGATTCCTAAAGCACATATCCCAGGACAACTCCTCCAGGTGACAAGCTCCAGTGGGTCCCTAGTGTTTCTAAAATTAAATGCGAATACTTCTGTTTGGTTTCACAATCTGGCTTTAGCTTAACTTTCCAGACAAACACATTATTCTCCTTCATGAATTTAGTTTGATCCTGCATGCTGTCCCTCAAACAAGACATTTCATCACTTGTCTCTCTACCTTCACATAGACTGACTCTAGAATGCACTTCTTTCCCACCTCTGCCTTTTAGAATCTCGCATAATTCAAACCTCCACTGGACTTACTTCTTCCTTGAGGCCTTTGTTGATCTCCAATGTTATTTATTGCTTTCCTTCATAATTATCTTATATTTACTGCATTGTATTTACTGAATATATTACTACCTTGTATTCACTTTGAATATATTTTCTAATCTATTTATATGTGTATATATTTATCCACTCCCACCCCTCCCCCAAGAAAAAATAAAATGTAAGCTTTTTAAAGGTAGGGATTGTATTTATTTTTGTCTTTGTATTCCTAAAGCCAAGTTGAGTGATTGGCACAAGGGAGGAAGTTAGTAAATGTTTGGTGACTGCTTTACTTAGAGAAAGATGCCTCAGTGAATTGAACATGAAACCCCTGGCAATGGATATAGGAAGGGGTCAATCAGGGCTGACTGTCTGGAATTCATGTGAGGTAGCGGAGCACTGGGCCAAAAATACCCAATCTGTAACAAAAGTCACTGCAACAGAGCTCTGAGGATGACCAAACAATTTATTAGGGATTATGGTGGTTCCTAATTAACTGGTTCCAAGACCTTCCTCAAGGGTCAAGGACCCTCTCCTCAGGGTCAGGAATTGGATAGCATTTGGAAGGATTCTAAATGGGGAGGTACAATTCTATGATTGGTCATCAGGAGTGGGAAGAGACCCTATGACTGGCTAAGAGACATATATATCAATCATAACCATTTTGTCAACTGGCTTTTTTTTTTTAACCCTTACCTTCCTTCTTAGAATCCATTCTGTGTATTGGCTCCAAGGCAGAAGAGTGGTAAGGCCTAGGCAATGGGGGTTAAGTGACTTGGCCAGAGTCGCACAGCTGGGAAGTGTCTGAGGTCAGATTTTAACCTCTGACCTCCAGTCTCTAGTCCTGGCTCTCAATCCACTGAGCCACCCAGCTGTCCCCTTCAACTGACTTTTTATTTATTATTATTTTTTTAAATCCTTACTTTCTGTCTTGGAATCAATTCTGTGTATTGGCTCCAAGGCAGAAGAGTGGTAAGGGCTAGGCAATGGGAGTCAAGTGACTTGCCCAGAGTCACACAGCTGGGAAGTGTCTGAGGCCAAATTTGAACCTAGGACCTCCCATCTCTAGATCTGGCTCTCAATCCACTGAGCCACCCAGCTGCCCCTTCAACTGATTTTTAAAAGGCTTTTAAATCATCAATTCTAGGACATCAACTACAGACTTTCTGAGCCTGGGCATTCTACTTGCCACATCACCAGAGGTTTTCATGGGAAATAAAAAAGCTGGTATTTGGTCATCAGTATCCTAGGGGATGAGGAATTTGTGGGAGAAAGGAAAAATCACAAAGGAATAGAGACACTGGCCATCCAGGTATCTCTTGCCGACAATAATCTGGGATTCAAGAGAACCATGACAAGAGTCCTTAAGAAGTGATGATTTTAAAGCAAAAGTCACTTAGGAGTGACAATAACAATTCCTAGGTGTGAGGGGTATTGCTGCTGAGATGTGTTTCCTCATGATAGACTTCACTAATACTAATATAAGATTCTTATAACCAACAGAATATTAATTAATCCTAACCTACGTAACTCTAAATCCAACTGTGTACTTATCAAGTTCAACTCTATCCAAATCTAACTATTATGACTGAGTCCGATGTGAATTCTGATGTACTGAAAAGAACACTGGACTTGGATTTACAGACCATGGTTTAAATTTTAGTTTTGTCTCTCACTACTTTAGGCATGACACGTAAACTTTCAGAGGCTCAACTTCTTTTGTCTATAAAATTGCAAGGGCTGATTGTACTAAATGATCTCTGAGGTCCCTTCTAGTTCTAACATCTTGCAAAACTCATCCTATATTCATCTCCGCTGGGTTGACTATTGCGATAACACATTATATGTTATGATATTTTCTTTCCTTCTTTCTTTTAAAAAAATTGTTATCTTCCATCTTAGAATTAACACTCTATATTGGTTCAAAGGCAGAAGAGCAATAAAGGGCTAAGCAATGTGGGTTAAGTGACTTGCCCAGGATCACCTAGCTAGGAAGTATCTGAGACCACATTTTAATCCAGGACCTCCTGTGTCTAAATTTGACTCTCAATCCATTGTCACGTAGCTGCCTCCATTATAATGTTTTCAAGAAACATTTTCTCATAACACTCATAATAGAGTTTACTAGTTGTTATTCTTGCACATTGAAAACTGGCTTCTGTTCATGCCACTCTATTGAAACTCCTCTCTCAAGAGTCACCAAAGTCTTCTTAATTGTTACAGCTTTTTAAAACTCAATTTAATTTGACTGTTCTTAAGAATTGAAAACTGTTAACTATTGTCTATTTCTTGATATTCCTTTCTTCTCCTGCAGAACAGCACCATCCAATTTCTCTCTCGTTTCTCTGACTGCTCCTTATCTTCCTCTTGTGTGCCCCTCTTCCTCCAGGATCCTAAAGAGGGTATCCCTTAAGGCTTTGAATTAACTCTACCTCTGACTGAATGAGAACTTGGACATTTCTAATAGGAGGAAGAAGTAGGTTAGAAAGCAATCCTGGAGAGGAAACTGCTCTTGAAGGAGGAGAAAATTTGTCTTTCTTATCTCTCCCCATCACTAATGATCATGCCATATAACAGAGGATCTATTCACTCATTAGGAGACAATCACTCTAGTAACTGGAGAGTGTTTAATGTACAGTTGAGGGAACATAGAAACTCAGTTTCCAGACGGAAAAGGAAGTATAGGTAACCCTTCTACAACATGGGGGTTAGGGGCACAGAATCCCCATGTTCTGGTAAATCTGCATTAACATTTTTGGCCTTCTTTTCATAACAGAAGTCTATTTCTTTTTCTTTTTCTTTTGTGGAGTATTTACCATACCTTATTGTAAAATTTAGGTTAAGTATTTGGTCATAAGTTATATGTAGGTCAATGTTATGATATCTCTACCTCTCTAGCCTTTGTGTGTCATCTGCTGGCTTTTGTGTTCTTTTCACAAATTTTAACTTTTTGCTTATTTTAGCTTTAGAAAAGAAATTGTATATGTCTATAGTATTAAAAGGTAAACTATGTTGATATTATACAATGCCATATATTTATATTTTTGTGCATTTTTCTGGGTCAGCAGCTGGCCTTAGCATATCATTTGTAGCTTCCACAAAATTCCCCCCAATTCCCATTTAATTTCTTATGCCCAACTGAGATATGCCAGAACCAAGATGGGGAAAATTGTGATATTGGAAAGGATACCTGTAGTTTCCAGGAATAGAAACATCTAATAGCAGAAAATGGAGTCAGCTCATGTTCTCATGAGCGAACTAGCCTTGGTGATCAAAAACTTAGCTTTACTTCAGAGAGGAACAGACTTGGGAAATAGAGTTTAGAAGACAACCACCCACTCTAGTATCTGGAGAGTGTTTGATGTGCAGTTGAGGGAACATAGAAACCCAGCTTCCAGATGGAAAAGGAAGTAGACAGACATACTGCACCTAAGTGGGTTTGGTCAGAGGTCTTAAGAGAGGAGAAAGTACCTTGGGATCTTCTGTAGTACCAGCATATTGATTTTTTTTCATTTAGAATATTTTCCCATGGTTACATGATTCATGTTCTTTCCCTCTCCCCCAGCTCCCCTCCTCCGTTTTTCTTCTGTGTTTCTACTCCTATAGTTCTTCCTCTAAATGTGGATAGCATTCTTTTCCATAGTTTTACTGGAGCATTGCAATGTTGCAAAGAGAAGTCTGTTATGTTCTATTGTACCACAGTGTATCAGTCTCTGTGTACAATGTTCTTCTGGCTCTGCTCCTTTCATTCTGCATCAGTTCTTGGAGGTTATTCCATTTCACATGGAATTCCTCCAGTTCATTATTCTTTTGAGCATAATAGTCTTCCATCACCAACAGATACCACAATTTGTTCAGCCATTCCCCAATTGAAGGACATCCCCTTGTTTTCCAGTTTTTTGCCACCACAAAGAGCGCAGCTATAAATATTTTTGTACATGTCTTTTTCCCTATGATCTCTTTGGGGTATAAACCCAGCAGTGGTGTGGCTGGATCAAAGGGCAAACAATCTTTTAGCACTCTTTGGGCATAGTTCCAAATTGCCATCCAGAATGGTTGGATCAGTTCACAACTCCACCAGCAATGCATTAATGTCCCAATTTTGCATATCCCCTCCAACACTCATTACTCTCCTGTATTGTCATTTTAGCCTATCTGCTAGGTGTGAGGTGAGTACCAGCATATTGAATTGTCTTGCCCATGTGTTCCCATTGCCCATTTCTTACTTTGAGTGTCCTCTAATTTTGACATCATTTTTTCCATGGATACTTTGTATATAGTTCCAGAAGAATGTACTCCAAGGTTATAGAGTAAATGTTTTATAGCTAGTACTCTCCACTATGGTATTTAAGTAAATACCTTTGCTTTGAGCTCTTCAACTAGCTGACCATCAACAGGAACCACATCATAGGCATTTTTTGAAATACTGTTTTATAAGTAGCCACCCACACAAGTTATCCTCCTTGAACCTAAGGTTGCTACTACCCTGTAGGAACCTAATTTTGAATATGAATTGGGAAATATCCCAGAGGAAGTGTTATGGTTATCTAAACTCTTTCTTTTAGTAATTTTATCCTTTCTCATGGCTTCACCAACTACTTTGTTGTAGATGACTCCCAGTTCTCTCTTCTTTAC
Organism: Gracilinanus agilis; assembly: GCF_016433145.1. Lineage (NCBI taxonomy): Eukaryota > Metazoa > Chordata > Mammalia > Didelphimorphia > Didelphidae > Gracilinanus > Gracilinanus agilis. Next base: position 245,903,378 of record NC_058130.1, on the reverse strand, counting down.
CTCTCTCCTAGTTTCAGACACATTTCTAACTGTATACTAAAGGTCACCTTCCCCCCAGGATGTTTTGCCAGAAATTCAAACTCAGTATGTCCCAACTATATTAATTATCCTAAGATTATAGCTTTTAGAACTGGAAGGGAATCCAGGGGTCATCTGATACCAATCTCTCATTATTCAGTTGTTACCTGGGGCAGAGAGAGAACAAGTGACTTGTCTAAAAGAGCATATAGATAATTAAGTAAAAGAATCATGTTCTAAGACTTTGAATCCAACTCTCTCTCCACTGTACCATGATCCTCTATTTCTAAAAATATTCTTCTCTCCTTGGCTTCTTTATTTCTGTTCTTTGTACCATCATTCCATTAGTATTCAAACTAACAATTCAGTTCAATTAAAAATTTTTTTATATTTAATAATATAAAAATGCTTCTTCAAATATTTAAGAAGTATGAAAGGTATTATAATAGGTCTGGAGGTTTAAAGATGGAGAAAAATCTTAATGTCTATCTTTAAAAATTTTGCAAACTAAAAAAAGGTGACATACAAAAATAACTATAATACACACTAGTAGTCTAAAGGCTTTGTATTTTCTCCAATAAAAATAAGGTGCTATTGATGGCTTTTAAATAGGGAATGACAGGGACTTTGCTTTGGCAGTTCTGTGAAAGATAGACAAAAAAAGGAAGAAATTAGGCTACTATAATAAAGTAAATAGGGAGTGATTTGGCCCTGAACTAGGTAGATTGTGATGTTTATAGAGAGAAAAAAATTCCTTGCTTCTAGTTCTCCAGCTCGCTCACCCTCAATCTTTTACAGGCTGTTTTGTTTTTTTCAACCTTAGTAGAAGTCAATGGGCCTAAAGTTGGGAAGACTTGAGTTCAAATTCAACCTAGACATTTCATAGCTGCATGACCTTGGTCAAGTCACTTAATCACTGTAGGTTTAGGACAGGGGTCGACAACGTATGGTTCTGGAGCTATATCTGGCTCCACCTCTGGACCTGCCAGTCCGGGCAGAGCCCCACGATGTGCCCCAGGGGGCCCTTAAGCCCCCCTCTCTCCCCCCCCCCCATATTCAAGCACCTTCTACCTCCATCCTCCTCCTTCCCCACGGGTTTATGGCTCTCACGGCCAAAAAGGTTGCTGACCATTGGTTTAGGAGATAGCTAGATGGATCAGTGGATAGAGTGCTGGGTCTGGAACCAGAATGACCTGAGTTCAAATCTAGCCTCAGACACTTCCTAACTGTGACTGGACATGCCACTTAACCTCTGATTGCTTGACAAAAAGATCCACTGGATCCACTGGAAAAGGAAATAACAAACTATTCCAGTATCCTTGCTAAGAAACTTTATTTTCCATGGAGTTACAAAGGGTAGGACACAACTGAACAAGAACAATACATTTCAACCTCATTTCTCAAATTGAAGCTACTCTCTCTAAAATTACCAACAATCTGTTAATAGTCAAATTTGACAATCTTTTTGGAGTTTTCATCCCTTTTGACCTATTTCCTGTATTTGGCATCACTGAGAACCCTTTGTTTTTGTACACAAGATGGATTAGAGTGAATAGTGTTAGTTCTAGAGTCAGGAAAACTAAATCATTTAATCTCTGTCTCAGTTTCCTTCTCTGTTAAGTGGGAATAATAATAGTGCCGACCTCCCAAGGTTGTTGTGAAAATAAAATTAGATAATATTTATAAAGTACTTTGCAGACTTTAAAGCACTATATAAGCATTCGATCTTATTATTAGTCATTATACTCTTTCCTATCTGGATTTCTAGAATGCAGTTATTTCTCTTGGTTATCTTTCTATCTCTTTAACTATTTCTTCTCAGATCAGTTTGCTGGCTTTTTTTCCCTAATTGTAGATGATCCTCAAGGTTCCATGCTTAGACCTCTTTTCTTCTCTCTCTACACTCTTGTCTTTTTGTGATTTCTTCAGCTCCCAAGGATTAATTATCAATTTCTATGCAGATGACTCACAGGAACAAAAATCCAGCCTTTCTCACTCCTGAACCTCAGGTCTGCATCAAGGATTACCTGTTGGGCATTTCTAAATGAATGTCCCAGAAGGCATCTCAAACACAATATGTCTAAAGCAGAACTCATGTTTTCATCAAAACACTCTCCTTTCTGCTTCGCTCTTCTGCCTTGGAACCAATACACAGTATCAATTCTAAGATGGAAGGTAAGGGTTAAAAAGGACCAAAAAAAAAAAAACCATTCTTCCATTTGCTCACACCCAGTCTTATCTTCAACTCCCCATTCATGCTATATACTCCCTAGGCTGCCAAATTTTGCAGTCAAATCTTGTTTCAACTCTACAATATCTCTTGCTGCAAAATCTTTCTCTACTCACAAAGCCACAACCTTAGTTCTGGCTCTTTGTCACTTCTTGCCTAGATTATTGAAAAACTCTCCTAATTGCTCTCCCAGCCCAGAGTCTCTTCCCCACTCCAATCCATATTCTACCTAGCTGCCAAAGTGTTTTCCTTTAGGGCAGATCAAATCACATCCCATCACATCACTTCTCCCTATTCAATCAACTGCAATGGCTCCCTCTTCCCAAGATGATGAAATATATAAGCTTCTGTCTTTAAAGTCCTTTAATAACTTGGCTTTATTTTCCAACCTCATTACAGAATCTTCCTTCCTACGCTTTATGTTTCAGTCAAGCTGGCCTTCTCTGTGTTCTTCACACACAGTTTTGCTGTCTCTGGGCCTTTGTACTGGTTGTTCTTGATGTCTGGAACACATTCTCTCCTCATTCTGCCACACAGAATCCCTCTCTTCTTTCAAAACACAGTCTATACCCCATCTGGCAACAGCAGGATCCCTCCTTTAACTAACTTAAGTATCTTGTATTTACTCTGTTTATTCTGTACATACTTACAAATATGCACAAGTTTTCTTGTCGGATAGAATATAACTCTTTGAAAGTAAGGACTGTTTCATTTTTTTGTGCTTGTAAGCCCACACATACGGTGATTGATATATAGTAGGTACTTAATAAATACTTGTTGAATGATTGATTTATTGTCAAGGACCCATTTGGGTTGAGTTTCTGAGATACTCTTCCCTGAACAGACTGATGAGTTTATACAAAAAAGTACCAAAGTTTTTCTTGGACTAAATTTCCGATTTACTTCTTAACTCTAATGAACTGGCTTCTGGCCTCTAAAGCATTCTGTAGATACAGCAAATACAGTAATACTTATATGGAGGAGTTTTTGTACTTCCTATATTAGGCTATCTTGCAGCTATAAAATGAGTCAGTAGGGAATTGCCTAGGGCTAGAAGGGACCTGACACACAAAAGTAATAGAACACTCTAGAAGCTGAACAGTGATGGGGAGAGATATAGGAGATAGATTGAGAGGATGAGAGAATTTTTTTAAGAGTATAAAACAGCATATTTATAGGCAATAAGAAAGGACTTGGAGAAGAGAAGAGAGTGTAGGTGTATATGTGTGCACACAAGAGAGAGCAGACAGACAGACACAGAGGCAGAGAAACACAGAAAATCAGAAAAGTCAGTGAAGCAAGCTCAGAGAGAAGGTTCAAGGTTTATTCAAGGGAAAAGCATTCACTTTGGCAAAGAAAAGGAAAACTTAATCCTGAGGCTGAAACAGAGGAGAGGAGGAGGAAAGACATAGATTTTGAAGTCTGAAGGAGAAGAGAGACTGGGCAAGTTAGATTGAAAGTCCAAATCTTCTCAGTTATTTCTGTTGTCAGACTCTTTGTGATCCTGGATCTTCTCAGCAGAGTAAGATAAAGGTCCTTTCCTAGGAGAGAATGGACAGAGTAGAGTTGGGAACCCAAAGAAAAAGGAGTTAGTATAGCTCCTATGAGGAAAAAGAAAGAGCAACAAAAGTGAATAAAAGAATTCCTGTGCTACAAGAGGGCCAGCTGGATTTAGATAGCATGAGTTTGGAGTAGACGTAGTCAGCAATTGGCTCTGATTTGGAATAGGTTAAAAGACTTGTAGCAAGTACTGCCAAAAGTTCCAAAGCCAGAAGAGAATAGTTTAAGAAGCATTGGAAGGAGTTATTAAAGTAATGAGGCACCAAGTTGGTGAAATGGATAGAGTGCTGGGCCTGGAGTCAGGAGGACTCATTTTGAGTTCAAATCTGGCTTTCTACTTACTAGTTGTGTGACCCTAGGCAAGTGATTTAACCCTGTTTGCCTCAATTTCCTCATCTATAAAATGAGCTGGAGAAGAAATTGGCAAAGCACTCCAGTACTGCCAAGAAAACCCCAAATGGGTCACAAAGAGTCAGACATGACTGAACAACAATAATTCATAATCCTGCCTGAAGTACTTATCTTGAGTCTAAGCAAGTCATTTGATCTGTCTGCCTCAGTCTTCTCATTTGTTAAATGGAAATAATAGTAGCACCAATTCCTCACAGTTGTTAGGAGAATCAAATGAGATACTATTTGCAAATCTTAAAATGTTATGCAAATTAAAACTATTTTTATTATTATCATTATTCCAAGGAATCTACCACAAAATGAATCTCACAGGAGCCAACCCATAAATAAAACCACTTTACTTTTAGATAATTTAAAAGGTTCAAGGGGTTCTGAGTCTGAGAGATCCCACTGCAAGGTTCTTAGAACAGAGAGTCAACTTTTTGGTATTCATGGATCCCTTTTACAATCTGGTGAAGTTTTTCAACTCTGCAGCATGTTGTTAAATGCGTGAAATAAAATATATAGGATTACAAAGGAAACTGATCAGTTTAAAATGCAGTTATCAACATACTGAAAAAAAATTCCACAAGTTCAGCCTAGTTAAGAGACCCTTCTATATAGCAATACTACTAATATACTAAAGAATGGTAGACTAGAGATAATTAGGGACATCATGTGATTGTTTACAATTATGCAGTTCAGAGACATGAAGTGAATTCAAATTTTACTTTTTCCCTTGTTCCCAATTACAAGTCAGATTTACTTTGTAGACATCTTCAGAATGAATTTATGCCCTCTTCAGAATAAAACTACAAAGAGTGTTAATTTTTTTTAACTCCTTACCTTCCATTTTAGAATTAATTTTGTATATTGGTTCCAAGGCAGAAGAACAGTAAGGTCTAGGCAATGGGGGTTAAATGACTTGCCCAGGGTCACACAGCTGGAAGTATCTGAAGGCAGATTTGAACCCTGAACCTCCCATCTCTAAGCCTGGCTCTCAATTCATTGTGCCACCTAGCTGCCCCCTAAATTTTTTTAATGGGTAAAGTGGCCCCTTGTAAGGAAAAGAGAATACAGATATTACAGAAAGGATTTTGGAAATTGAAAATAGCCTGTTTTATGGACAAGATTCACTCAACAAAACAAGAAATATAAACTAACTCATGGGAAAAAGAGTCAACTGCTCAGGTTCCTAGCAGTATTAATTTTTTTAATAGAACCAGGAGAACATTATATACAATAAATGCAATACTGTGGAATAATCAGATGTGATAGACTTTGCTACTAACAGCAATACAACGATCCAGGACAATTCTGAGGGGCTTTCTATCCACCTCCAGAGAAAGAACTGTTGGAATAGGAATGCAGATGAAAACATATGATTTATTACTTGTTTATTTGGGTATATGTTCTGGGGTTTTAGTTTTATAAGATTATTAACTTACAAAAATGAATAATACAGAAATACATTTTGTGTGAAAATACAGGCATAACCCAGAAAATAGATAAATAAATAATTGTTTTGTTTTTTTTAAGGTACCATAGGGAAAACAATTTGTTTAGGAAGTTTGTAGCTGACAATTTCCTTTTCTACTGTCAGGTGAGAAACTAAAGATAATCTTAGTATTTTCACCAAAATTCATTTGTCCTCATTTTCTTTCAAAGCCAGACAGTTGAGTCCTCAATCCTGAAGGGGCTCACAATTCTGCAACCTTAAATTTTCTGTTCCTGTCAGACTGTAAGGCAAGCAAGCAGGTAGGCCTGAGAACAGGCTCCAGGACACACTCCTGCCTCAGTTCCTGGGATCTTGTTATGTTTTTTGCCTAGATTCTCTCTACCTTTCCTTTTTTCTCTCCTCTCTCTCCTTCCCTCCTTGCCTCCCTAGTATTTTTCTCTCCCTTTCCTGTCTCTAAGGTATTATTACATTCATCTGCAAATTATTCAGTAGCAGCTGGTTTAGCATTTAATAGCCATCCAATTATTTAAAATTTCTGCCTCCTCCTGCCGGATCTTGAAATCTCTTCGAAGGACAGAGACTGCATGTTCTTTGTAGGCTCCAGAGTATACCTAGCATAGATCTGAGCACAGTGTGGTACTTAAATGGACACGTTCTGATTACTTGGCTGTCTAGTCATCATCTTTAATACCAAATGGACACAGTAGGCACTCAATAAATGTTTGACTTATTAAGTAACTGTTAGTAGTATTAAATGTCTAGACATCATCTTTATCTACCCCCTTTTTCTAGAGGAGGAAGCTGAGGGAGAGAGTTGAAGTGACTTGTCCAAGGTCTAGTTGGTCCCTTCCCTGGATCTTGGGATTCTGTCACAAAGTCAACCTTCCCTTGGTTCCAGTGGAAAAGACTTTAAAGAAGTTTAAAATAGGTGCTTCAGGCACCATTCCGTCTGGGTTCTTGTACTCCTAATGAGAAATGAATGAGGTGGAGGTGGTGGGGTATTTTTTCTGGCTGTCCTACATCTAACGCTTGACACTTAGTAGGCACTTAATAAATGTTTAATGAATGAATTTAATTGAATCCATTCCTGGAAGACCCACCCTTCTCCACACTGCCAACCGATTTACCCGGCTTCCTTTAACTCCTAACTAAAATTCCATCTTCTACAGGAAGCCTTCTCCAATCCCTCTTAAACTAGAGCCTTCCTTTTGTTTATGCTTTTCTAACGTGTATACGATATAACATGTTTTGAATGTATCTCTTTGCATGTGGTCTTCTCCATTAGACTATAAGCTCCTTGAAGGCAGGGTCTGTCATCTCTTTTTGTATCACAGTAAGATCTTAATAAAAAATGTTCATTGATTGATTGATTGACTGGCTGCTTCGCCTGTTGAGAATGGAAGGGAGGAGCTAAAGAGAGTCCTGTTCTGAAGACACACCAGGTCTAAAGATTTCAGCGTTAATGATTTGGGACTGGAGGAACTACGCGGAAGGCCAGCGGGAGAATAAAACAAACCGGGAAGGGGTGGAAGGCAGGAATAAAGACTGAGGAGTGGGGGAAGGCGGGGACAATGGCTTGAGAGGGTGGGATCCCACTCAACCAACCGATTCAACTCCGGGCGAGAAAGAGGAGGGGCCAAGCCCCTCTCCCGCGATCTCCGTTCCGCTCCTCCCTTTGCCGCTCGCGGCTTCGGAACCCGGCCTGCGGTCTGTAAGCTGTCGCATGTTCCTGCGCTGCCCTGCTCTCTTCTGCCCAGATCTCCTGCAAACATGGCCTCTGCAGCCGCCGCCCCAACAGTGAAAGTAAGTCAGAGGCTGGGGGCTGCAGCCTGAGCTCCCGGGGAGAGGGTGAGGAAAGCCCAGCAGAGAAGCTGGGATTGGGACTCCGTGCGACTTCTCTGTGCCCCCCGGGGGCGGCGGGGGACAGACGTGAACAATCCTGGGGAGAGGGGAAACTACACCCTCTATCACACCTTCTGCACTTGCAGAAGAAGCTTCTCTTGTTTCTGGGGCACCTCTGCAGCCACCCACACCCGGGCCTGGACTCCAGCCACAAACCGGGGTCCGGAAGGGGCCCTTGTGGGCCACCCTTTTGTTACAGATTGCTGTGATTATGACCTGGGGGTGGGTGGTGGGAGGTGGAGGTGATTTAGAGAGGGAGGGTCGTAGCTTCGAAGATCTAGGGCCAGAAAAGGGACCTTGGAGGTTATCTAGACCAGCCCTACCAATTCTGCATGTCAAAAAAAAAAAAAAAAAAGCATCCCTGAAGAGGATCCGGTAACGTTTGGCACAGTTCTTGCCTTGCTGGACTCTCCCAAGTTACCGCTGCTTACTTCCTCCTTTTCTCAGTTACTCTTTTCCGCCCCACGTGTACGCACGTGGGTGGACGCGTTCGCATTTACTTTGCAATCTGGTGAAAACCTGGGGGGGGGGGGGGGGGAAGAGGGGTTCTCGCTTAAGAAAGGTCCCACCCAAACTATGAGACTTGGAATGCCCAGTGTCAGTAGCTACATAAAATCCGTGACTGAGGTTACAATAACCTCTTCTTGCTGGCCAGATACTGCTATGTCTGGCTGAGAAATGGGGCTTTGCAACCCTGAAAGTTAGAGATTCTTTTATTGGTTTGCACGTTGATCACTTGCATACTGGGTTACTGTGTAATGGTAAGTTTTGGCAGCAGAGAAGGTATCTGATCTTTGGCAGAAGTGCCAGTCTCTTCCCTGGGGCTTTTAGACATTTATTCCTCTGATGGTATCCTTAGAGAGTAGAGTTACATTGCATTTTTTTTTAATTAAAAAAATGTCATGTGGGATTGTCTATTATTAGCCAAGAGCATAAATAATTTCCTCCAACAGAAAATGACTTGTCAGCTCTTTATTCTGGAAAATGTTCAATTTTTCACAAGAACTTAATTTTTAAAAAAATTATTCATAAGCCAATCCATTTACAGTGTTATCCCTTGCCTTTCATTTACTTCTCTGGATCCCTTTCTCCTGGTTAGTATCTCTGTCCACTTTTTTTGTTGCAATCCTGTACTTGCTCCCAGGTATTCACTTATTCCCCAGGAATTCAGGACCTGGTTCAATTTTTCTCTTACTACAACCCTTGCCTTCATATTTAGGAGGTCCAGTGAACACATTGATTTCCTCTTTGATGAACTCATGGAAAAACTGTTTTTCCAGTGCCCAGGATCTCAGCCATGTTATGGATTATTCATATCTGTCCTTCATTTTTTGTTTTCCAGGGGGCCCCCCCAATTCTTCTGACCCTATTTGGGGTTTTCTTGGCAAAGGTACTGGAGTAGTTTACTCATTCCTTTCCAACTTATTTTATAGAAGGAAACTGAGATAAATGGAGTTAAATGACTTGCCCAAGGTCACACAGCTGGCATCTGAAGCAAAATTTGAATTTAGGAAGATGAATTGTTTCCATTTTACCTCACACATTCAGGAATGGTCGTATCTATCCTTCATCATACCATCACCATTAACTGTTCTATTTCCATGTTCAAAAATCTCAAAATTCCTCTCTCTTTTAACATCATTCATATCCTTCCATTTCTTCCACTGCCTAAATTAATAAACCTATTTTTCTAGTCTGACATTCCTGGCCACTCTTAATTCCTTTCTTAATTTTGACTAATTCAGCTATATGCAAGCTACCCTAAAAGTCTTAGTGTAGTTTTTAAGCTTTAATTTTAGGCTAAAACCATACTAAGATTTTTGGGACATTCCTACTTGTTGGCTACATTTGAATTCTACATCTCCAAGCCTTGCTGCCCCCTAAATCCTAGAGCTATTACCTCAGCCATCTGTCTCCATTCTTGAGTGTCGCTGAATTCACATTGGAGAAAGACTCAACACATTTGACAGTTGCATCTACTCTCAGTGTGTCATCTCATCTTGACTGGTCCCTCATTACTGCAGTACTTTTATTCTCTTATTCCCTATCATTTTTCCCTTCGCTATTCCAACCTTTATTTACTCAGCTTGGTATAGTGATAGGCTTGAAGTATATAGTGTGTAGTCCTGGACTAGAAGGTAGGAAGATCTGAATTCAAATCATACCTCTGCCTCTTACTAGCTGTATAACGAATGAACAAGTCATTTTACCTTTCTGAGCCCTGATGTCCTTATATTTAAATGGGGAGGGCGATGAGAATTTCTATATCACCAATTTGTTGGGGTTAAAATGAGAGAAAATGTGTAAATTACTTTGCTCCCTTGAAAGCACTACATAAATGTGTTCCTCCACCCCCTACTTTATTCAGAAAATAAAGGTCACCAATCTTAAGATCCTTATTTTATTTTTTTTTTAAATGTCTCATTCTCTACTCCTTTCCTTCAATTATTGATGAGGAAATATACATCTTCCTTAATTCTTTACCCCCCACATACACACAATTTACCTCTTTGATCATCTAGTAATCAAGCTTTGCTTCTGTCAACCTTGAAAAAAAATCAGCTACCAAAACCAAAATTATAATAAAGTGCCTTTAATTGTGATCAGAAATATTTCCATCTGGATTTCCCCCCCACTATCCCGTGTCATTTAAAGTTCCCTAATGAGATACAGAGAAGGAGGATTAAATAGTCTTTTGGAAGGGGTAGGAGAGACTATGGGTAAGATTACTGGCTTTCCGAAAGGTTTAGGAAAGGCTCAACAGCCAGAGGCTAAGATGGTTGGGAGTGGGCCTTTGCTTTTTTAGGTTTGATTGCCCTCTTTTAAATTTAGGCCTGGGCCAGGCAAGACCAGTTCCATAAATCAGCTTAGTCATCTCTCTTTTGAGTTCCTAGTTAAGTTCTTTGAGTTCTTTTCTGGAAAAATCAATAAAGGAATTATCTGGTTACATGAAAATACCATCATCACTTCATTTTTTTGTCTTCAATTTTTTATCATCATATTCTCTGCACCTAAACAATATCTAGCCCATAGTAGGTGCTTGTAAAGAAGTAGTCTTTATTTTCTCTTATATATTGGATCTTTCCTGCTGTTTGCAAGCATAACCAAGTCTCCTTCCTTGACCTCTGAAACTATCCTATATCCTGGATATCTTTCTTCCCTCCACACTCCCTCCAAAACCCATCTGCCTGCATTTCATCACCAGCCACTCATTTCTCAACCACTAAAAATCTGGCATCTGCCCTCCACCACTTATCTAATGTCTCCACAGATACACATCCAAAGATCTCCTAATTGTTCAGTCTGATGACCTTTTCCCAGTTCTCAAGCTTAGTCACTTCTCTGAATTTTTTTATGTTTTTAACCACCTGCATCCTCTTGGATATTCTCCTTTGTTTTACTTAGCAACGTTCTTTTATTTCTCCTATTTTTCAGACTTCCTTCTCAGTTTTCTTTGCTGGATCTGCCCATGTCCACCTCCTAACCATGGATGGATGAAGCTGGAGACTATCCTAGACCTTCCTTTCTATCTCTATTTTATAATTTCTTTATTTGACAACTTTTATTTAATTAATTAATTTAGAGTATTTCCCCGTGGTTACATGATTCACGTTCTTTCCCTCCCCTCCTCCTACCCTCCTCCTGTAGCCAATGAGCAATTCCACTGGGTTTTACATGTGTTCTATTTAATAATTTTCTTATAAATTCAATCACCATTCATGTGATCATCAGTTGCCATGATTTAAATGATCATTTCTTTTTTTTTAATAATATCTTTTATTTAGTTAATTAATTTAGAATATTTTTCCATGGTTACAGGATTCATGTTCTATCCCTCCCCTCCTCCCAGCCCCTCCCATAGCTGATGCACAGTTCCATGGGATTTTACGTGTATCGTTGATCAAGACCTATTTCCATATTATTGATATTTGCTCCAGGGCACTCATTTTGAGTCAATATCCCTAATTATATCCCCATCCTCCCATGTGATCAGGCAGTTGTTTTTCTTCTGTGTTTCTACTCTCACAGTTCTTCCTCTGAATGTGGATAACATTCTTTCTCATAGGTCTCCCATAGTTGTCCTGGATCTAAATGATTATTTCTATGCTGATGATTCTCACATCTGCTTCTCCAATTAAAACCTTTCTGATGATCTCCAGGCTAACATCTCCCACTGCACATTAGATACTTCAAACTGGATGTCCAGTAGACATCTTAAACTCAACAGATGCAAAATTGATCTCATTTTTTTCTTCCCAGACCCACCTCTCTTCCCACTATTTCTGTTGGTGGTGACATCAACTTCCTCCCAGTCACATTGAGGAAAACTGGGGGAATTGAAGCCATTATTAGGGCAGCAAGTGGTAGTGGAAATTGAGGCATTTGAATGAACTACACTGGATCTGCCCGCTAGCTTATTTTCTGTTCAATTATGGATATGGTCCAACTTCTGTCATGTGTGAAAACTTAAATCATTTGTGGGGAACTGAGAGAAAACCTTATTGTACTGTTTGAACCTAGCCCTGTGCGGCTGGAAAACTGGACTAGCTGTACCTGCTATTTGGAACCAAGGAGCTAGGTTATAGTGACCAGAAATGCAATCAGATCCCAAGATTGATACAAGGAGTTTTCTCATAATTGTACATCTCAAGCAGTCCATATATTTTAGCTGAAAACTGGCCCAATTCTGATCAGATATTGTTTTCATGCTCTTTGATTGTATATAGACATTTGGGAAGAATGAGGAACCCCATTTTCTGAATTCAGGATCTTGTGCTTGTTTACTTTCTCCCTCCCACTCAGTCCCTAATCTTTCCTCCAATTAGAAATCACACTACCTAATGTTGTACTGTTTCCTTTTAATTGGTCTTATTTGAAAAATTGTTTTTTTCTTTTACATATAAATGTCTCCCCCCTGTATTTGGTGTCCAACCCTAAGCCACGGGCTACAAAATTTCCAATAAGCAACAATGATCTATAGTCCTTCACCAGTCAAGATCCAGAACTTCATGGTCAAGGATAAACTTAAAGGTGGGTGGCCTGTATTTATATGGATTTGAGAGGGTACCAAAAATAGAATAAGATGGTAAAATTTCATGATTGGTTAACACTAGAAGCAGGGAAAATTCTATGATTGAGGGGCATTCACGTTAATTGTAACTGGTTGAGGGACATATAGATTAATCATAATCCTAACTGCTTTGTTAGCAAGATTTTAGGACATTGATTCCAGATCATTACCACAGATTTTTCCTGGTGACAGTGGTGGGCACCTCCTGCCATCTCAGCAGTAGTTTTCAAAATTAAACAACTGTTGTCTTAATCAATAATATCCTAGAAGATAAGAAAATTGTAAGCTAGAGGAAATGTCAGAAGGGAGCAGTGACAGTAACTCGTAGGGGTTCGGGGTATTGCTGTAGTAGTAACATGCTAGGGGTGATGTAATACAACAATCATGATTTCCCCTTATCTATAATACTATAATAGTACATAATAAACCTATCAGTTTAACAATATACCTGTATTTTAATATACCTCTGTGTGCGCGCGCACGCACACACACACACACATTATCTAAATATATATATATCTTCCCCCATACCTTCTGTCTTAGAATTGATACTAAGTATTGGTTCCAAGGCAGAAGAGTGTTAAGAGCTAAGCAATTGGAATTAGGTGACTTGTCCAGGGTCACACTGCTAGAAAATATCTGAAGCTACATTTGAATCTAGGACCTCCCATCTCTAGACATTCCTGGTTCTCTGTCCCCTGAGCCACCTAGCTCCCCTTCATCATTCTTAAGTCTATTAATTCTTAACATCAGTCACTGACCCCTAAAATCACCATGGACTGAGCAAGTGCAAATTAAATTAATTAGGATTATCAACTTTTTTTTCCTTTATAAAGCTGAGGAAAGGGCTTAGACCCAATTTATTGGGTCCTTGCCATGTATTGCTTAATAATCATTATGTTCAGAAGATCAAACCTTTATTTCCTTAGCCATTTTATCTTTCACCTGCTGTTACATAGACTTAGAACCTACCTGACAGTCTTGACTCCTCAATATCTCTCAAGTATGCTCCCTTCTCTCTTAGGACATTACCACTTCCTTGGTTTAGGTCCTCATCTCCTAATGCCTGGACTATAGCCTGCTGATGGGTCTGCCTCCCTCAAGTCTTTGCCCCATTCCAGTCCATCATTCATTCAGCCACCAAAATGTTTTTTCTAAAACTATCTGAACATGTCAGACATCATGCTTACTCCTGAAACCCCTCTCCCCCAACTCAGTAAATTCTAGTGGTGACCTGTCATCTCCACCACCAAATATAAAATCCTTACTTTGTTGTTCAGAGCCCTTGATATTTTTCCCTTCCCAACAGAATTTACTTTTCTATACAGTGACACTGACCTCCTTGCTATTCCTTTCATAAGACATTGCACCCCCTACCATGACTGCTAACATTTTCTCTGGCTGCCCTCTATGTCTGGAATGTTCTTTTTCTTGTCTGCTTCTGACTTACTGGCTTTCTTCAAGTCCCAGCTAAAAGCTCAACTTCTACAAGAAACCTTCTGCACTCCCCTTATTTCTAGTGCCTTCTTTTAGTTTTTTTTCTTCCTATTTATCCTGTATATAGTTTCAGTGTATAGAGTTCTTTGCATATTGCCTCCCCAAATAGATTATGAGCTCCTGGAGGGGAGGGACTGTTTTTTTGCCTTTCTTTGTACCCCAGTAAGCCTTTTATTTAAATGCTTACTATGTGCCAGACTTTGCACAGTGTCTAGCACATGGTAGATACTAATTAGGTGATACACTATCCATACGCTGAGGACTTTCCAACTATATGAATACAACTACAAAACACTTTCCACACAATTAAAACTAGATCTAAACAATTGGAAAAATGTTAATTGCTCATGGGTAGGATGAGCTAACATAATAAAAATGACAATCCTACCCAAATTAATTTACTTATTCAGTGCCATTCCTATTAAACTACCAGGAAACTTCTTTACTGAATTAGAAAAAAATCATAACAAAGTTCATTTGGAAGAACAAAAGATCAAGAATATCAAGGGAAATAATGAAAAAAAATGTGAAGGATGGTGACCTAGCAGTACCAGATCTTAAACTGTACTATAAAGTAGTGGTCCTCAAAACAATATGATACTAGCTAAGAGACAGAAGGGAAGATCAGTGGAATAGACTTGGGGTAAATGACCTCAACAAGTTAGTGTACAATAAACCCAAAGATCCCAGCTGTTGGGGCAAGAACTCACTAATTGACAAAAACTCCTGGGAAAACTGGAAAACAGTATGGGAGAGATTAGGTTTAGATTAACATCTCACACCCTATACCAAGATAAATTCAGAATAGATGGATGATTTAAATATAAAGAAGGAAACCATAAGTAAATTAGGTGAACATAGAATAGTTTACCTGTCAGATCTATGGGAAAGGAAAGATTTTAAAACTAAGCAAGAGATAGAGAATATTACAAAATGTAAAATAAATAATTTTGAAATTGCAAAAGTTTTGTACAAACAAAACCAATGCTATCAAAATTAGAAGGGAAGCAACAAATTGGGAAAAAATCTTTATAGCAAAAACCTCTGACAAATTTATAAGGAGCTAAATCAATTGTACAAAAAATCAAGCCATTCCCCAATTTATAGATGGGCAAGGAACATGAATAGGCAATTTTCAGGTAAAGAAATCAAAACTATCAATAAGCATATGAAAAAGTGTTCTAAATCTCTTATAATCAGAGAAATGCAAATCAAAACAACTCTTGAGATACCACCTCACACCTAGCAGACTGGCTAATAAGACAGCAAAGGAAAGTAATAAATGTTGGAGGGGATGTGGCAAAATTGAGACATAAATGCATTGCTGGTGGAGTTGTGAATTGATTCAACCATTCTGGAAGGCAATTTTGAATTATACCCAAAGGGCTTTAAAAGACTACCTGCCCTTTGATCCAGCCATACCACTGCTGGGGTTATAGCCCAAAGAGATCATAGAGAAAAAGATTCGTACAAAAATATTTATAGCCACGCCCTTTGTAGTGGCAAAAAACTGGAAAACGAGGGTATGCCCTTCAATTGGGGAATGGCTGAACAAATTGTGGTATCTGATGGTGATGGAGTACTATTGTGTTCAAAGGAATAATGAACTGGAGGAATTCCATGTAAACTGGAAAAACCTCCAGGAATTGATGCAGAGTGAAAGGAAGAGAACCAGGAGAATGTTGTACACAGAGACTGATACACTGTGGTAAAATTGAATGTAACAGACTTCTTTACTAGCAGCAATGCAAGGACCCAGGACAATTCTGAGGAATTCATGAGAAAATACGCTATCCACATCCAGAGAAAGAACTGTGGGAGTAGAAACACAGAAGAAAAACAACTGCTTGATCACATGGTTCAATGGGGATATGATTGGGGATGTAGACTCTAAACAATCACCCCAGTGCAAATATCAATAATATGGAAATAGGTCTTGATCAAGGACATATGTAAAACCCAGTCAAATTGCTCATTGGCTACAGGAGCGGAGGTGGGAGGAGGGGAGCGATAGAACATGATTCATATATCAATGGAAAAATACTCTTAATTAATTAATTAATTAATTAAGCTAAGAGGAGATTAAAAAATAAATAAAAGTTGTATATATGTATATATGGAACTTAAAAAAAAAAGAACTATTCTAATCAGGAACTAAGATCAAGAACTACTTGCCTAATATTTCTACCTGGGTGACCTAAAGTTATCTCAAATTAAACATATTCAACCTTTCTACTATTCTTCAAAACTTTCTGTCTTTTGAGAGCATTGTCATCTTTCCATTCAATCTCCCTAAAATTCATCATCTTTATAGCTGCTAAAATAACCTTCCTAAAGCAGAGATCCAACCATATCTTTCCCCCGCTTATGCCACTTAAGAAACTTCTTTGGCTTTCTCTTGTCTCTAGGATGGAATACCCATTCACTGGCTTCCCCAAAAATACATTTCTGTTCTTATTACACCCTTCTTGCGTGCCATATTTCAGGCAAACTGCTCGAATGTCTGTTTTCTGAATTTGAAATTCCATCGGCTCAGGGACCACTTTCTTTGGGAAACCTTTCCTTGATCCCTCACTTTAAAACAAGTGTTCTCTTTCTCCTCGGATTATCTTCTGTTTATATATTTACATGTTACACCCCCAGTAGTTTTGTAAGCTGCTTATGGGCAGAAACTATTTTTCTTTTTTGTAGGTATCCCCGGGGTTTGGTATATATAGTCTCTTGTGCTTTACAAACTGTATCTGATTCAGTAACTTTGGAAGCAGTTCAGTTGTTTCAGTCTTGTAAGACTCTTTGTGATCTCATTTAAGGTTTTCTTGGCAAAGATCCTGGATTAGCTTGTCATTTCCTTCTCTAGATCATTTTACAGATGATCTATAGATGAGGAAAATGAGGCAAACTAGAGTTCAGTGATTTGCCCAGGATCATGCAGCTAGTAAGTGTACTTATTTTAAAATACTACTAACTAATCATTCAGCTTACATACCCTTTCTCTCTTCCTTGCTTTACTAAAGCTAGGTAGTGGTAAGAGAGAAAAAGGTTTTAAAAGCAGATTTTTAAAACCTGTTTCCCTCTTACAGTAGTAGCTATAGCACTGGGCCTTAAGTCAGGAAGGCCTGTGTTTAATTCTTGCTCAGATTTATCCTATAACCAACACTAGGCAAGTCACTTAACCAATGTCTGCCTCAGTTTCCTCAAATGAAAAATGGGGATAATAGTACCTACCACCCAAGGTTGGTTATATCAAATGAAATAATATTTATAAAGAGAGTAGTGCTTGACATGTAGTAGGTACTTAATAAATGCTTGTTTCCTTGTTTCTTCCTACAGCCAAATAGAATTGAAATGCAAAGTAAATTGTTTTTGGAAACTGGATCCTGCATGTCCATCATGGTCAGTTACACTAGTTCCCAGGCTAGCAAAAAAGCTCTAGTGTGTAACTAACCAAATGACTAGTTACGGTTTCAATTCCAATCTCACAATTTACAGTGTCCAGATTCTACATTAAAGTTAATCTTCAGTCTTATTAGTAATCATTGCAGCATGAAGAACAAATCAGCTGTGATGCTTACACTTTGAAACTTTAAAATAGTTTTTAGTGTGACTTTGTAGCAGCTTCAAAAAGAATCATTTTTTCATAGATCTCATTTGACTTAAGAGGCATTCGACTGAAGTGTACCAGCCGCAGATCCAAGCTCTGAGACATACTAACTGTGTAGCCCCAAGGAACTCATTTAAATTCTCAGTCTTCTAGAAATTCCTATCCCTATCCTAATTTGGCTATGACTTTTGGTGGGCAAATAGAAAATGGCCCTTTTTTATTGTAGTGAGGTGCCACTGACAGGAATGGGTAGAGTTAAAAAACAATCTATCATTAACCTTAACTAGTTAAGTCAATTTACTGGTTAATTCATAACTTGCCTAGGGTCACATAGCGAGTAAGTGTCCAGGGTTGGATTTGAACTCATGAAGATGAGTATTTCTGATTCTAATCTCCTTTACTGGATCCTCACCCAGGTCAAGCTCTATCCAAGGTGCCCTTGAGGGTTCTGCTATAGTCCCTCTTCTTATCTTTCACTATACTATTTCTTTTTATTTTATTTTATTTTAGAATCAATATTGTGTATTGGTTCCAAGGCAAAAGAGTGGCAAGGGGTAAGCAGTAGGGGTTAAATAGGTGACTTGCCCAGGGTCACACAGCTAGGAATTCCCACTGTACTATTTCACTTGGTGAACTCATCAGTTCTCTCTACTGATAATTCTCAAATTTTTTCATCCTGCTCCAGCCTCTCTACTAACCTCCAATCTCTCATCTCCAACTGCCTTTCAGATATCTTGAACTGGATGCCTAATAGACATTTTAAACTCAAGATATCCAAAACTGAGTTCATTATCTTCCTCCCTCCCTCCCTCCCTCTTAATTTCCCCTTATTGAAGAAGGCAACACTATCTTCCCAGCATTAAAGTGCTATAAAAATGTCTTTTTTTTTTATGCTTCAACTTGGAGACGAGAGAGATATCCAGATTGTAATCCCAGCTCTCCCTCTAATGTGATTTTTCTTCATTACTTTTTATCACTTCAAAATGAAGGAGATGGGTCTAGATGATTTCTAAGATCTCCTCTAGGCTTTAATTCCACAAAGTAGGCCTAGCCCCCAGCAGAGCTTCTAACTTATTAAGGCAGTGAGACACGAACACAAAATAACCATGCTATGTTGTAAAACAGTCAAGATAGAGGAGGATTACAGAGTACTATCTCCGATAGTAAACTCCTTGAGGACAGGAACTGGATTCTTGTTTGTCCTGTATCCCCAGCATCTAGGATAGCACTTGGCCATTAACCGAATGAATAACTGAACCAATAAATAAATAAAGGGTGAACAGAAAATTAAAAGTGCACAGATGAAGGGAGAAGTATATACTTTATATGTAATAGTCATGGTTTTTTCTACTTAGTTCCTATTTCTGTGGTTTCTGAAAATATTTGGAGAATTTGAGCCTCTTCACATGGTTTTTAATTGTAGCCTGGAGTACATTTTACGTAAGTTTCCTAGGTTGTGCCACAAGGTGGTGCCAACATGCAAGAAATAACTGTCAGCCCTGAAAGTCATTGTCTGGTCATCCAGCAAAGCCATACAGTGTTTTATTTAGTCTGTTTAAAAAAAAGAGATGTATCTGATTAATTTTAGTTTTCCATATTTCCATTGAGTTGAATTAGAACTATTAGAATTTATGATTTCAATCACAGAATTTCAGATATGGAAGGGAAACTTGAAAAATTATTTAGTTTAGAAGTTCTTTGTACCTTTAAAAACAATATTCTGAGAAATCTATACGCTTCACCAAATTGCCAAGGTCAGAGGCGACCAAAAAAGATTAAAAAAAACCTCAGATCTAGTCTAAATTCATTATTTTACTAATGAGAAATAAGTCTAAACAAGTTAAGACACATGCCTGAATTCACATAGTTCTTAGTGAAAAGGCCTAGAAACAGCCTCTAAATTCATCCTTCTCTTGGTTTGGCTACTTAAAAAATTCTTTTAAAAACCAGAGTTCTGGTGTCCTTCCCCACATACAGGCTTTTAAGATATTTTTAACAAGAGAAAGAACTCTTTAGAATTCTAACTCTTCTTCGGTCATTCTAAACCAGTTCTAGGTGCTAAAGATGAAATACAGAAGACCTTTAGACATAGTCTTTATGCCCAAAATTAGTCTTAAAGGGCAAATATGATGGTTCTCCTTTTGTTCTTCTCCTTTTTCTTTTATATTTATCTATGTTCTGTTTACCTTTTAAGATTCTTCTCAGATCCCATCATCATGTGCTTATTATATCCTCGAGTTATTTCTGCTCTCTTCTGATCTCCTTTTATTGAACTGTGGGTTGAGTCTAGCCCTCATACAGTGATGTTTAATTGTTTCCTGTGTTAATAATCCTCCTCTGAGAGGATCACTTTCTTTTACCCCCTATATCTATGACAGTGTTGGCCATGTAGTAAATGATTACTACTTTGTGTTTTGTTTCAGTCAATGTTTTAAGTGCCTACTATGTGTCAGACACTATACTAAGCTCTGGAAGATTATAAAGTACTTGAGGAAATTTGAATGTAAAGATGTCTTTAATGATTTTTGAGGTCTGGTTATCAAAACTATTTTAAGAAAAATTTATTGAAGGGAGAACTTTGGAACAGGTTTGGACTGGGAACCTTAAGACATCATTTGTAATTCTGACCTTTGTATTAACTTTATGACTTTGGGCAAGTCACTTGACCCCTCTGGAGTTTTCTTATCTGAAAAATGACAGAATTAAATTTTGCCTGTTTAACTTATATTATGAATATGGGGGGAAATCAGCTGAGAAGACACCATTAATTATTGGTCTTGTATGTTTGCTTTCTCGTTTTTATTTCTAAAATGGGGCACATTAGAATGAGTCCTAGACTTTGCTTGAATTGGAAAGACCTGGGTTCCAGTGGCACCTACAATATTTAATAACCATATGATTAGTGAGCCTGATAGAACCTCAATTTCCTCTTTTGTAAAATGGGAACAATAGTATCAGTATTTTCTCAAACCGTAGTGAAGAAAGTGCTTTCCAAACTTGAACAAGCTGCATAAATGTGAGTTCTTGTTATTACCATAAAAATTCTTAGGAAGATTATCTATGCATACATCAAGGTTATCCTTGACAAAAACCTGAAAAAGAAACACATAGATTTTCCTGAAACATATTATATTTTATTGTCCACACAGCTAACTGAGCTGAGAAGTAAAGAGAAAATAAGATTGTGCTGTTTTTTTTTTTAAATTTTAAAAAATCATTTGAGTAATCAATGTGTCTCATGCAAACCTTGAAGTCATTGACAATCCCATGATATATTTCTGTGGAGATCATTTTATTCAGTGATCTGATTAATATTAACATTAAGACAATGACTTTAGAAGACTGATACTGAAACATGCCTCCTGCCTTGGCTGAGATTGATGGATTAGAGATGCAGAAGATGACATTTTTAGGCATGGCCATGTGTTGAGTTGCCTTCCTAATATATCTCATTTATTACAGGTTTGGGGAGCTCTTGGGGAGGATATAAGTTAGTGAATAGTCATTGATATTCAAGAAAGAAAGAATAACATTAGAAAAATGTTTTTAAATGCTCAGAAGAAAACAGTAAAGTTTGGAAGGGGACACAAATAGGGTGATTTTATCACTATGTTAAATTTTATATATATTTTAGAAAACAACACATTCACAGCCTCACATTCAATGGTTTTTTGGTTCTTTTTTATGTTGAAATGTTGATGGTTTTGTTCATCGATAATCTTAAAAGGAAAAATATTGACATTAAGTGAGAGGTAAAATATAGGGAGATATGTGTTCAAATTAAATATCTAGGAGACCATCAAATCCTATAAGTCTTACATTATCATAGTCACAGAGTTGTGTGTCTTAATTTGTGGCAGGCGGGATTCTGGACTAGTGGAAGTCAAGGGGATGTGACTTGTGGGGACTGAGGTGAAACCTTGGCCAATTGAAGGATCTTAGGGGAGGGTTTAGACTGAGCTTGAAAAGCCAGTGTGTGGAGTGGGCTCGCTCTCTCTCTGCCATTTTGGGGGCTTGTGAAAGAGCTCTCTGGCGAGCTGGCACTTATCTACGTAAGCCATCTTTGGCCATCCAGGAGCAGGTCCTCCAAATTCAGCTGCTAAAATCCAGGAACTATGATGTACAGCCTCTCCTAGAAACTTACTTTAATTTAGAAAGGCTAAAAACCTTATTCCTCTTTTTCTTTCTCTTTACTAATACTTATAATAATACTTAAAAGTCTCCAACATTAATTTTTATTCATAACACATTTAAAATGTTCATCAGTTAAGGGTCAGACAAAAACAAAGCATTGTTAGTGAGGTCCTCTAAAACCTATTCACAGATGATATGATGCTGATCTCATTGTTTTGGAACACTAAAATGTTTGGGGAAGGGAGGTGGGAAATACATATTAGCCAATTTATGACATATAACTGGATAAGCAGCTGTCAAACTAGTCCATTCATGGGTGTATTGGGGGCAGATGCTTGCAGGTAGAATAATGAGCTAGTCTAATAATAAAGCTGCAGCAATCAGGCTGATTGCAAATGGGAAAAATCATGTAGTGTTTTCAAATTGCCACTTGCTGCAAAATCCTTCCTCGAGCACCAGTATTTTTCTAGCAGCGTTTAATGCCTGTGAGTCATTGGATATCATGGCTCCAAAAGAATTTTAAATGTAAGTAACCCAAAGATGAGCAAGGGAAAATGATACAGTAGATGGGAAATGAGCAGATTGTAGCCTTTTGCCTGTGACACTTCCTGTCTTCAGGAAGTGATTTAAGAAATACCCAGGATTTATGTGTTTAGAAAAGGAAATGGGTCAGGCATGTAACAATGAAAGAAAATCTGTGGTATCTTCGAACCACAATTTGAGGATGTATGAGTAGTGTACTCTCTTATTACTTGGAACGGTGTCTTCATTCCAAGAAAATAAAGTGAAGACCTCCTTCATTTTGTATGGCTCTTTATAGGAGATATATGAGGAAAAAGGGCAAGAATCATTGGAAGTAAGAAATTAATCAGTAGGATTTATTAAGGGCCTGCTGTATGCCAAGTTCTCTTTTAGGCACTGGAGAATGAAACATAAAACAAAGCAGTGTCTCCAGGAGTTTCTGTTCAGTTGTGGCGAGCAACATTTACACAGATACATAAGTATATATACAAAGTAATTTGAGGAATGAGAGAAATGAGCAGTTGTAGCAAGGGAGTCATCAGAAAAGCTGCCATGTAGGAGGTATTAAGGTGAGTTTTGAGGAAAGCTGAGGAATCTAGCAGAGGCAGAGAGGAAAGGAGAGGACATCTGGCATAAGTGATAACTTATACAAAGGCACAGAAAGGGAAGATTATAATGTCATGTGAGTGGGCTACCCATGGGATAGATTGTAATTTTTCCGTAACAAATGATGACAAGGGATGGTTTCAGAGAAACTTGAGAGGATTTTCTGTATGGATGCAGGGTGATAGAAGCAGAATCAGGAAACTGATTTATATGACTGACATTGTAAAGAAAATCAACAATGAAAGACTTAAGAGCTATATTCATTGCAGTGTCTACTTAACAACTACAGAAAACTGATGGATAATACTTTCCGCTTATTTTTGAAGAGGGGTAGAGGACAATGACAACTAGGTGGCACGGTGCATAGAGTGCTAGGCCTGGATTCTGAAAGGCCTGAGTTTAATTCCAGTCTCAGACACCCACTTAGCTGGGTGGCCCTGTTTCTTCATCTGTAAAATGAGCTAGAGGAGGAAACAGTAAATTGTGTTCTAGGATTTCTGCCAAGAAAACCTCAAATGGAGGTCATGAAGAGTTGGACATGACCAAACAGTAGACTAGAAGTTTAGAGACACATAATTTCAAACCCAGCCAGTGTGTGGATTTGTTTTGCTTTACTGACTTACTTGCTAAGGAGATGGGGTTTCCCCCCTCCTTTTTAAAGGAGGGGAAAGTGTTAAGGATGAACAGTAGTGAAACTAAAAAAATGGATGAAAAAAACATCAATGAAACATTTTTTTAAAAGCAGAAGAGAGAAGGAAGTTTTGAAGAAGACAGGCAAGATGGGTAGTACTGTGTTATATTTAGACTATTTTTCCATGGTTACATGATTCATGTCCTTTCTGTCCCCTCTTTCCTTCTCCCTCCCTGAGCTGACGAGCAATTCCACTGGCTATATCATTGTTCAAAACCTATTTCCATGTTATTAATATTTGTAATAAAGTGATCATTTAAAGTCAAAATCCCCAATCATATCTCCATCCAACCATGTGATCAATCCTATATTTTTCTTCTATGTTTCTACTTCCACAGTTCTTTCTCTGGATGAGGATAGCATTCTTTCTCAGAAGTCCCTCAGAATTGTCCTGGAACATTGCATTGCTGCTAGTAGAAAAGTCTTTTACGTTCAAAGTGTATCGAAGACAAAAATTTTTAAGGACCACTTTAATATCTCTTTGTCCCATAGACACAGCCTGGGTTCTTGCACTCAGTTGAATAGAAGCTCTGAGAGTTTCTACAAAGTTCTAGGAAGTCTTAGAGTATAGGCTCTGCTAGGACCCACATAGCAAAGTCTGAAGAGTCTCATTACCAAAAGATTTTACCACGAAGTGCTGGGATTGGGGTGATGGGAACCTTTGGAGGTTGGAGGGAAGATGAAGCACAGCAATTCAGAAAGAGTATGAACTCCAACAGAAGTATGGAGTGTGAAGTGAAGAGGATGTACCCACACTGAAGGAGTCACTGATTATTGGAGTATGGTAAATATTGAGCTCTTAAGCAGGTGGAGAAAGAGGACAAAATTATCCTAAGTAGGTTTGCGTTAGGGGAGAAAAAAAATCCTTTCTCCTAATAAATTAAATGTGGGATGGCTCTCATGCTTCTTTTAGCATTTAGATTTTTCCCGTTTGGGGCCATTAAACTATTTTAACATTAGAAACATTCTCAATTAACTGCTTTATTCTATACAGAATTTGGGCTCGGGCGCACACACACACACACACACACACACACACACACAAAACATTCACTGGTTTATTTGAACTTTAGAGGTGGTAGTTATGGAGAAAAGATAGCAGCCTATTCACAAATTTAAAGGAAGGAAGGAATAAGTACTATGTGACTGGAACTGTGTGAGGTCCTGGGGATATGCATAGAAGCAAAAAGAAAGCTTCCGCCCTCCAGGAAAAAGACAACACGAGAAAATGGGAGATGAAAACCAGGAATGAAGAGGGGTAGCAGGAGAAATGAAAGATGAGGCCATAGTTTTGCTGGGAGGGAAATGAAAGCTGGCTCAGGCCTCTACATTATCGAGGTCCCAGGATGAATTTAGTAAGAAAAGAAAGGGGGTGGGCCTGGAGAAGGCCTCAGGTGGAACTGCAGGTTCCCCAAGTACTGAGGGAAGTCCAAGGATAGAAGAGCAGAGGCATGGTTTTGAAGTCTAGAAGTCAACAATAGGGCTGAGCGGTGGCAAAGAAGTGGAAACTGAAGGGGTTGCCCATCCATTGGGGAATGGCTGAACAAGCTTTGATATATGATTGCAAGGGAATATTATTGGGCCATACATAATGACAAGTAAGACAAAAAAGCCTGGAAAGACTTCTGTTAAGTGATACAAAGTGAAGGGAGCAGAACCAGCAGAATGTTGTACACAGTATCAGCAATAAGGTTTTGTGAGCACCTTAGCAGCAAATCAAGGATCCAAGACAACCCCAAGGGCCTCATGATGAAAAAGGTTATCCACCACCATAGAAGGGACTGACCAAATCTGAATGCAGATTGAAGCGTGCCATTCTTTACTTTATTTTGTCCATGAATTTTTCTCTGGTGTAAACAATGTGTCTTCTTTCACATGATAAACGTGTAAATGTCTTGTATGAAAACATATGTACAGCATATATCATTACCTGACCTCGTAGGGAGAGAGGAGGTAGAAAGAACATGGATCACAAAATGTCAGAAAATGACTATTTAAGATTGTTTCAATATGGAAGGAAGGAAGGAAGGAAGAAAGGGGGGAAAAGAGAAAGAAAAAAGAGAGGAAGAAAGAAAAAGAAAGAGTGAATGGGGTGGAGAAAGGATTGAGGCTTATGTGAGCTCTTTCATAAAATAGAGGCCCCGAGTAGGAACTCAACAGTGGAAGAAGAGGGCTGACCTTGTAGAGGGATAAAGGAATCACTGAAAGATTATTTTGGTTTTTAAGATAGTATTAGGACAAACCATGTGATTTTTTTTCTTTTTTTTCTTTTAGATTGGGATTATTGGTGGAACTGGCCTGGATGATCCTGAAATTTTAGAAGGAAGAACAGAAAAATATGTTGATACACCATACGGCAAGGTTGATATTCTAGTTTTCAAATCAAATGCTGCTTTTTTTGAGGGGATGTTTGATTTTTTTAAAGTGATGATTACATTTCTTTTTAGAACCCCAATAATTATTTACCACATTGATCTGTCCCCAAATGTAGTAGCACTAAGTTGAGGTATTTTTGGAAAAGAACAAAAATAACATCTATGAGCCATGTTCAGATTTTACACAAGCTAGATTTGAGAAGATAGTACTTTATTTATAACGTAGACCTTTGATTTTTTAAGAAAACTTATTTTCATATGTTTAGGTATCATTTCAAGTTGGTTTTCAATAATAATTGAAAAAAATTCACTATTTTGAATAATGAATGTCACTATTGGCAAAATAAGATACAGACCTACATTTTTGCATCATAAGAATGCATAGGGGCTGCTAGGTGGCTCAGCAGATAGAGCACCAGGTCTGGAAACAGGAGGTCCTGGGTTCAAACATGGCCTCAGATTCTTCTTAGCTGTTACCTTTGTGCAGGTGGAAAATTTGCCACACCTGAGCTACATTCCCAGCATCCTTTTAAGTATGTCCTCATTTGACGTACAGGGTCTTGGGGAGATAAATTTGACTGAGACCATCTACACACCTTGGGCAAGTCACTTAACCTCAGTTCCCTTGCCCTAACTGCTCTTCTTTGGAATTTAGTTATCAACTCTAAGATTGAAGATCAGAAGATAAGTGGTTTAAAAAAAAATGCTGGCTTTTTTTTTGACTGGGACATGCAGTGTGGAAAGACAGGAAGTGGTAGATAATTCTTAAGAGACCCATCTCACTTAAGAGAAGACAAACCTGAACTTAATTTTGTGGATTTATTTTGTGTGATTAAAATCAGATCTAGAGCTGGCGGGGACCCTTGGGTGCCACCTAGGCCTACCCTCTCCTATCATTCTTTAAGCTAGTAGTAAAAGTAGTCACTCCTTTCATTTTACTAGATTTGTTGTTGTCGTTACTCCATGCCTTTTTCTCTTTTAATCTCCTATACATTTAACATAGGGGTGAGCATTTGTAGATCTGAACATAATTTGTCAAATTTTTTTAAAACCCTTACCTTCTCTCTTAGAATTAATACAAAGTTCTACACTAGATACTATTTAGTATCTATTTTTAAAAAATGTTTTTAAATCCTTACCTATTGCTTCCAAGGTAGAAGAGCAGTAAAGGCTAGGCAATGGGGATTAAGTGACTTGCCCAAAGTCACAATGCCAGGAAGTGTCTTGCGCCTAGATTTGAACCCAGGGTCTCCCATATCTAGACCTGGTTCTCTGTCCATTGAGTCACCTAGCTGTCCCTGATTTGGCAGTTTTTAAAAATCATAACTTGAGAAGATTTGAAGGATCTTCTCTGCTCCTGTGCCCACCTCCCAAAAAAAGCTAGTGATTCTTACTAGGGTACATTGGTCTGTCTCTAGGTTGGGTGCCTTAGTTAGAACAGGAAGCCAGAAGGGACCAAGATTACTAGGTCCACAGAGTCTCTCTCGCTTGGTTCATAATAATTATTCCATGTCTTATGACTGGATGTTCTTCCAGCTATAGTCAGCAGGCTAGAGAATTCAAACCACTGACCACAAAGAGGACCAATGAAGGCAAGAGCAAGAATAGCCCCGTTGCCACTCCTGAAAATTCAGATCACTTGTTCAACTGACAAGGCAGCATTTTCATGTGTGAGGGCAGGAATATTTATTGTCATGGGGTACGTCCTCTTAGAGGATGTTATTGGAGGCGGGGGGGGGGGGTCATTATATAATTTCTCACCAGTGTCCTTTTCTCTCTGTGCAGCCATCAGATGCCTTGATATTGGGAAAGATAAAAAATGTTGACTGTGTCCTCCTTGCAAGGTAAGAAACCACACATTTACAACTTAAAAAGATCTTAGAGGCACTTGAATCCATTCCCTTTTACAGCTGATGAAATTGAGATCTTTAGAATTTAAGTGATTTGTCTAAGGCAATAGTTAAGTTTCAGAGATACTATTTGAACCCAGGTTCTGTGACTCCAAATCCAGTCAAATACTTTTCATTGTGCCACATTGCCTTCAATTATAACTATATGGTTTACTTTATTTCAAGTAAGATTTTAAATTCTTTTTATCCTACTTGGTAAGAAGAGTAATAATGATTTTGCCCTTTCCAGTATTATCAGTATTTCCCTTTAAACTGCAGCTGAATTTCATATTAAAATTGCCTATTGATTAAATTCTCAATTTTGCCCAAAATCTTATGCAGAATGGCAAAAGGTATTATGTGGCAAAATTGGTAAAGCCCCAGTCCTGTTTGCTTATCATCTTAAAATTTAGAAAGGTCTTCAAAATGAAGGCACTTAAATTCTGTGACAATAAAATACCTTCTTTTAATTGGAAAAGTGATGATGAACCCCTTACTTTACTGAAAGGATCACTGAATGGCTTCTCAGATTGCGTTTTAAAAAGCTAATTTCTTGTAGTCTTGCTCTTTTTTAATTTTTTTTTTTTTGCCACAGAATGATCAGTTTGGAAAGAAAGTATTTTTCGATTATTTCTCAGTGTTTTCTTGTGTTAATAGTTTCTCTTGGTGGTTGTTGAAACTTAAATTTATGAATTGATGAGTATTTTATTTCTCTTTCTTCCATCTTATGATGGTATCCCTAATTTGGGTTCAGTAGGTTGTTGGCTTCTCTGAAACCTTATTAAAATTTTGCCTCTAAAACTAAACCAGAGCTGTCCTTGTTTACAAGTATGAATGTCACAGCTGTGGGGTATCTATTCAGCTTTAGGCTCATATGTTGTGCCCATGTCCTTTATTGTCACCCATCTGTTGTATGTTTTCACTCGACAGGCTTTCTTTTTTTAGAAGGGTAGTGTTTCTTTTTGCCTTCTGTTTTGAGTTTAAGTATTTAAATTATGTAATAGGTATAAGATTTCTCTCCTCGGGCAAAAGGAAAATGATATCACACAGCCAAAAATGAGTCAAACTGCATTTCTGTAAAGGAACCACTTCCCTTAATGTAGCAAACCTATTTTAAAATAATCAGTAGGCCTGTGGTTTTATCTGAGTAAACCTAAGTTCCTTTTGCCAGAGAACAAGTTGAGTTGCATTTTTTTTTTTAACCCTTACCTTCTTTCTTAGTTTCAACATTTTGTTTTGATTCCAAGACAGAAGAACAGTAAGGCCTGGGCTGTGGGGGTTAAATGACTTGCCCAGGGTCACCCAGCTAGGGAGTATCTGAAGCTAGATTTGAATACAGGACCTCTTGTTTCTTGTTCTGGCTCTTGAATTCACTGAACCACCTAACTTCCCCTTGAGTTGTACTTTGTACAATTCTCCATGAGAAATCAGATATAATTTTTCTGTCTTCAAGTTTTGGTAATAAGGATAAATAAAGTAAGATTTATGAGATAGTACCTAAGCAAAGGTATCTCTAGTTGTACACAAATTGTTTTCACTGTTTTTCAGATACTATTCAAAATAAATGCTAGAAAGAAAAGCACATTTTATAAAGTATTTTAAAATCCACAGACTGAAAATAAGTGAAAGAGGTGAAAACAGGGCAATTTTGTTACTACATCACTAAATATATGTTATACTTTTTTTTTTAAACCCTTACCTTCCATCTTGGAGTCAATATTGTGTATTGGCTGCAAGGCAGAAGAGTGGTAAGGGTAGGCAATGGGGGTCAAGTGACTTGCCCAAGGTCACACAGCTGGTAAGTGTCTGAGGCCAGATTTGAACCTAGGACCTCCCATCTCTAGGCCTGGCTCTCAATCCACTGAGCTACCCAGCTGCCCCCTATGTTATACTTTTTAAATGGAACATATACAAATCTTTTTGTTCTTTGAATTTTGAAATGCTTGTGATTGTTGGTGATTGAAAAGATCATAGCAGAAATTTTTTTAAAAAGTAAATCCTAGGGACCTGCTGGGTGGCTCAGTGGATTGAGAGCCAGGCCTACTGATTGGAGTTCCTGGGTTCAGATCTAACCTCAGACACTTCCTAGCTGTGTGACGTTTGGGCAATTCACTTAGCGCCCCCCCCCCCCTTAGCTACTAGCCCTTTCTTCTCTTCTGCCTTAGAACCAGAGAGGAAGGTAAGAATTTAAAAAGAAAAAGTAAATCCTAAATTTCATAGATGCTATCATTGGCTAATTATAAATGATCAGTCAAGATGCTTTTAAAAACAATTTGGCACATAAATATTAACCTAGGTATGCTACAGCGGCATATAAAAGAGAATCTTAAAAAACTTCACTTGTGTTTTTTCTAGTGGTGAGCACTTAAGGCTCTTTGTGGTACTTCTAACAGCCTGGCATGGTACCAGGGGTAGGATGCTAATATGGAATATGTCCAGAGGGTGAATATATTTTCTTTGGTAAATACCTGCTAAGCAAAAGTAGGATTGTGTGTACCAATAAAATTAGCTTGGGATATTTAGATGCTTTTAAAAACCTTACTGGAGGCTTTTTTTAATCACCTCCCTGGGATCTGAGGTTTAAAGTATTCATAATATATTTTTGATGATCATTTTTTAGACTACAGCCTAAATAGAGTGCTGGCATTTGGAGGCCAGAGAGCCCTATGAATGCCACGTGAGGTCATGAAGAAAGTAATAAATGGACCTCGAGCATGTCTAACTGTAAGAGCAGAAATAGCAGGGCGCATCTGGGTAGCTCAGTAGATTGAGAGCCAGGCCTAGAGACAGGAGGTCCTGGGTTCAAATCTGGCCTCAGACACTTCCCAGCTGTGTGACCCTGGGCAAGTCACTTGATCCCCCCCATTGCCTACCCTTACCACTCTTCTGCCTTGGAGCCAATACACAGTATTGACTCCAAGAGGGAAGGTAACAGTTAAAAAAAAAAGAACAGAAATAGGAAATAAGCTGTATGCTTTGCAAACCTTATGGTACCACATCAATGTCAGGTATACTGTTTATAGCCATTATTCTTCCTGGGAAGACTAATTTTCTTTAAAAATTAAGAGAGTCCTCATAAACCCATAATGGGCAGTAATGAGTGTTTTACTTAGATAATTTTAAAAAAAATCTGCATTTTTTTTCTTCTTGTCTCTTTCTTATAGACATGGAAGGCAGCATACCATCATGCCTTCAAACATCAACTTCCAAGCAAACATTTGGGCCTTAAAGGAGGAAGGCTGCACTCACATTATAGTGACTACTGCTTGTGGCTCTTTAAGGGAAGAAATTCAACCTGGAGACATCGTCATAATTGACCAGTTTATTGACAGGTAAAGTGTCATTTTTTTTTAAAGTGGTATCAAACTCCATTAAGATGGGTGCAATCAAGTTTGAGTACTCACATTTAAAATGCAGATGGGAGGCAGGAACATTTTAAGTTGTTAAAAAAAAAAAAAACAACCAAAATTAGCCTCAAGAATTCAGATGCTAAAGATTAAGTACTATCTTAGGCCCTGGCAGTCAGCAAAGTTCTGAGTGTGTAGGGGATTCCCAGAAAGGGTGGGAAGAAATTGGGGGACAAAAAGTAAACAGTTTTGGTGACTTCAGGACTTGAAATCATTGGAGAATGTAACAAAGAGATGTTCAGTAAATTAGATAAAGAATAAACTTGGAATTAAGCTCAGTTCTAGAACTGGAATAGATATTGATCTTTTATCTATAAATAATTACCATCCTATTCCAAACCCTTTTGTCCTCTATAGTAAAAATAGGTTTGGCAGAACTTTTGCTGGCCTCTGTTTAATGATTTTTTTAAAGAGTGAGACAAAAATCAGAATAGGGTATTGAGAAAGAGTAGCTTGGGGCGCCTGGGAAGAAAGGAACCAAGAACTTAGACCAATTTCTTAGATTCCTGAGCATAGAGTTATGACCCTTGACCCCTTAACTCCCTCCCTCACTTCCTTCCTCTTTTCCTTCCCTGCTTCCTTTTTTCTTCTTTAAAAAAAAAAAACAAAACAAAAAAAAAAAAACTCCTATTCCAAAATGTTTTTCATTGTTATAACTTGAAATTAGCTGCCTAACTAGCTCATTAGTTCCCTTTTTTACTGATCTCATCAGATCTAAAGTATAGAAAGTTTCTAAGTGAGTTTGTAACTCCTTCAGTGAGGATACTGTCTCACTTTTGTATTTATTTCCAGTGTTTGGCACATAGTAGAGGGCTTAACAAATGCTTGATATTTGATTATTGAAAAGTTTGCAGATAACCAAAATTTTATGCTCCTAGACCAGTCTTCTTGTAATCCATGTTGTGATCAAATTTGGAAGGGGGAGATGTAAAAGGTCTTCCAAGCATCTACTTCTTGCTAACTGAGTCTTAATTCTCATCTTTCTTAAGCCAGAAGACCTAGATTAAATTCTGACTGACGGCTACAAACTCTCTGACTTGGAACAAATTACATTCCTGTATTTGGAAGAGATGTCTTCTGTTTTCTCAGTGCTACTATTTTAGAATAGGTTCTTCTTATCATCTTCCTCAACTCTTACACTACAATAGCCTCCATATAGGTATTCTTTTCTCTCCTCCAGTCTGTTCATGCTGGTGCTAGAAAATCTTTTCCCCTTATCTATTTTATCACCTTCTAGTTGAAAAATCTTCTAGATCATATCACTCCTGTCTTCTCAATAAACTCCCATGGTTCTCTGTTACCTCCAAGATAAAAAATAAAATGCTCTGTTTGGGAGTCCCCTGGGGAATGAGATTGGATTAGGGCATTTTTTTAACCTCTTTAAAAAAGATAGTAATTGATGAATGAGTCCTTTAATCTCCTTGAAAAATGGAGAAATTGCTACCTCAAAGAGTCAAAGAAAGAATCTATATCTCAGGAAAAGATATGTAAGAGAGGAGATCACAGATCAGCATGGCATAATAGGTAGAATGATGGAATTGGAGACAGGAAGTTGTTGTTCAGTTGTTTTTAGTCATGTCCAACTCTTTTGACCCCATTTTGGATTTTTTTGGCAAAGACATGGTGGTTTGTCATTTCCTTCTTCAGCTCATAACTGAGGTTAACAGGTTTAAGTGACTTGCCTGGGGTCACATAGCCAATAGGTGTCCGAGGCTGGATTTGAACTTAGGAAGAGGAGACAGGAAAATTTGGGGTTCATTTTGGGTTCAAATTCTGTCCCAGAAGACTAGCTCTGTGACCATGGGCAAACACTTAACTCTCTGAGCCTCGCTTTCCTTTTTGTTGAATAGAGAATGACAATATTCCTCACACTTACTTCATAAGGTTGTTGTGGGGCTTAAATAAGATAATTCATATGAAGTATTTTTTTACCACAAATTATTTTTGCAAAACCTTTATATAACCATATAGGTTATATTTTGTTATGGCATGTTACATTTTGGTTTTATGTCACCCTTATTGTGAATATATCGAGGCCCTACCCAGTAACAAAGAAGGGGTTAAGCCATGTAACAAAGAAGGGGTTCAAAAAAAAGCAGTTCAGCAAAACTACCATGTCTCCTAGTACACACAGTACTCCACTCCCATTGTCCCCCATCTGTGCAAAGAAGGAAGGAAAGATCATCTTCTCCTCTCTTCTTTGGGGTCATTCTCAGTTGTTATAATCATTTAACCTTTAATATGGGGTATGCCTGCACATGTATGTAGTCTGGAAGCCCTGTTTTTGAGTTCTACCTCTGGGGGGCAGCTGGGTAGCTCAGTGGATTGAGAGCCAGACCTAGAGATGGGAGGTCCTAGGTTCAAATCTGGCCTCAGACACTTCCCAGCTGTGTGACCCTGGGCAAGTCACTTAACCCCCATTGCCTAACCCTTACCACTCTTCTCCCTTGGAACCAATACACAGTATTGATTCCAAGACAGAAGGAAAGGAAAGGAAAGGAAAGGAAAGGAAAGGAAAGGAAAGGAAAGGGGAAAAGGAAAAGGAAAAGGAAAAGGAAAAAAAGTTCTACCTTTGGTACTTATTTTCCTTAAGACCTTAGGCAAGTTACCCAACCTCCCCAGGCTTCAGATAACAATCCAAGATTTTTTCTTTTCATAGAGAGAGTTCCCTCAGTGACAAAAATCACTGGTACCTGGAATATCAATATGTATTTGAGGATTTTGTCTTCAGAGTACACTGATGAAATGCATAAGGATGATGATTGTCTTGGTCCCATTGAGGGGGATAGAAACAGAACCATATTCTCAAGATACCAATTTCCCAGGCATCAGCATTGTTCATGCCCTTCCATTTAAGAGAACTTCTTTTAAAGCTTTCAAAATAAATTGATGAAGTCTCACCAGTCCTCCATCTCAATCAACATTCCAATCTATAAAATGCTGAAAGCCTCTGTGTGTGTGTGTGTGTGAGTGACACAACATGAATCATTGTAACGTGATTGACTTATGGGAAATAAGACAATGGAGTCAAATGGATGAGGGTGTGGCTGTAATAAATTTTAACAGGAAAATCTCTTAACTGGCATTTTAAAATGAGGCTAACCATTTCTCATTTCTATCTATGATTGATGAATCAGGACAAAGTGAACCGTATACTTGTCAGAAATTGAGATAACAAAGGACTGACTGTGTTATCTTTTTCATCCCTGGCCCTGCCTCCCAAAAAAGAAGAAAAAAATCTTCATGAACTTTAACAATAATAAACTTCTAGTTCCTAGCCCTGTGGAATTATTAAAATAGTAGTGATTTTTTTCTTACTAGTCAGAACTACATATGAAGACTTATTTGGACAGAGAGGGTTATAATTTATTCATTTAACAAGCATTTAGTAAGTGATTAGTTGGCAAGGCACAAAATATTCCTTGCCCTTAAGAATGTAAACTTCTTTTCTACATTCAGGATGTACGTATAAGGGGAAGGGGGGCCATGGCGGCAGGGTGAGGAGGGGTGAGAATAACAGATGCAAAATAAAGCAATTTTTTTGAAAGGTGCCAGGAACATTAACAGCTGTTTTGAATCATGACAGGCCTGTGAGTAGGAGGTCACATTTGAGCTGAACCTTGAAGGGAGCTAGCAATTCTAAGAGGCAACTTAAGAAAAGAGTTTATTCCTGGTACAGGCAATAGATTGCAAAGGGATGGATATGAGAGGCAGAATTTGTGTGCAGAGACTTCACAAGGAGGTCATTCTAAGTAGAATGCAGAGATTATACAAAAAAGTAATTAAGAAATCAGTCTGGAAGAATGTGAAGCCAGAATATAAAGGGGTTTTGTATTTTACCCTAGTGGTAGTAAGAAGTCTTAGAAGTTTCTTGAGCAGAAGAGTGATGTGATTAGAACTGGATCTTAGGAATACCAGTTTGGCAGCTGTATGGAGGATACCTATTGTAGTAGCCAAGATCTGGGACCCTAAGCCAAGGCCAGGCTCTTTCTTCTCCTTTAGTTCTAGATGGGTAGCCAGAATATGATGCTCTAGTGGGGCAAAGGCCTGACCCCCCAACCCTGCCACAGTTTGGAAGGATTTAAAGAGCTAGTAATTACTTATCTTCTGGAATTTGCTATTGAGACTCCCAGAAACCTTATTCTCCTTCTTACAGTTTTACAGGGTCTTATGAAATAGTCCTTTATTATAGCATTGCTTTGTCATTTTTGGTAGGTATGACCCTGGTGGCACTTTGTCCTAGTTCATAACTTCTGTTTGTTAATATGAGAGAGAGAGGAAAGAGAGGGGGAGGGAGGGAGAGAGAGAGAAGAAAGAGGGATGACAGAGAGAGAGGAAAGAGGGGGGAGATTGAGAGAAAGAGAGAGAGAGAGAGAGAGAGAGAG
>NC_058130.1:245747884-245867264 GCF_016433145.1 Gracilinanus agilis | reverse complement strand
AGAGAGAGAGAGAGAGAGAGAGAGAGAGAGAGAGAGAGAGAGAGAGAGAGAGAGAGAGAGAGAGAGAGACCATGTTTTCATGTTGCTGTTCAGTTTTAAGCCATGTCCAGCTCTTTGTGACCTATTTGGAGTTTTCTTAGCAAAGTTACTAGGGTAGTTTTCCATTTCCTTCTCCAGTTTGTTTTACAGATGAGGAAACAGGGTTAAGTAACTTGCCCAGGATTGCAAAGCTAGAAAGGATCTGAAGCCAGATTTAAACTCGAGATGAGACTTCCTGACTTCAGAACCAGCACTCTATCCATTGTGCCAACTAACTATCCTATGATTTTCATGAATCCTCTGGAATTGTAGTTACGTGCTGCGTGGATCAGAGTGAAATCTTTCAAAGTTGTTTATCTTCACAACATTGTTGTTATTGTATAAGTTGTTCTTCTATTTTGCATCAGTTATATGAGTTAGAGATGTGCTAGAACCAGTTCACACATCCTCAAGAGCTGATTGTAAAATTTTCAGTGTGAACATTTACACTTTAGAAAGTCAGCCTTATAGATCAAAGCCAGATTCATTGTTTTGTTGATTGTATAGACTTAAGGAAATATGGAAAAATTGTTAACAATGTAGACTAAAATTAAAAGTATGTCATATGTACATTCCTCCCTCCTCCCCCCCCAAGAGAGCCATTATACATAAACTAGCTCAGTCCTGGATATAATTCTTCCTAGGTTTCCCTAAAACCATTCACACCATTTTTTAGGGCACAATAATATTATATCACTTTTATATGTTAGGAATACCAGTTTGGCAGCTGTACTACCTATTGTAGTAGCCAAGATCTGGGACCCTAAGCCAAGGCAGGCTCTTTCTTCTCCTTTAGTTCTAGATGGGTAGCCAATATATGATGTGTGTGTGTGTGTGTGTGTGTGTATGTGTATATATATATATATACACACTTTTTTTAAAGCCCATAACTTCTGTGTATTGGCTTCTAGGTGGAAGAGTGGTAAGGGTGGGCATTGGGGGTCAAGTGACTTGCCCAGGGTCACATAGCTGGGAAGCGTTTGAGGCCGGATTTGAACCTAGGACCTCCTGTCTCTAAGCCTGGCTCTCAATACAACTGAGCTACCCAGCTGCTCCTACTTTTATATATTTTAACTTGTTGAATTATTCTCTGGTTACCACCTCAGTTTCCCATACATGGCTACTAAAAAAAAAACCTGAGAAAAAATTTTGTACATGTGAATCTTTCCTCTTTCTTTGATCTCTCTGAAGCATAGACCCTAATGTTGACATATATGCACAGCTGAAGTTTTGAGGCATACTTCCAAATTGCTTTCCAGAATGGCCGGACCAGTTCACAGCCCCACACATTGTATGCTTGTTGTCCTACAGAATTTGGAACAAATGTTAACAATGGTGAAGGGTAATAGGGAAAAAAACCACTTGGAAGGACCAGGTTTTAAACCCAATTCTTCCACTAATTGGCATGTGACCTTGGGCAGTCCATCCAGTCTACAGGAATTAGTATCCTTGGCTTTGTAACAAAGGGTTTGGGTAATATTACTCATACATACAGATGTCTGTTTTGAACTTATCTTCTCTTCAAAGAATGTAATTTCTTAGAAGTATTAATTATTAAAGGAGTGGTTTGGGTGATCTATTTTTGATAATAAAAAGAAATTTTTTTACATACTTTCCAAAAAGTCCCTCTTTGTAAATGTTTAATATTGGAAAATTATGTCATTCTCTTCTCTTTCCCCAACTATGTCATAAGCTTTTCAAAACACCTCCTGCTCACACCTTCTAAATAGCATCACAAACAACACATACTGTTAATAATTTTGACTTGGTTAGGGGTTGCAGGGAAAGAGAGAATCAAAACCAAAATCACTTTTTCAATGTTGTTTTCTTCTCTCTATCTCCCCTTTCATCAAGCCCACACAATTATTCATTAGTTCATATTTAAGGTTTTCTTGATTTAGCAAAATATTCCATGGGATGGGGGTAAGGGGTGAGATTCCTTGTTATCTGAATTTTTTAGTTAATTGAAGGGCAAACCTTTTGTGTTGATTCTACAATTGGAAATTTTTGATAGAAGGCGTTATTAGGTTTTCTTAATTTTATTGTTGATAGACATCCAGATGAATAAAATTCCATATCATTGTTAAAGTTAATCCAGAGTTTACTGTTCTGGAGTCGGATGTGATTTAGGAAAAGGAAAAGAAGAGATCATTACTAGGCTGGAGAGACCAACCTTGGTTAAAATTCAGATGCTCTTATTTAGTGAAAAGGAATTGGACTAAGTACTAGTCTTAGACCTGTGTAATCTCAGCGAGTTGCTAATGTACTGGACTTAGAATCAAGAAGACCTGGGTTCAAATACTCTTTAGTATTTACTAGTTATATTACATTGTCAAGTTTTATTGCTCGTTTTTTAACCCTTATTTTCTGTCTTGGAGTTAAATGACTTGCCCAGCGTCATACAGTTAGGAAGTAAGGCCAGATTTGACCCCAGCACTTCCCTCTCTTTAGTCCTGGCTCTCTATCCACTGAGCCACCTATCTGTCCCAGCAGTTAATGTCTCACTTCTCCCAGCCTCAGTTTCTTCATCCATAAAACTGACATTATTGACTAGTACCTGCCTCATAGAGTTGTAAGGCTCAAATGAGAAGTGTAAAAAGTGTTTTGCAAATTTGTTGTATTACATAATTGCCAGGTACTATTATTATCACCTCTCCTTTTCCTTCCCCTTCTCCAATGTAGGTCCAATAGAGAGTAACAGTCTTGGAGGAAGATTATCAATAGAGATATCTAGTCTTTCAAAGCCCAAGAAAAGGTGCTAGTAATAAAATATGGCCTTAGGTATCTGTATCAAAAAAAAAAAAAATAAAAGTGTAAGGAACAATGTGGTTAATAGTAGTTCCCACTCTTACTCCTAAGCTCCAGCTTCTCTTTTACTCATTGTTCTGAGGATTTGAGGACTCCTCCAGACCTGGTTTTTCATCTCTGGCCTTAACATGGTCAGCTATCCTGCCTTTGCTACTCCGTTCCCTTACTGTCTTGGTGCTTTTAATTCCAGATTCTCTTTCTCTTTCTCTGATTATTCCTTCTCTGTCCCTTTTGGGACTCTTTCTCCTCCCACCCACTAAAAGTAGTTTCTCTAGAGTTTTAGTTCCCTATTTTCAGATGCTCCATCTAGAAGTCTATCTTTCCCATAACACCCACATCTGCACATGATCTTTGATTCCACTTTCTCTTTCCCCACATCCTGTTGTTCTTCCCTGTATAACAGTTTTCAAATGGGAATGGAAAAGACACCACCCTGGATCAGTCCCTTCCCTCATTACCTCATGCCTGGGCTATTGTCAGAGCCTCCCCTCTCATCTTTCCCCTTGTCTACTAGTACTATTTGAACTTCACTGCCGCCCGATTAATATATCCCCACCCTTTGCCTAGACTACTTCCCCCAGGATTTTCTCTGTTCATGTTACCCGTTCCTTTAAGATCCAGCTCAAAAGCCACCCATTCTCCTTGAAGTATTCCTTGATCATTTTGGGGAGAAGCAACTTCACTCTTCTCAGAATTTCTTTAGTCTGTACTACCTTATATTCCATAATCTGTCTGTATGTATGTATCTACAGACGTGCATTTTTATGTTGAAGGGTTAAAGTAAAATTTTAGTAAATCTTCCCTGTTGTGTATCCTTAGCCTCACATTTACCAGCAGAGCCTGGGGCTGCTTTGAACTTTGGCCAGAGTTCTCAGCAGCTTCCCAAGAAAGATAAACAGATTTCTATGAGATTAACCCTTGTCTCACAGAATGGGTTATCTTCGTGACTGTTGATTAAATTTTGAGACGTGGTTTGCCTGACCGCTTCTAGGGGTTCCTGATCTTGGCCCAGTTGCTGGGACCCTAGAAGCAGGGATGCAAAGTACACTTGGCAAAATGCCTTCTTTGTTCTGAGGTCAATAAAACCCCCTTCTAGAAAGTGGACTTTGAAGTCTCATTCATGGAAAGGATGCTTTGCCTGGGGCTTTCCTGAATGGGACTGTGAAATACTGCACAAAGGGACTTCCCAGCTAAGAATATTCAGGTGTTGGGGTATTCCCCCATCCAGTGACATATCTTTCTTTTCTATCTCTCTCTTATTATTGCTGGTGTGTTTTTTATGCTTTCTGTTGTAAGCTAAATTGCTGGATCTTTGCATAGTAATAATAAACCTATTTCTACTTTAAAATGGTGTGAAGAAACATGTCTTATTGTAGGAGCAAATCTCAAGCCACAAATACAAATGTGCATGTGTATAAAATATATGCATATATCTTTTTTTAAACACTTACCTTCTGTGTATTGGTTCTAAGGCAGAAGAATTAAGGGCTAGACAAACAGACTTAAGTAACTTGCTCAGGGTCACACTGCAAAAAAGTGTCTGCAGACCAAATTTGAACCCAGGACCTCTCCTCTTTAGACCTGGCTCTCTCCACTGAGCCACTCCCCTATGTGTATGTTTTTGTATCTGTCTATGTTTGTTTGTCTTTGTATATCCATCTTTGTATCTCTGACGATGCTTAATTCAGCCCCTTGCATTCAAGAAACGTGTTATTTGAGTTTATAACATGTCCCTTTGGGGTTCAGATTTCCCATTCAGGACTCTAATTCAATATACAATTCAGGAAACATTTATTAACTGGATGACACTGTGTTGGGTCCTGGGGATAGATACAAAGACAAAAAAGAGGCAGTTCTTGCCATCACGTTCTGCGAGGGATGGGTTTGGGGAGTGCAGTTGGGTCATGGTTACAGCGAGATACCATTCAGTACAAAGAAATTTGAGGGGCCAGAAAGTGCTAGCAGCTGGGAGGATTCGGGAAGCTTCACAGATGAAATAATCGCCTTAAAGGAAAACAGTAATCCTGAGAGGCAAACTCAAGGACTGAGTTTATCCCAGACATGGTGGG
This sequence comes from Gracilinanus agilis, assembly GCF_016433145.1. Classification (NCBI taxonomy): domain Eukaryota; kingdom Metazoa; phylum Chordata; class Mammalia; order Didelphimorphia; family Didelphidae; genus Gracilinanus; species Gracilinanus agilis. Next base: position 245,862,309 of record NC_058130.1, on the reverse strand, counting down.
CATTTGGGTAAAGGCATAGGGGGGCAAACAGCTACTAATCCAGCTGGGCAGGAATACTGAGTCTTTGAAAGTGAACGATAAGAAATAAGTGTAGACAAGTAGATTAGATTAAACTGGGGAAAGGGTGGTATTTTTTAAAAACTCTTACCTTCTGTCTTAGAATTAATACTAAGTATTGGGTCCAAGGCAGAAGAGTGGTCAGGGCTAGGCAATGGGGGGGGGGGGGGGGGTTTGAATGTCTTGTTCAGGGTCCTGCAGCTAGGAAGTGTCTGAGGTCCCCTTTGAACCCAGGACCTCCCTTCTTCAGCCCTGGCTTTCTCTCCACTGAGCCACCTAACTGCTCCTAGATTAGATTTTAAATGCTAAGCTGAGAAATTTGTGTTTTGTCCTGGAGGAGTCACCGAAAGTTTGAGTAGGAGAGCGGCATTGTCTTCCCCTTGGTATGCATTTTTTAGACTGCTGTGCTAGGCACTATAAATAGTAGTAAGCATCATCTGTTATTGCCAGCATTAATGCAGAGTTCCACACCATTGAGTTCTTAATATTTTATGAATGAATGAAACATGAATAGGGACATAAAGTCAACCTCTGCCTGGTTCTGCCCTCTTCCTACCTATGGGCCTATTTATTTTCTTGAGATTGCAAGAAGGAAGAGGCCACAGGCCCTTCCCATCTGACTCTAAACTCTCCTTATGAGTAGCAATTCCTTCATATTTTGTACTTGTATCCACAGCCCCTGGCACATAGTAGGCACTAGTTTAGCTACTTAGATTTGGCCATTTAAATTAAGTCCTAAAGAAGAGAGAACAAAGGGAAGGGAAGAAAATAATTTTCTAGTGGTTTGATTTTATACACTTGGACAAGTGGGCAAAGTATAAGGGTAGAGATATTTCTTTCAGAAAAATACCACAAAAAAACATGCAATGCTTTTGAATAAAGCGTGTGTCTTGAATATAATGTTCTTTCAATTGAGAACATTTCTTGCTGTCTTTTTTTTAATGTCTCAGACTTAGGAAAAATTTAATTTTCTCTCCTTTTACTTTTATGCGTTAGATAAGACAAGGAATGAACAATAAAATCTATTTTAAGAATGGTTAACTCTTAGAAAGAAGATAGCTTATCTTCTAGATAGTACTAAAGATAAAAAAAAACAAATTTTCTTTTTATAATTTATCAAGTTTATTTTACTATTTATCAAGTTCTTTGAACTACCCTATAAAGTTAACAGAATAGATAGTATTAACCACATTTTACAGATTAAGAAATTAAGGCTCAGAGAAGCTTAGAATCTCAGCCCTAGAAAGGATCCCAGAAGCCTAGATTTAGGCCATCCCATTCCTGATTGAAAGGCTTTACCAAATAGATATGACAAGTGGTCATCTAGCCTTTGCTTTAAGGTCTTTAGAGAAAGGAAAATCCACTATGTCCAGAGGCAGCCTATTTTACTTGTGAACAACTTTGCTACTTTTTTCCTTACACAGAGCCTTTTTATAATTTTCATATATTCTTCGAACAAAACAAACAAAAAATACAGTAGTATATGGTACAGTGAAAATCATGTTCAGGTTGGAGTCATAGGACCTGAATTGAGATCCTACTGTTTTACTACCTTTGAACCTTGGACTAATCATTTTTTTAACCTGAGTCTCAGTTTCCCCGGCTGTAAAAGGAGGGAATTGGTATAGATAACTTTAAAGTCACCTTCTGGCTCTAGATCTATGATCTTAGTTATTCCCTATGGGAATAAGCAAGAGAAATATAATCTCTTTCATGTTAAAAATCCTTAAAGCACTCAAAGACTGATATCAATGCTTTCCCCCACACACACACACATACTTAAGTCTTTTTGTTGTTTCATGGTGTGCAGCTCTTCTGACCCTATAGACCATATCATGCTAATATTGTCCATGAGACTTTCTTGGCAAAATAGTTTCCCTTTTCCTTCTGTAATAATGACGAAAACTATGCAAATAAAGGTTCAAAACTGTTCAGATACTTTTGATAGATGTAATCAAAAGGATCATCAGTGATAAAGTGCAGTGAAGCTCATAAGTAAACTTCCCTTCAGGCTAGATGCAAGGATGCTAAAGAGACTCTTGTCATAGAAAAATAAACTTTATTGAAAATATAAGGATAATAAGGATTTCTAACTCTACCCAAATAAAACTCCCTGGGTCCACAAGGAACCACTTCTCCTGTGTCCACAGGCTACACTGATCCTTCCTGATCTGACTAACCCAAATTTTTACTTTTCTAAATAAACTAAAACTATTATCTTTATAATTCTTAATTTTGCCTCCAAGTTATAAAAATAACAATGGCTAGTTACCTGAGTCTCAGCAAGAACCAAGTTGGGACTCTGAGCCTTAGCAGACTGAGTCCAGACCAAAGACCAGGGTTTTCTTTGGTCTTCTCAAAGTTAAAACTATCTATGAAACAGTAATAGATAGTCAAATAGTATTTCCCAAGTTGGAAAAAGAAAACACTAAACTCCTTCAGGTCTTTTCCCTCCTTTCCTTTTAACAGAGAGAGAGAGAGAGAGAGAGAGAGAGAGAGAGAGAGAGAGAGAGAGAGAGAGAGAAGAAGTCACCTCCTCCAAGTCCCCAGAGAGAGTCTCTGTGAGTGACTCTACCAACTGCCAGAGACCAACTGCCACTGCCAGAGAGAGTAACTGTCACAGAAAAACCGTTAGATTTGAAACTGACACTCTGACTCAGCTCTGTTTCAAACTCCAATTCTTTCTCAAGCCAGCTTCTCTACTTCTTATCTCTAAACTAATAAAACAATGCTTTTTTTCTAATGTCATCCTTATACTTCTCAAGCTCATTTTTTACAGAGGAGGAAACTAAGGCAAACAAGGTTAACTGGCTCGCCAGGGTCTGTAAGAGGGAAAAGGTGTGATTTGGTTGGATATATTAATATTTAAAGGTGTGGTCGCCAAGGAACTGAATAAAAACTAATTCCTAAAATGATTTTAGTAATTTATTTACAAAATATAGGAGAGAGTGGAAGTAGAAAGATGAGAAAAGGGTAAAGTAAGAGATCTAATTTAATGAACTAGATTTGTATTCAAGTCTAGGCTTTATTCTGGCAGGTCTCCAGAAAACCTAGTCTCAGAATTGGCAAAGCTGTGCCTCTCTTATTGAAGGGAGTTTTTGTGGCTGTTATGTTGTCCCAATGATTCATTGACTTTCCAAACCACTAAATCCTTCAGCTCTTTTTTTTAAACTGCTATCTAGCCATGCCCTTTCTTATTTTGTACAGGAAAAATTACTGTTTTTGAGCATCAAATATTGTAAAACTTTATAGTTATTCTCACTGAATTTTCATCTTAGATTCAACCCCAAATGCCAGCCAATCAGATAATTTTGGATTCCAAGACTACCATCAGATAGGTTAGCTTTCCCCTCCTTTTAAACTTTTGAGTTATATGTAGTCTTTTGCATCTAACTTGGGCCCTTCAAGCAACATCCCTCTTCCTGACTCTTCTGCATTTTCTCATTTTGTCTTTGGAATTTTGTTCTTGATAGCTTCCCATCCCTCTTGGGTTTACTTCCCCTTGAGAATTTTAGTCATAAGGTTCCTACTTCCTTTCTCTGAACCTCCTGAGATCTCTTCTCTTGCATTATCATCCCATAGCATTAAGATTTGCAAAAGCACTTTGCAAATATCTCATTTTAGCCTCACAAGAATGAACCCTAAGACATTGTTGCTATTATTTCCCTATTTGCAGATGAAGTTGAGGCAACCAGATTAAATGATTTCCCTAGAGTCACACAGCTAATAAGTATATGAAGCTAGATTTGAATCCTGATTTTTCTGATTATTGGTCCAGTTTTCTATCCACTGCATGCCTAGTTGCCTCCAGGTTTATCATACTTTTCCTAGTTTTGCTTTACTTTATATCCTAAAGAAGAATGGTTATTTTACCCTATTTTTTCAGCACGTGGTTCTTCCTAAAATTAGTGAAGTGGCACAGTAGACACACTGGGCCTGTAGTCAGGGGACTGACTACCTTTGCAAACCTGGAAAAGTCACTGAATAGCTGACCACCTCAGTTTCCTCATCTGTAAATGAAAAAATCCCATGATTATGAGGATTAGATGAGATACTATTTACAAAGTGCTGGCACATAGTAGGCATTTCATAAATGAATATTTCTTCCTTCATCCTCTGGTTAAAATCTGATTCAGAGAGGCAGCTAGGTGGCTCAGTAGATAGAGAGCCAAGCCTGGAGATGGGAGGTCCTAGGTTTGAATCCAGCCTCAGATATTGCCTAGCTAGGTGACTGGTCGGGTTACTTAACCCCAGTCACCTGGCCTTTACCTTACTACTCTTCTGCCTTGGAACCAATATTTCGTATTGAATCTAAGAAGGTCAGTTATTTTTTAAAAAAGAATCTGATCCAGAAGAGTAGTTCCCTTAGCTTTTCTTCCACCCATTGAAGGTTGAAATGATTATTACAGCAAACCAATAATCTATTAGCTCTTCTTTTTTTTAGTTTAAGCAAACTCCAGCAGATTTTTTTTTTTTTTTGAAAAAAACCTTTAACTTCTGTGTATTGGCTCCTAGATGGAAGAGTGGTAAGGATGGGCAATGGGGGTCAAGTGACTTGCCCAGGGTCACACAGCTGGGAAGTGTCTGAGGTCAGATTTGAACCTAGGACTTCCCATCTCTAGGCCTGACTCAATCCACTGAAATACCCAGCTGCCTCCCCCCCACTCCAGCAGATTTTAATGTACCCCTGGATCATTTTTCCATCCTCCTAAGTTTGTGACTTATTTATTCTTCCATCTCTTCAGTGTATTGTTGATAGTAAAGTCCCATAACATAACTCAAGCATCTCTCCTCCCTTTAGCCTTAGACCAGTTTGCCTCCCTCTTTCTGGTTTCCTGATTTCCTTTTAGGAGCACTTCTTCCCATTACATGTTGCTAGTCCAACCAGTCTGCCTCCTCCCATTCTACTCGTACCTGTCCTGGTCCTTACAACACAGCTCCAGAGCCATATTTCAGTCATGGGTCTCACCCTACCAGTTCTCAGTGATTCGAGCGAGGTCAGATTGGGCTCCCCATGTTAGGATCTCTTGTACCCTTTGTTGGTAGATTTGTGGACAAAGGAAGGAAGGAGAGGAATAGAAAGTATCTAAAGAGAGGAACCAAGATCCAGTGAAAGTTTTTCAAGCTAAGGGCAGGGGGAGCCCTTGCTCTTCAGCAGTCCTGTTAGAAAGGACCAGTGGAACAGTAGAGAGGATGTGATTAAAGATACTGAGAGAGGGAAGATCTCAAAGAGAGACGGGATAGAGCAATGGAAAGAACATTTACTTTGGAGGAAGAGACCTGGGTTTTTCCCTACTGTTTGCCTGTCTGACCTCCAGCTAGCAGTAATGTTAGCCTATTTTCTGCAGGAAACCTTTCCAGAGCCCCCTGTTGATTATTATTGTTTTTTAACCCTTACCTTCCATCTTGGGATTGGTATGAAGTGTCGGTTCCGAGGCAGAAGAGTGATATGAGGCAGATTTGAAACTCAGGACCCCTGCACCCCATCTCCATGCCTGATTCTCTATTCTAGCCCCCATCATCCTCTTTTTAGTTTGTGGTACAGAGTTGTTCACATATTGTCTTCCCCAATTAGCGTGTGAGCTCCCTGACAGCAGAGGATTGTCTTTTGCCTTTCTTTGCATTCCCAGGACTTAGAATGGTGCCTGGCACATAGTAGGTGCTTAATAAGTATTTGATGACTTTGACTGTTCCATTTCCTCATCTGTAAGGTCCTCTACTGAAGAAGGAGCTGGAGGTTGAGGTGAAACCAGGACATGAGGGGGGTAAAGAAGATACTGGTTACAGGGAGTGTCCTAGGAAATCACTTCTATGCTCCCAAGCGTATTTTGTGGTTGTTTTCATCACCAATCCTGCCTTATTTGGTTTGCTAACCACTGATGTAGTGTTCGTGCTATAGTGGACAACTGCATCGGACCAGCTCATCATAAACCAAAGTGGTTGTGTAAGCTTACTGTTCATGAAAATCTGAGTGGTAGTGGGGAATATGGATGTAGGTAAGATAGGGCACTTCTGGCTTTGCAAATCTACAAATTCTCACACACACGACAACAATAATTCTGACACTAAATGGGGCTCAACTCAAATTTTTTTCTTCTGTTTCCAATTTTTAATTGCAACCGCTAGAGGGAGATAGGTTCACATTTTAAAATCTTTGCTTCATCTGTTAAGGAAATAGAAGCATGCTTTTTCACGAAAATTTTTAACAGGGGGTGTGGTAGTGGCCTAACCTTAACTTTTATACTCTGAACAGTCTTGTGAGAAGGCTTCTTGTTATCCAAGCCAAATACATGATTACAACTCCACATATATATCATCACAGCTAATTTAGAGAAAAAAAAAAAACTTTTTTTTAATCCATGTTCCATTTCAGGGATTATTGGCATCTAGTGTTTCTTTTTTTCTCAAGAAAAAATAGTGCCATGTGGGAATAAAAGGAATAATTTTAGTTTTGGTTTACTCCCTTCCCTAGGAGATAATTATAAGAGTTATACAATTTTCATCTGTATCATCTATTTTTGTGATAACCTTCATTTTGAGGGAAAGAAAGACGGGTTCAATTTCCACCTCAGACACATTTTGACTATGAAAGACTTAACTAGTTACTTAAATTCTTAGTGGTCTAAGCGATTTTTTTTTAATTTTTATTTTGAATATTTTCCCATAGTTACATGTTTCATGTTCTTTCCCTCTCCCCCAAATCCCCCTAACCCTCCTTAGCCGATACACAGTTCCACTGGGTTTTACATGTATCATTGATCAAGACCTAATTCCATATTATTGATAGTTGGACTAGAGTTATCGTTTAGTGTCTACATCCCCAATAATATCCCCATCAGCCCATGTGTTCAAGCAGTTGTTTTTCTTCTGTGTTTCTCCTCCCACAGTTCTTCCTCTGAATGTGGCTAGTTTTCTTTCTCATAAGTCCCTCAGCCTTGCTCTGGATCCTTGCATTGCTGCTAGTAGAGAAGTCCGTTATGTTCGATTGTACCACAGTGTATCAGTCTCTGTGTACAATGATCTCCTGCTTATGCTCCTTTCACTCTGCATCAGTTCCTGGAGGTCATTCCAGTTCACATGGAATTCTTCCAGTTCTTAATTCCTTTGAGCACAATAGTATTCCATCCCAAGAGATACAATTTGTTCAGCCATTCCCCAATCGAAGGATATTCTCTCATTTTCTAATTTTTTGCTATCACAAAGAGCATGGCTATAAATATTTTTGTACAAGTCTTTTTCCTTATTATCTCTTTGGGGTATAATCCAAGCAGTGCTATGGCTGGATCAAAAGGCAGATAGTCTTTTAAAACCCTTTTTGAGCATAGTTCCAAATTGCCCTCCAGAATGGTTGGATCAGTTCACAACTCCACCAGCAAGGCATTAATGTCCCAATTTTGCCACATCCCCTCCAACATTCATTAGTCTTCCTTCCTGTCATTTTAGCCAATCTGCTAAGTGTGAGGTGCTACTGCAGAGTTGTTTTGATTTGCATTTTTCTAATTATTAGAGATTTAGAACACTTTCTCTTGTGCTTATTGATAGTTTTGATTTCTTTATCTGAAAATTGCCTATTCATGTCCCTTGCCCATGTATCAATTGGGGGATGGTTTGAATTTTTTTGTACAATTGATTTAGTTCCTTGTATATTTGAATGATTAGACCTTTGTCCGAGTTTTTTGTTATGAAGATTTTTTTTCCCAATTTCTCGCTTCCCTTCTAATTTTGATAGCATTGGTTTTGTCTATACATTAGTTTAATGTAGTCAATTATTTATTTTACATTTTGTGATTTTTTTTTCTAACTCTTACTTGGTTTTAAAATCTTTCCCTTCCCGTATATCTGACAAGTATACTATTCTGTGCTCACCCAATTTGCCTATAGTTTCCTTCTTTACATTCAAGTCATTCAGCCTTGGGCGATTTTAAATGGAATTTCTCTTTCTAACTCTTGCTGCTGCAATGTGTTGGAAATATATAGAAATGCTGATGATTTATGTGTATTTATTTTGTATCTTGCAACTTTGATAAAGTTGTTGATTATTTCCATTAACTTTTGAGTTGATTCTCTAGGATTTTTTAAGTAGACCATCATATCATCTGCAAAGAGTGTGACAGCTTGGTCTCCTCATTGCCTATTTTAATACCTTGAATTTATTTTTCTTCTCTAATTGCTACTGCTAGTGTTTCTAGTACAATGTTAAATAATAGAGGTGACAGTGGGCATCCTTGTTTCACTCCTGATCTTATTGGGAATGCTTCTAATTTATCCCCATTGGAGATGATGTTTGTTGATGGTTTTAGATATATGCCATTTATTAATTTTAGGAAAGGCCTTTCTATTCCTAAACTTTCTAGTGTGTTCAGTAGGAATGGGTGTTGTATTTTGTCAAAGGCTTTTTCAGCATCTGTTGAGATAATCATGTGGTTTTTGTTGGTTTGCTTGTTGATATGGTCAATTATGTGAATGGTTTTCCTAATGTTGAACCATCCTTGCATTCCTGGTATAAATCCCACCTGATCATAATGAATAACCCGCGTGATCTCTTGCTGGAGTCTTTTTGCTAGTATTCTGTTTACGATTTTTGCATCTGTTTTCATTAGGAGATTGGTCTGTAGTTTTCTTTGTTTTTGATCTACCTGGCTTTGGGATCAGTACCATATTTGTGTCATAAAAGAAGTTTAGTAGAACTCCTTCTTTGCTTATTGTGTCAAATAGTTTGTATAGTATTTGGGATTAGTTGTCCTTTTGAATGTTTGATAGAATTCACTTGTGAATCCATTTGGTCCTGGGGGTTTTTTCTTTAGGGAGTTCTTTGATGGCTTGTTCAATTTCTTTTTCTGATATTGGATTATTTACGTATTCTATTTCTTCTGCTGTTAATCTCGGCAAATTATATGTTTGTAAATATTTATCCATATCACTTAGATTGCTATATTTATTGCTATATAATTGGTGTAACATCCATGATCTTAAGTGGGGTCAAAGCTGCCTCACAGAATTCCATAGTGCCCCCCAGAACTCCAGGAGAGGGGGCAGTTGGGGAAGTTAGAAACCTGAGTATAAAAGGCCAGGTCACCTTACTTGCAAGGATACTTTGATCACACTCCTTGTGGGTTCAAGGGCTGGGAGGAAGAGTTAGATTACTCTCTAGTTAGCTCATCTCTGACCTCAAGGGCTGAGGGTTACTTTACTGGTTTACTACTGGAAGAATATCTCAATTGCAGCATCTTAACTAATCGCTATATATAGATCTTCAAGCAAGATTACCTTTCCATCTTAAACCTAGTTACATTAGATTAGGAGAAAGATTATTTAGAGAGTGGGATAAAAGTTAAGTTGTTCAAAACACATTCCTGTAGCCAACAAGTTCATTGAAGATTTTAGATAGCTTACCTCCCTTTCATTCCTAAAACCATTTCCCCTCACCCTGTTTTCCTGAAAATAATAAACCCCTTTTGTTTGTTAAGCTACTGGCCCTGTGTGGAAGTTATACCAGGATATACTCACCATCCATATGCTTTATCAAAGAAAGATCCATTCATATAAGCTCTGGTGCAGTTTCTTCCCTGAGAGCAAGTCATCTGTATTTGAAGACAACCTGGAACCTATTTTATCTTAGGGTTTAGGGAATAGTTTAAACAGTGAGAGTTGTTAACCTCAGTGGGATTATACCCTGTCAATTTACCAATTTGACCCTGAATTTACCTAGCTTGTACAGCCTCCATAGCTTGAACAAAAGTGGGATTCAGTTAAACAGTTTTTGCCTTCTGGACCAACTGCTCCCAAGGTGGGGGAGGAGGAAGAATTCTACTCACTACTACCCCTCCCCCCTTTTAGGACAGCCAGCTTCATCCTCTAGCTGGACTCCATTACTAACCATAGCTGATCTGAGTCAATTCAACATTGGGCAAAATAGTTTTTAATGATTGCCTTGATTTCCTCTTCATTAGAGGTGAGATCTCCCTTTTCGTCTTTGATACTAATAATTTGGTTTTCTTCTTTCCTTTTTTTAATTAGATTGACCAGTACTTTGTCAATTTTATTTATTTTTTCAAAGTACCAGCTTCTGGTCTTATTTATTAATTCAATATTTCTTTTACTTTCAATTTTATTGATTTCTCCTTTGATTTTTATAATCTCTAATTTAGTTTTTAACTGAGGATTTTTAATTTGTTCCCTTTCTAGTTTTTTGATTTGCATGCCCAGTTCATTGATCTTTGCCCTCTCTAATTTGTTATTATATGCACTCAATGATATAAATTTCCCCCTGAGTAATGCTTTAGCTGTATCCCACAGATTTTGGTAGGATGTCTCATCATTGTCATTCTCTTCAGTGAAATCATTAATTGTTTCTATGATTTTTTCTTTAACTATCTGATTTTGGAGAATCATATTATTTAATTTCCAATTAGTTTTTGTTTTGCCTCTCCATGTATCCTTGCCAATAACTATTTTTATTGCATTATGATCTGAAAAGATTACATTTATTATTTCTGCTCTTTTGCATTTGTTTACCGTGTTTCTATGCCCTAGTACATGGTCAGTCTTTGTGAAAAGAAGGTGTATTCTTTTTGTCCCTATTTATTTTTTTCCATATATCTATTAACTCTGATTTCTCTAGGATTGTATTCACCTCTCTTATCTCTTTCTTATTTATTTTTTGGTTTGATTTATCTAGACCTGATAGAGGAATATTTAGATCTCTACCACTAGTATAGTTTTACTATCTATTTCCTCCTTGAGCTCTGCCAGTTTCTCCTTTAGAAATTTGGATGCTATACCATTTGATGCATACATGTTGAGTACTATTATTTCCTCATTGTCTATACTGCCTTTTATCAGGATGTAATTACCTTCTCTATCTCTTTTAATCAGATCTGTTTTTACTTTGGCTTTGTCAGAAATCATCATTGCCACTCCTGCCCTCTTTTTCTCAGTTGAAGCCCAAAATATTTTGCTCCAGCCATTGGCCTTAACCCTTGTATGTCCACCTGCCTCATGTGTGTTTCTTATAGACAACATATGATAGGATTTTGTTTACTAATCCACTCTGCTAATTGCTTCTGTTTTATGGGCAAGTTCATCCAATTCACATTCAGAGTTATAATTATCAGCTGTGTATTTCCCAACATTTTGGTATCCTCTCCTATCCTTTCCTTCTTCTTACACTATTTCCTTTTAAACCAGTGATTTGTTTTAAATCAGTCCCCCTTGTCCCCTCCCTTGGTTTACTTCCCTTTCTACCCCCTCCCTTTTTATTCCCCTCTTATTATTTTTTATTTTTATTATTTATTTATTTTTTAAGGCCTTAACTTCTGTGTATTGGCTCCTAGGTGGAAGAGTGGTAAGGGTGGGCAGTGGGGGTCAAGTGACTTGCCCAAGGTCACACAGCTGGAAAGTGTCTGAGGCCGGATTTGAACCTAGGACCTCCCGTCTCTAGGCCTGCTTCTCAATCCACTGAGCTACCCAGCTGCCCCCCCCTTATTATTTTTTAAGGTTTCTTCCCCTCCCTTTATGAACTCCTCACCCCACTGCCCCCTTGGTTTATCCCTTCTGACTTTATCCATAGAGTTAGATAGAATTTGATATCCCAGTGGATCTAGCTACTCTTCCTTCTCAGGATTAATTCCACTGAGAGTAAGGTTTAAGTATTTCCTATTAATGCTCTCTTCCTCTCCTTCTTATAATAGTATTCATCCCCTCCCCTTCCCATGCCCTCTTTGTGTGGTATAGATTATCCTATTTTTCTTATTCCTTCAAGTTTCTCTTGGTGCCATCTTCTATTCCCCCCATCACACTTTTCCCCCACCGTATCATCTTAGACAGTTTAGTACTCCAACCTCTCCCTATGACTAATTTTTATAATTACTATAATAGTGAATACAATTTTTTAGAATTACACATAACATTCATATAGGAATACAGATAATTTGATCTCATTGAAGCCCTTGAAGAAGGAAATTTAAAGTTAAGAGTATTCTTTCTTTCACCTCTCTTTCTTATTTACCTTTTCATGTTTCTCTTGGTTTTTGTGGTTGTATATCAAACTTTTCATTTAATCCTGGTCTTTTCTGTGCAAATACTTGGAAATCTTCTATTTTGTTGAATGCCAATACTTTCCCCTGGAAGTAGATGATCAGTTTTGATGGGTAGGTGGTCCTTGATTGTAGACCCAATTTCCTGACATTTCTGAATATCATGTTGCAAGCCTTGAGGTCTTGTAGTGTAGAGGCTGCCAGATCCTGTGTAATTCTGATCGGTGTTCCTTGATATCTGAATTGTCTCTTTCTGGTTTCTTGTAATATTTTTCTCCTTAACTTGGAAGCTTTTGAATCTGGCTATTATATTCCTGAGGGTTGTCTTCTGAGGATTTAGTGTAGAGGATGTTCTATTGACTCTTTCAATGTCTATTTTGCCCTCTTGTTCAAGGACATCAGGGCAGTTTTCTTGGATAATTTCTCATATTATGATATTTAGATTTCTATTTGTCTCTGATTTTTCCAGAAGACCAATAATTTTCAAGTTGTCTCTTCTAGACCTATTTTCTTGATCTGTCATCTTCTCATTGAGTTATTTCATGTTTCCTTCTATTTTGTCAGTCTTTTGACTTTGCTTTATTAATTTTTGCTGCCTTGTGAGATAATTGGCTTCTACTTGCCCAATTCTAGCCTTTAAAGACTAGATTTTGGCTATTATCTTTTGGGTTTCCTTTTTCTGTCTGGTCTACCTGGCTCTTCATGGCTTCCAGCTGGCCATTTTTGGTCTTCAATTTGCTTATCATTTCATTTTTTTTCTGAACCTCAGTTTCCTAATGTGAAATTCTGCCTTTTAAACTATTATTTTCTTTTTGAACTATTTCCCACTTTTCTTGCCAGATCTCTTCCGTCTTTCTCATGATCTCAGATTTGAACTCTTCAAGAGCTTGTGATCAATTTTCATTTCTTTGGGAAGGTTTGGATGTCTTTTAATTGTTTGTCCTCTGCTTTCTGGGTTTTTTCTGTGCAAAAGTTATCAAGTGTTAGAGCTTTTTTCTTGGTCTTTTTGGTGGTTATTTCTTGGGCCTTGCTTGTCATCATTATGCTAGTTTATCTTTCTCAGCCAGAAGTCTGAGTGAGGCAGGCAGACTCTTTGTGTATAGAGCTAAGGAGCAGTTTTTGCCTGAGGCTACTTTGTGAGTCTCCTGGCTTCCACTGTCTGCTAGGCCTCTGCTGTCCTTGGCCCCTCTCAACTTCACTCCTGTGCCCAAGGTCTACACTCCCCAGCCTCCTGGGGTCTCTAGTCTAGCTGTTCTCAGGGTCAAGCCCCCGGTGGTCCTAGTCAGCTGCCCAGAGCCTGGAAATTGGCCCACACTTGCTCCTCCGCCTGAGGTTCTCCCCTGAGTCTCAGCATGGTGAGCTGCTTCCACAGTCTGCTGCCTCTCTCTGCTCCACTCCCGTGCCCAAGGTCTGAGCTCTCTAGCCTCCTGGGGTCTCAAGTCTTGTTGCTCTCAGGTGCATTATTCATTATGATGATATTTACAGTTTTAAGCAACACCCTGAAAAACCGAAGTTTTTGTTCTAAGAAATGGGAATACGAAAGAAGAGCCCAAATCTCAAGGAGCTCAGTCTAATTGGGGAAGACGGTATGTAACCAACTATGTTATGTACTAACAAGTTATAAAGAGGAAAATTATTTTCACATTTTCTTAACTTGCTCATTATAGTAATTTAGTGTTCTGTTTAGCTTTTAATTATCATTGTTGTAGATATACACATTGTTTTCCTTTTCCTTTCCTTGTCTAATTAATGATAGGTCATTTCAAAATTGAAATTCTGTTTTTAGAATTCTGAAAAAAATCTTTTTTATTTCTATTTTTATAAAACGGCAACTAAGCTAATTTGTCAATAGAGAACTGCCAAATATCTGACAGAAACAACACCCAGTATAACTGTTGTGGAGGACTGGCATGTGACTTCTGGGAAATGCCGTGAATAAAGAGAATTCTTTCTTTGGCATTACTTGGGTCCTCTGGCTCAGTCTGCCTTCCAGGTGGTGCAGAAACAATTTTTTCTCCCTGGTAACCTAACTTCTCAGAGCTGCACCTGGATTTTGAGTGACTTGCTTTTTTTTTTATTTTTTTTTTTAACCTTCTCCCAGATGTAGCTGAATCATAGGAGCCTTTAGGAGATTTTCTAGGTAGAGTTTAGGAAAGAAGCCCTTATGTATAGTTTGAAGTCATGTAGAAACCTTGTTACAGAATACAGTATGAGAATGGATGGAAAAGACCTTTCTGAAATGACCCTTAGCTCACTGCTGCCTTTCTGTCCCCTCAACTTTTCTACCATCTTTCTCCCAAATCATAGTTTTGGTGCTCCTTTGATTCCAAGGTGGATAGACAGTCTGCATCAAAATCTTCAAAACCCACCCTATCTAATTCCTTTAAAACTGAAACTGGGGAAGTACCCTTAGGAAATAGCCAAAGAAAGAAATAACTGCTGAAGTGAGGGGGAAATAACAGGGGGCATATAAAAAAGGTCAAAGTGACATTGACTGGAGCCCACCCATTAAAGAAATTTAGTGAGTGGGCTTTCAAGAAATTTTGGAAAATAATCTTTTTTTTTTTTCCAGTTGACTAAGATTCAGCTTTTGTTTGGATTGAGACCTGCTTTTGTTTGGTTTATGTGCTGTCATAAGATGCAGTTAAACTAAAAAGTCACATATAAAAATCATTATAAAATGTTCTAATTTATTTGAATATATATAGGTTATATAATTTTATAGAAATAAAAGGACTGGCATATTTTTTGAAGTACTATTTCTTCCTTCTTTCTTTCTTTTTTATTTTTTTAAACCCTCACCTTCTGCCTTAAATTCAATACTGTGTATTGGTTCTAAGACAGAAGAGTGGTAAGGACTAGGCCATGGGGGTGAAGTGACTTGCCTAGGATGTATCTGAAGGCTGGATTTGAACCCAGGATCTTCCATCTCTAGGCCTGGCTCTCAATCCACTGAGCAACTCAGCTACCCCCAGGAAAGAAGTATTTCTAGTACATTTTTAAAAGTTATTTTTATTTATATTTTTTTTTGTCTTGTACCAACTACATTTCATAATATATTCTCCCATCCCAACCCATGGATCCATCAATAAAAAAAGAAGAGGAAAAAAACCAAGTGAGGCAGATCAGCAAAACCATCTTATCTAATGTTTGGCATTCTCTGCAATGTTACACAGCCAGAATGTCTTTTTCCACCTCATATTTCTCTTGTGGGGCTACGTGTGTGTAGTATTTATAACTTCACAGCATTTACTTTTGATTATTAAACTGAGGTGCTCTTTCCATTTATGTTGCTATTTTCCTGATATCTCTGGTAAATATGATTGTTAAAAGGAAGTTTTGTTTCATAAAACTCATCTTACACTTGCTTATGTGTATTATGTGTGGGGGAAAAACCAAAATGGTAGAAAATTGAGTATTACTTCAAACCAACAATGGTCCTGCTTTGTCAGTGAGTTTGAGTGATATTCCTTGCATGTCTTGTCTTGTTTGGGCATTTCAACTATTTTGAAACATACTATTTGTTGCTGGGCTTTTTTGATGTCCTTTATGTTTTTACCATCTTCCAAACCCCTTATTTACAAACAAGTTGTATTCTGAGGGTTTCTTTTTAATTCAGTAATTTAGAATTCAGAACACAATTTCTCATAGAAACTGTGTTTTAGAAGGACTTGTATGAAATATAAAGAGGGAGAGAAAGCCAGAACCAGAAAAATGTACATTTCTCAATGTGGGCATATGGGGGACAGTGGAATGGACAGAGAAATCTTGATGGGGCCATTTAGAGGGACAAGTTGAAGAAATGTTATGCTTTAGACATAAAAATAAGCATAATTATAGTTTGTATTGATGTCCATGGTTTCCTTAAAAAAATGTTTTTGGGAGGTTGGGGACTTTTATCCTTACATTAGAGACATTTTAACCCCAAATCCAAGAATTAACTCTCACCTCTAAAAGGCAATTAATGACTCTAAAAATTTGTCACTTTTTCCAGTTTGCATGTTTTGATGAGATAAAACTTCCCCTAAGTAAAACCTCAAGAGTAGTTTTAATTTGCATTTCTTTTAATGATTTGGATTATGTTGTCATGTAGTCACAAATAGTTTCAGTTTTGAAAACTATTTTTACCACTTACCTAATGGGACATGCTGGTGGTATTTTTTATGTACTTGTGTCAATTTCCTATATATTTTTCTATGTTGAACTTCTATCCGTGATACGGTAATACAAATAATATCCTTGTTTTTCTGCTAGTTCTGCATTGATTTTTGGTTTTTCAAATTTTTTTTATATATTCCGAGTTTTCTCTTTTTGTTTTACTTTATGTTCTCTATCCTTTTTTTTTTTAGTTAAGAATTTTACCTCAGCAATAGTCATGAAAGGTACTTGACTTCATTTTATTCTTTTTTTGGTGTTGTATGACACTTTATTGTCAGCTCAAATATTTGTTGTCTGAAGCACTGATTTTGACCTATTTTCTGCTCAACTGTTTTTTAGATTGTCTAATAGTTATTTCTAAAAAGTTAACTTCTAATAAGATGATAAGAATGAAAAAAAATGTTATATATGGATCTTTGGCTGCAAAAGACATGATGTAAATTTGTTATGGAAAAATACAGGCCCCAGCACAGTAGTTTTGGATGGTCTTATTTCGGCATTAATGATCAAATAGGAATAGGGTCTAAACTTGTGATTTCTTGGGAATAAGGAAGTCCAGGAAGACATATTCTTTATAACTTAAAAACTTAGAAAGTTGATTGGGGTGGGAGAGAGGCAGATAGGTAGCACAATGTAGAGGTTCCAGGACCTGGGTTCAAATGTGCCTTCACACACCTAGTTTTGTGGCCCTAAGCATGTCACTTAATCCCAGTTGCCTTCCACCTGCCATTCCATCTTAGAATTGATACTACTAAAAGCAGAAGGTAAAAATTTCTTTAAAAAAAATTAGTTGCCAGAGGTACTGAGAAATTAATTGACTTACCCAGAACACTGAGGCAATATTTGCCAGTATTAGGATTTGAAGCCTGGTCTTCCTAGCTCTTGAGGCCAGCTCTTTTAACAACTATTTTGAGTTTCAGC
The DNA here is from genome assembly GCF_016433145.1 of Gracilinanus agilis. Classification (NCBI taxonomy): domain Eukaryota; kingdom Metazoa; phylum Chordata; class Mammalia; order Didelphimorphia; family Didelphidae; genus Gracilinanus; species Gracilinanus agilis. Next base: position 245,845,138 of record NC_058130.1, on the reverse strand, counting down.
TCAAATAATTAAATATAACATTGAATAGATAGAATGCTGGATGCTTAAAGAAAGGCAGCTTTCATTCAAGAAAAGGTAAAATGGAAATTTGTAGTTTCACAGAACTGCAAAAAATTAAAAATTAGAAGAAATCACAGAGTCTACTTAGTCTTAACTCATGCCTAAACAGGAAACTCCTTTGTGACTTGCCCAATAAGTGGTTGTCCTATATAGTTTAACTCAGAAGAGTTTGGAAATATGCTTGGTTAAGTCAAAAGAAAAAGTAGAAATTTTATTACCAAGATAGAAAAATTGATTGAATTGAGGTTTGGAGGTTGTTTTTTTCAAGGTAGAAGATAAATTACTTTTTTTATATCAATTTTATTTATATACATTATATTTATTTTTATAATTTTTATATCAATTACTTCACTGAATCTTCAAACCGTTCTCTGAAGTCAGTAATCTAGATTATAGGACTCATTTGTAAGACAAATTAATGTTTAGAGAGATAATAAAGTGAGTTATTTGTGGTCATTTCATTAATAAGCTCAAACAATGTCTTCTGACCCCTTTTTGGTATTCTTCCTATATTTTGTAAAAAAGGGTAAGAGAGATGGAGAAGAAGAAAGAAGAATTAATGTGGGGTGGATAGAAAGTAGTCAAGAAGAGAGGAATAAAAGATTATCGTAGAGTAACATTTTAAGGATTTCTGAAGATAGTCTGTTTTTACAATTATAGGAATACCTAGGGATATATAACCTTTGACACATTCTGTGGGAAATGTGAAATTGTTCCATTAGACTAGTGACTTATACATGGCAGGATTATTATATTTTGTAAAGGAAGAAAATATGCTCCCACCCTTTTCTATATTTTAAATTGGGTATTTTTGGACCTCTTTTTTTTTTTTTGCTTTGAGATTGGTATAATTTTCTCTTTAAAATACCCCATTACAGCATGGGGGCTGGAAGATTTGCTGGTTTGGTTAGACACACACCAGAAGAAAGGCAAATTTTCCTTTTAAATTTTGGATTAGGAAAAAACGATTCCTTTTAGAGTAATTTCCCCATACCTTGGGAACAGGAAATTAAATATTTTACTTTTCAGCAGCTATTTTAAAACTCTGATTTTTTTTTTTCACTTCTCCATAACCCAAAGGAAAGATCAGAAATTTATTTTTCCTAGCTTATCATGAATTCAAGCATTACCAGATCTCCAAGATGTGAATAATGAATGAATTTGCTTCTGATTACCACTGATGAAAAGGAACTAAGAGAAATTTGATATTTTGTGGCTCACGAAAAGATTTTTCAAGAAACATCAAAGATGTTCCTTTAAACAAGCTTTCTAGATCTGGTTCAGAATTATGGTTTTAACTTCTCATTATTGGTTGTGGCAGTGAAGCAATAGGGATAACAAACTTAAATTGATATGTTAGGAAACCATTTTATGGCCACTGGCTTAGAATTCCCTTCTTCTATTAAGCCAGAAAATGCACTTTTTTTTTAAACCTACTGATTCTTACATATGAATTGCTACTGAGAAGGCAAATAATAGCAAGGCTTGAACATAAGAGGAAGTGAAGAAACAGAAGGCCTATATAATCCATAAACTTTAAAACTTAGGTTGCTGAATAATTGAGATTTTACTACATTTTGGTTTTCATTTTATTTTTATAGGACAACCAAAAGACCTCAGACCTTTTATGATGGAAGTCATGCCTGCTCCGGAGGAGTATGTCACATTCCAATGGCTGAGCCATTTTGCTCTAAAACCAGAGAGGTTAGTAAATTATGATGTATAGACTTTAGTGATGTGATAGGGAAAGAAGACATCTGTTACCTCACTGATTTTCAGAGTTAATTCCTGTAGGCTAGGCTTTTGTGTTCCCCTTTCTCTTTCACCCACATGTAAAAATGTGGAAAATTCACATACATCCACATGTATCTCCCCAAAAAATAGATTAAAGGTGTACATTCTTTGCTCATAGACATAAAAACAGCTTTCCTTCTGAAAATTTTAAATCCTTATTTGGCAATCATCTCAGAACATATCCAGAATTGCTTCTTTTTTTATAGACATCCATAAGTGATGGTGTCATCTTTGTATTCTTTAGTACAATAAGGCCCTATAGATATCCGTTTTAAAGGATTTTCTGAAATTCTCTCCATGAACTTAATTTTAATTCACTCTTATCCAAATGAGAAACGTGTAACATTGGAAGACTAATTAAAGAATTGGATAAGTACTTGTCTTAGCTTCTAAAGTAGGTATTCTGTCACCCCTAGTTCCCACATGCTAAAAATGGTAATTGCTAAGACTATAAAGCCCCATTACAACTTTTTATGCTACCCTGGGCTTGTGGGTTCGTGGGTTTCGGAAGGCAAATGGAGCCATTCAACTTTGCAATCTTGACTTAAGAAAGACTCACTTAGCAAACAGCTATTGGTTAAAGAGAACTTTCCCTAGTACCTTAGAGATTGCAACCAAGCCAGCTACTTACTCATTAATTTCTACCAATACTCTAGAGCAGTGATGGGCAAACTATTCTTCCTGGGCCAGATCCAGGCCGGAGTTTGCCCATCACTACCTTAAGCAATTCCCTAATCACTACATCTGGATGTGGGGGCATAATGATTAGGCAATTGCTTAAGGCAGTGATGGGCAAAAACTACCAGCCTCGATCTGGCCCGCAGGGAATAGTTTGCCCATCACTGCTCTAGAATAAATCAGATGTGGAAAAAAATTAAGTAACAAACTGAAAAATAATTTAAAACTCTGCCCTTGAAGAATAAATTGTGAATGTTACCTCCAGACAGTGAACTGAAAGGTAGAAACATGAAAGACTTATTTTGTATGGACATGTCTGTCTCCTGGATAATAGCTTCTTTTATGCAGGGAGGAGTTGGGACACTTGTGGTTAAATTCTATTAATAAACAAAATTTTTTTTAATTAAGTGTAGCAAGAAAGGAGAGATAAGAAAAGACAGCTTTTCCCCTTCTCGTTGCAGATATGTGAAATCCACAAGTATATAGTTTCAGACTTTTTCAATGTTTTGATCAATTGTACTGATTTTTTTCCTCATACTTTTTTTTGCTGGTTTTTTTGTTGTTCTTTTTGTTTTTTTGGTCTAAAAAGCAGTCTTTAGTATGGGGGATCGCTCTTGGAGGAAGAAGGAAAAAGGATACCTGGGAAATTTATGGTATTTGGAAAAAATAAGCCATCAACAAAAAATATTTTAAAAATTAAAAAAAAGAAATTGCTCCTCCCTTTGCTACATTTCATGAGGTTGGCTTCTTCTTTTCATACCATAAAACTTTATCGCAATTGCCTCTTCCTTTGTTCAAGCCTCTCCTTCATTCCATCCTCCAAATGTCACCAAAATGATTTTCCTGATCGGGAATGATGGGAGCCAAGATGGGTGGAGTAGAACAGAGAAGCTTCAAGTCACCATGAGAATCCTCTCCAACCAATATTAAAATATCACCATGAAACAAATATAATAAAAAGAGATGTGAAAAATCATTATAGAGAGGGGAGGATAAGGGTGGTGATGAGCAATACTTAGATTTTACTCTCATTGTATCTATAGGGATAAAAAATAATAAAGGCTGGTATAAATATATATATTAGTATTTTAATTAAAGCCATGTTGATAGATAAAGTTATTAGACCACACGCTTATAAGAATTCAAAACTGCCGCTCCAGTCATTATTACCTCTTCCTCAGTCTCCTGGCCAAGAGACCACTCTCCCCCAACCCAGGAGATTATAAACTCTTCTCTGCGTCAAGACGTAGGTGTCCCCACGCCCAAAGAACCGGAACCAGAAACCCATTGGACCACAGGAAATGTAGTTTGACAATTTCCCCATGTCCAGAAAATACATATATATATACACTTAAAGATGGCATTTCCCAAATTTCACTTAGTAAGAACTATTGATTTAATAAATAAAACCAGGAATTTGTACTTCGAAAAAAAAAATAAAATAGATAAGTACTGATAAATCTAATCAAAATGATTTTCCTAATGCATTAACTTAAACATCTTATTCCTTCCCAGCCCTGCCACCATCAGCCAAGTTCAGTGGCTTCCCATGATAACACTAGAATCAAATTTAAAATCCTCTGTTTAGCATTTAAAGCCATTCAAAAAGTTGTTCTCTCTTCTGTTTTGCCATTCTTACTCATTTCTCCTTTCTCTATGGTCCAAGCCCACTGACCTACTTGTTGGCTCTCACAAATAAGTCCTTCTCCTTATTGTACCTTTTCACTGGCTATTTACTACACACACACACACATATACACACACACACACACACACACACACACACACACACACACACCTCAATTATATTCCATTCTCACTTCCACTCTTAGAAAACCTGGTTAAATGGAGCCTATGCGCCACTTCCTATAGCTGCTCTTGCATTCCTTCCAAAGCTAGCTTGCATATACTGTGAATGTACTTCATATGTACTGGTTTCTATACATGTCATCTCCCCCATAGATTGGTTTTATTTGCTTTTTCTTTTATCCCTAGTACTTCACAGTGCCTAGCATTTGGTAAGTGCCTAGTATATGCTTTGTTGAATGATGCCAATCAGTTTTTCCTGCAAACAGATCTGAAGGTGTCACATTTTAATAAAATTTTTTAACAAAACCCTGTAGATTCTAGCAGATTTCTAAATGGATTTTTAAATTTTCAGCCTCTTTTGGGTTCTTAAGCTTGCACATATGAGAGGTTTAAAGATACTGGACTTGTGTATGTCTACCTCCAGAGAAAGAACTGATGAAGAGAAATAATCAAGACATAGTTTTAAATATACATAAATCTTTTTGTCAAATGATGCCCTCTCTAATAAGGCAAAGGGAGGGAGTTACCTGAGTATTTTAATGTAACAAATAAATTAATTTAGAAAAAGAAAAAGGTTAAGTGATTCTGGGTGGGAGGGGGAGATGATGGATAGTTTTTAGCAGCAAATGTTGGACTAGATTTATACTATCCTTAGTTAATATCTCAAAGCAAAATAGAGACTTAGAATGATGGTTCTATTTTTGAGACCACTGTTTAAGGTAAACCTTGCCAGATCATCTACAATTCTGTCCATATCTTCGGGAATTCAGGTCTTGTCGACTTTATTTATCCATCAGTGATCCTTCAAGATTACGTTAAACATACTGAATTTCGTTTACAGCCTTAAAATAGCAAGAGAAGAATTAGGAGAAGGAGAAATGGGAGTTCAAGATAGATAATTCATTATTGAATGATGTAACTGGTACAGGAAGCGCACCAGGTTTCTAAGCCATTTTAAGGGGAATAACGGGGATTCTGTTTTGTTCCCTGGGGAAGCCCTATTGGTTTGGTATTGATTCCTTGGCCCTGCCGTGGCTCAGACCAGTGGGCTGGGATCTAGGCCTGACTGCAGTTCACATCTAAGGGAGCCCCATTCCCGGTGCTCGCCCAGGGGGAAGCGGAGGGGCAACACTCTCCTGATTCGTTGATATGAAGGAATATGTCCAGCAGAAGCCGCCATGCTGGCCTGACATACACCACGGAGTGCTTATTGCAGGGGAAACTGGTAGGAACTCAGTGACAGCCATTAGAGTGGTTCAAAGTAAGGAGGAGGAGAACTGGGAGCCCACACAGGGCGCAGACCCCACATTTGGAGGAGTTCTCGAATATGGGGTTGGTGAGGGATTGAGTTACAGTTTTTCTTAGCTGGGGACTAGCTTATAGTGAAACAGAGGAAGGGTCCATTATTCTCTTCGGTCTTACCCATACTCATACCTAGCTCTAATTTTAGTTACTGGCAAGAGAGGAAGGGGAACTGAAAGCAGTTGCCCCACTTTATGGGTTGGCCTGGGTTACAGGAAGAGTGCCAGGCTGTGAAGTACAGTTCTGAGTGTTCCTCGTGCCCCATAATGGTCACTCTTCAGACTGGCATGATTAGTCAGACTACCAAACACAATTTACTACAAACTGATAGTTTCCAGTGAAGATCTCAGTGGTACAGTGGAGAATTTGAACTCAGGCCTTCAAATTCCTTTTAAAAAGGCCCTAAGTATAATGGGACCTTTCCACCAGACTTGCAACCTAAACTTTCTGTATATGTTGGGGTTTTTTTCCATTAAAATGTGAGCGCCTTGAGAGTGGGAACCATCTTACTTTTCTATTTGTATCCCTAGTTCCTGGTGCATAGTAAACTGGTGATGGCAAACCTATGACGTGTCAGCACTGACACATGTAGCCATTTTTGATGACATGCGGCTGCCTACGAAGAAGTACGGGGCCACATGCCGGATGAAACATTTGCTGTAATGTAATGTAGACACTCTATGCACTATAGATGACAATTCTACCTATGTTAAATTTTACCTATTTTGGTTTATTAAATGCAGTTATATATTACAATTATACATTTTTGTTATTTAAACTATAAATATCATGAAATTACTTTTTTTTTTCTCGAAGTGACACACCACCCGAGTTATGCTCATTTTTTTGGGCAAATTTTGACACACCAAGCTCAAAAGGCTGCCCATCACTGTAGTAAGCACTTAATAATTCATTTTCTTATGTGTGTATACTATAAAAAGGGAAGCAGAAAATGGGGTGCAAAAGTAGGGGAAGGAGTTTTGCAAGAGCCGGTCTTATGCCAGGAACAGATGATGCATGATTCTGGAACACAGAGGGAAGATAAAGAGGGAATACCAACGATCAGGAGCCACTCTTGGACTTCCTGTCCTCTGGATGGTCTGGAGCTGAAACTTCCTCTCTATCTCTCTGAATTAAGGAGGATTTTTGGTTTCCTATTCCCTGAAGCCAAATATATCAAATCTGGTGTTTCTGCCTGGAGAAACACTTCATTACTTGAGATTCAACAGTGTTGACTGTTTTAATGGCACGATTCATGTTAGAACTACAAGATAGTTCAAGAAATAATCCAACAGCCATTCAGATATTTTGAACTAGACATCCAGAAGATATCTTACACTCATTTATGTCCAAAGTAGAGCTCTTTCCCCACTAAACCTACCTCCCTGTCCTACCTCCCTTATCACTGTAGAGGGAAACAGTATTCTCCCAGTTCCTCGGGCTCACAACCCCACAGGTCGTCCTAGATTCTTCTCTGTCTCCTTATACTCCATATCCAGGCTGTTGCCAAAGCCTATTGATTTTCCTTTGTAGCATCTTTCCTGTACGCCCCCTTGTCTCCTCTGACACTGCCATCACTCCAGTGCAGGCTCTCCTGTGCACTAGCTTGCCGGTAGTCTGCCTGCCTCAGGTCTCTCACCATTCCAATCCATCCTTTGTATCAGCCACTAAAGGATTCTCCGAAAATGCAAGTCCATTCCTCTACTCGACAAACGCCATCCCTCTTGCCTCCAGGATTAAATACAGAATGTTCTGTTTGGCATTCAAAGCTCCTTCATCGTCAAGCTTTGTCTTCCCTTTCCATTCTTCTTAGACCTTCCTTCTTCAGTCCGGGTACACTGGCCACCTGGCTGTGCCATAAATAATACCCCATCTCTCCCAGCTCCAGCCAGAGGAATGGCTGTTCCCCATTCTGAAATGACTCTCCTCAACGCCACCTACTAACTTTCCTGGCTTCCTTTAATTCCCAACTAAAATTACATACTTGACTGGAAACTTTTCTATCCTCTCTTAATTTTTGTGCCTTTCCTCTGTTAGTTATTTTTCTACTTATCTTGTCTAAGGTTACTTTGTATATATTTGCACATTATTCCTCCCATTAGGTTGTATTGAGGGAAGGAACTGTTTTTTTGCCTTTTTGTACACTCACCCCAGCACAGTGCCTTGCTCATAGTAGGTGCTTAATAAATGTTGGTTCTTTGATTTCCCCCTCCAGCCTCGCTGCAAGACTAGGCTCTATAATGTATCTAGAATGGTACTGCCATAGGCCTTTAGCAAGAATGGAAATCATGAGCTTCTTCCCTGCTGTGATAATGGAGAATATTAATAGGTATCCCCTGGGACAGTGTAGTGGTGTAGAGGTTCTCTATAATGTGACTTAAACCTCCATCTGGGTCCTCCATTCATGAGCACACAAACTGCAGCCCATTCATATCTTTGTGTCCTCCCCTAAATACTCCAAAGAAGACTGATCACTTCAACATGTTGGAGGTATACCTCTAGGTCTTGCTCTGTCATCTCCAAAGTCCCGGTGTGAAAGAAGGGCTCTCTTTCTTTCCATTTGTTAACCCTCATGGTTATTACATGATTAAAGAGGATTCATTTCCAAGAACAGACATAAAACTCTTAGCCACAAGTTGGCAGCCCAGTGGAGCTAGGACCAAAATAAAATATAATTAGGAAATGTTTAACAAAATAAAAATACAGTTCAACATAGATAATGTTAAATGAGTGATTTTCTAAAACAGTGTGTAGAATATAAGCATCTGTTTTTATTTGAGTTTGCTCTAGAAGATATTTACTAGCAGTGTGATCCTAGGCAAGTCATTTGACCCCTATCTGCCTCAGTTTCCTCATCTGTAAATTAAGGATAATAACAGCATCTACCTTTTTTTTTAAAAAACTCCTTACCTTCCATCTTGAAGTCAATACTATGCATTGGCTCCAAGGCAGAAGAGTGGTAAGGGCTAGGCAATGGAGGTCAAGTGACTTGCCCAGGGTCACACAGCTAGGAAGTGTCTTAGGTCAGATTTGAACCCAGGACTTCCCATCTTTAGGCCTGACTCAATCCACTGAACCACCCAGCTGCCCCCAGCACCTACCTTCTAAGATTATGAGAGGTTCAAATGAGAAAATATTTGTAAAGTCTTCCTACAGTGCCTGGCACATAGTAGGTACTTAATAAATGCTTGTTTCCTTCCTTCCAAAACTTTTTGTGAAGTAAGGATCATAAGTGAAGGTACCTAATGTTCAGACACAATTTTTTAGTTTTAAATTCAGAGCCTGGCTCTTTATTCCAGGCATTAATATACTAGAGCATTCAAGTATATATCCATTGACAGTTTAGGATTATAGATTTAGAACTAGAAAGGACTGGGTCTTTAGAAGTCATCTAGTTCAATCCCTTCATTTTAAAAATAAAGTCAGGACCATAGATTAAGCTAATTGCCCAAGATGAATTACCCAAGGACAGAACTAGATTTGGTCTTTTTCTCTAAAGAACACCCTTAGTTTCTGGTCATGTTCTGCCAAGGTTCCAACCATTTCCATTTAAAAATCTGAGTTTTGGGAGCAGCTGAGTGGCTTAGTGGATTGAGAGTCAGACCTAGAAATGGGCAGTCCTAGGTTCAAATTTGGCCTCAGACAGGACCTAGCTGTGTGACCCTGGGCAAGTCACTTAACTCCCAGTGCCTAACCCTTACCAAGGTAAGGGTTTTAAAAAAAGAAAAGAAATTGACCTCTTCTTGTTAGTAAGAATCATACAGAATAGAATTTCCCCAATAGTTCTTCAGAGTTTGACATTCTCTTTTTTCCCTTTTTTTTTAAACCCTAACTTATTTCCTAAAATTAATACTAAGAATCAGTTTCAAGGCAGAAGAGAGGTAAGGGCTAAGCAATTGGGATCAAATGACTTGCCCCAGAGTCACATAACTAGGAAGTGTCTAAGACGAGATTCGAACTCAGAGCCTCTGACTTCCAGGCCTGGCTCTCTACTGGGCCACCTAACTGCCCCCAGATTTGTTCTTAATTCCAAATCACTGCCCTTTTTGCTACAACATGATGCTTTAATTTTAATTGCATAGACATCATTCTAGAACTTAGTATACTGTTGTGAAGCTGAATTTCACCCCTCTCATCTCTAAACCTACTCCTCCCCTCTACTCATTTTTTACTTCTAGATCAGCAGTTCCTAGCCATTTCTAAAATATATATTTAAAATACAAGGTTCTGTTTTCTAATGTTGAAAAATGTCATAATCGGACACACGAAATTCCCAAACATGAGGAAAAAAACCACAGTGATAATGCATGATGCACATATGGATTTGAAAGGCCTGCTGGCCATAACTCTACAGAACTAAAGTGCACATGATTGGGAGCCACTGCCTTAGATCCCTGACACCTTGTTTTTTAGATGTACTTTTAAGGAATCTAGGGATATTCTTGATGTGTATAAACCGACTATGGGGGTTTTGTTTGTTGTTTTGTTTTAGGTTCTCTTAGAGACTGCTAAGAAACTTGGGCTAAAGTGCCACTCCAAGGGAACGATGGTAACAGTGGAGGGACCCCGTTTTAGTTCTCGAGCAGAAAGCCTAATGTTCCGTATTTGGGGAGGAGATCTTATCAACATGACCACAGTTCCAGAGGTGGTGCTTGCCAGAGAAGCTGGAATTTGCTATGCAAGCATTGCCATGGCAACGGATTATGACTGCTGGAAAGAGCATGAGGAGGCGGTGAGTAGAATCTCCTTAAAGAAGTCCCTTCTTCAGTGAAAAGATTTAATAAAGCTAACTCCATTTAGGGAAAGTTTTCTGTGCTTCTTATACGTGGTTTTAGGTTTAGATCTCATATTTCTAAAACTGCTTTTGAAAAGTGGAAATGAGACTAGCCTTTGGTATTTGCATTAACATATTGTAGAAAAGTTTCCTTTTTTTACTTTTCAGGGGAAACTTGAATCTTGAGATCTGTCTCTGTTAGGGTAAAAGGCGGATTTATAAGTGATCAGTTATATTGCAAAGCTGTCTTAGCTGTCTTATATATTCAGAATCTCATAATAATTTGGGAAGTATGGCTTTAGTATGAATGGGGATGATTCTGATTCAGTGTAAAATTTCCTTAGATTAGTTTTGTTTCCCTTTTTTTTCCTCCCTGCCCCCCAAAAAGTAGGGCTTACTACTGTTTTCTTAAGGGGATATCATTCATGCTGTGGATAATTCACAGCATTTAACTTAAACCACATAATCTCATAGTTTCCATTGGCTCTGTAATGGGAAATTTGTCAACTGAGTGTTCTTTACTAGAAGTTATTGATTTCAGAAGTGGGAAGGTATTATAAAAATAAATTAGGGGGGCAGCTGGGTAGCTCAGTGGAGTGAGAGTCAGGCCTAGAGACAGGAGGTCCTAGGTACAAACCCGGCCTCAGCCACTTCCCAGCTGTGTGACCCTGGGCAAGTCACTTGACCCCCATTGCCCACCCTTACCAATCTTCCACCTACGAGACAATACACCGAAGTACAAGGGTTTAAAAAAAAAAATTTTTTTTTAATAAATAAATAAATAGATTAGGGGGGGCAGCTGGGTAGCTCAGTGGATTGAGAGCCAGGCCTAGAGACAGGAGGTCCTAGGTTCAAATCTGGCCTCAGGCACTTCCCAGCTGTGTGACCCTGGGCAAGTCACTTGACCCCCATTGCCTACCCTTACCACTCTTCTGCCTTGGGGCCAATACAGAGTATTGACTCCAAGATGGAAGGTAAGGGTTTAGATAGATAGATAGATAGATAGATAGATAGATAGATAGATAGATAGATAGATAGATAGATAGATAGATGAATGAATAAATAAATAAATAAATTAGTGATTAATTCATTCCTTAAATTAATTAAAGAACAAATGCTGCTTAGAAGAAAGGGGTCCAGCTTAGGGAAAGAGTTTTAAAGGTTACCTTAAAAGAGAGAAGACTGTTCAGGGGGTTACTTAAAAAGAATTCCCAGAAACCCCTAGGAAAAGGCAGTTGGAAATACTGGTTACTCACTCTCTCTGGAGCTTCCTTATTGGGAATAGTTGTCCAGGGAATTGGCTCTGATCAGTCTTTGAAGATTTTGGTGCTAACTAGCTTTGGAAAACATCTTTATATATGAGAAGATCTGAGAGGGATTTAATTGAAATAGAGTGAGTGGCTGAGGCTGTTCCCTGGAACACCACAGGGAGGGGCAGCAGAGAGCAGCATCTGTGAAACCTATCAGGAGTTGAATCTCTGAGGCTGAGCAGACACAGAGAGCAACCTTCAATCTGTGAATATCCAATTTAAGAGAAAGGAGTTTAAGGATAATTATAAGTTTGTATTTTAACATAAGAGTTAAATAGATAGATTTGGGTTAGGTAGTCAGCTATAGTTTAGATTAAGGAGATTCACCTGTGGTGAATAAGAAGAAAATCCTTACGAATCAGTTTTTTGGGGAAATATATAGAAATCCTAGAATTAGGGTAAGAGTTTTCCTACATTACTTTCTACCTCCTTTATCCTTTCCCTGCTTCTCCAAATAGTAAATAAATAGGTTTTATAGTAATTTGTCAGTTTTCATCTACCACCAGAATCAGATAGGCCCTAATATCTTTAGCAGAATCTATATCACCTAATCAATACCAACTGACAATCAGCTGGCCATAATCAATATCAATATCATATATTTACCATTACAAGTGGCGAGCCAAAAGGATTAGAACCAGCAGTCTTATCAATAATATTATAAGTAAACTACAAGAACCATGATTCCAGGAAGCTTAAGTTTTTGCTAAAAGAATTCCTGAGTATTTTAGAGACCTCCCCCTCCCAAAGACAGGACTAAATATCCTCTGACTTGCAATATTAGATCCACTAAAGTTTAAACCAATAGGTGGATGTAGCATCTTGTTGGGATTGATGATTAAGTATTTAATATATTACATCCTAACTCGAATTAAGAATAACAAGAAGAAACAATTGAGAGAAAATCAAATAAACATGAGGTTGAACTATTTAGAAAATGTGATACTGAGACAAGGAAAAATGATGGAACAATATTTTAATGGCACTAAACTAGAAAAGGAAACAATTGGACTGAATAGAAATATTGGCAGTTTCTTCCCACTACACGAAGTTCCCACACTAACCCCTGAGCATGAACCATAAATATAAGACACCAACAAGGCATTCACTCAGGCAGACATGGACAATTTTAGGAAAGGTACTCCTTCTTTTGAGGAGGAACTTATTGCTGTTATTAAGAAATTTGAGAAAATCATTAAAGTTTGATCCTACTTACCTTGACTGAGTTTTTAATGGATGAATTACTGACAAAGAGAGAGAAAGAGAAAATTATTCAGGAGACAAACCAAAATTGGAATACCCCTGACTGGCCAATTCAGGATCCATTTTGGGATTTGAACAGTGGGGAAGATTACAACAAACTAGTCAAAGCAAGGCAGGCAATATTAAAAACAACGAGGGAGTGCTCAGACAGGCCAGGGACTTGGAAATTTTCAAGAAACTGAAGCAGGAGAGTGGAGAAACTCCCTCTGCATTCATGAACAGGCTTATAGAAATGGGAGAAAGGTATATAGACCTGGACATTTCAAAAGAACTGGATGTACATCATTTATGTAGGCAATTTGTGAAGAACACTTGTGTAGTGGTTAAGAATGATTTTAAGCTGCCAGTGCCCAGACTGAAATACGATGGAAATTGATGAATTAAGGTATGTAGCAATGTACATTTTTAATGCAAAGACAGACATGATGAGGGAAATAACAAGTTAGTAGAAGACCTCAGAAAAGATATAAAAGATTTAAAATCAAATTAAATGAGGTGGAAAAAGGAGAAACATCAGTAGGATTGGCTGCTGTTAGGGAATATATACCACCAAGAAGATTCAACGCTCAGGGACCTATATGCTACATGTGTGGGAAGTATTTACAGTATTAAGTATAGTATTATTAAGTATATATTAAGTACAGTATTAAGTAAGTATTAAGTATAAATGGAAAGTACGCTGGTATAGAATTCAGAAAACCAAGTCTTTAGAACTAGTTCTGCCAAGCAGGCCTGAGCTAATTTGCTTTCTTCTCTCTGGGCCTCTGTTTTCATATTTGTAAAATGTTGGAGTTGGGTTAGATGATCTCCAAATCCCTTCCATTTCTAAGGTCCTGTAATGGTAGGGCTACCAACCTGTTCTTTGCTGACTGATACTCCAAGATTTCTCTGGGAAAATAACCAGCTACATAGTTCTTTACAATTCACAAACCAACCACTTCCCTCACTTCCTTTAGAAGATAGGTAATATTATTAATTCTATTTGCAGTTGAGGAAGATGAGACAGAGAATTTAAGTAACTTGCTCAGGGTCACATAGCTAGTATGTCAGTGATTCAGGGATTAGAGGTTTGGAGGTCTGAAGACTTATCTTTCTGGCCTCAGACACTAGTTAACTCTATTTGCCTCAGTTTCCTCATCTATAAATATGCATGAGAAGGAAATGGTAAGAAACTCCAATATCTTTACCAGGAATGTCCCAAATGAGGTCACAACTGAACGACAACTAGATATGGGTCTTATTCATAAATAGTATTCTTTCCACTATATCATCTTCCCTTCTTGGCTGTGGAAATTCTGAACAAGTATATAAGGGGCCAGTGCTAAATTTGTTGGAAAAAGCTTCTTAAGATAAATCACTTCTGAAAGGCAGAGGTGGTACCAGAAGAGAGACTGTGAATAAACAAGTATGTAATATAAATGAGGAAAGATGCTTGGGCCCAGGGTAAGGGGAGAATAGCCTAAAAAGACAGTCATACCACTCCTGTATGGTACTTATATGTCTCAGCATTCTGATGGATATGTCTAAAGAGAAAAAGGCCTAGAAAACTCTTACTGAGCCTCCCCTGGAAAAATGTTTTTATATTAAGTTGACTGTGGAACTTGCAAAAATTCAGGAAGTGATATGTGGTAATTTAAATTGCAATTTGGATTTAGTCATAAATAATCTAAACTTTATTTTTAAAATTGCAAGCCCTTTTCTCCTGCCTCTGAAACCTTGTTAGGAAATGAGGAAATAGTGAGAGGGAATTTCTAATGTTGAAAACCAAAGGTCTGTCAGATTCCTCCAACTTTTTGTTACTTTTTGTACCCCAAGGGTATAAGCACAGCAACTTTCACATTTTAGAGGTTCTAGCCCTTGGTTGACTTCTTAGGGATCTCTTGTGTTAGGTAAACTAGAATCACACATTCCCCAATGATAATTTGTTTTTTTAAAAACTTGTATGTTATATTATTTATGCTATTATATGATTTCTCAATTGATGGAGGATTTAGAAGATAAGGGCTCTTTATTCCCTTTTTTATTTCCTTCTGCACAGAGTAAAAACCTCAGATTTTCTAATTTTTCTTAAGACACTAAATTTTCTTCAAAACTGAAAGCCATTTAAAAATATTAAAGTAGTATTTTTTTAAAAATCCTTTCCTTCCATCTTAAAATGAATGCTAGATATTAGAAGAGTGGGATGGGATGGGCAATTGGGGTAAGTGACTTACCCAGAGTCACACAGCTAGGAAGTGTCTGAGGTCATAGTAGAACCCAGGACTTCCTGTCTATCCTCTGAGCCACCCAGCTGCTCCTTGTCTTTCTTTTTGATAAATGAAAAGGTCAAATTTAGGGCTGGAAGAAGCCTCAGTGATTATCTCATCCACCTCCTTGGGAAATTGAGGTCCAGAGAGGTCATGATTTACCCATTGTCACACAAGAAGTAAATAGAAGAGCCACGATTTAAATCTAGGGGTCCTCTGATTACAAATCCAGCATTCTTTTCATCACCTGCCATCTCCTTTAGAATGTTAGAGATTTAGTGTAAGTAGTCTTCAGTGCCACCCTTTGATATCATTCCAATATTTTTTCAATGAGTCATTTTCCGTAAACTTAGATACAGTTTCATGAAACATGTTGGTATCACAAAATGTGAAACTGAATTGAAAGACATTAGGGCTTTTAATGGCACTTCCTCTTTTATTTAGGTTTCAGTAGATAATGTCATGAAGACTCTGAAAGAAAATTCAAATAAGGCCACCAGTTTGCTTCTTACTGCAATACCACAGATTGGCTCTATGGAATGGACAGAGACCCTGCGTAGCATGAAGGTGAGTCTCTTAAAAATGAACGTGTAGCAGAAGACAAAACAGTAGCCTGATCAGCTGCCTGACTTACTTACAGCCTTCTCCACCCCTCCACTTTGTTCTTCCTGTCCCTACTTCTGTCCTCACCTCTCCTATCCCCTCCTTTCCTTTTTTTTTTTTTTTTTTTTTTTTTAAATACCAACAGTTTACACTTTACATGCATTTCCTTACGTAGGGTTACCCTGAAGGACTGTCTCCTGTTTACAGACAGGATGGGAGGAACCTTAGAGCCCGCCTATCACAACATGACCCTGATCAAGAATATCCATTCCCCAAAATGTGCAGCAAGAGGCTATTTGGCCTCTGTAGAGTTGGAAAATCTTTGCTACTTTTCAAGGCAACCTATTTCACATTGGAACATCTCTAATATTTTTTAAGCCTTGCTATGAGAGATATTTCATGTGTATATATTTTTTAATTTTTTATTTTATTTTGAATATTTTCCCATAGTTACATTTTTCATATTCTTTCCCTTTCCCTCAAGCCCCCCCAACCCCCCTTAGCTGACGCACAATTCCACTGGGTTTTACATGTATCATTGATCAAACCTAATTCCATAAATTGATAGTTGGACTAGAGTTATCGTTTAGTATCTACATCCCCAATAATATCCCCATCAGCCCATGTGTTCAAGCAGTTGTTTTTCTTCTGTGTTTCTCCTCCCTCAGTTCTTCCTCTGAATGTGGCTAATTTTCTTTCTCATAAGTCCCTCAGCATTGCTTTGGATCTTTGCTATGATCCAATCTTTTGTTATGCTACTGAGAAGCTGAACTTGGGGCTTTGAATAACCTGAAAAGCATAGTAGGGAACAACTTTCTAAAAATAATTAATTAATTGGTTTGGGGGTGGGGGGGGGAACGGTCCATGGTTGCAGAATTCATGTTCTCTCCATCTCCTTTTTCCCTCCCTCCTTCCAGAGCTGACAAGCAATTCACTGGGTTTACATGTGTTATCACTTGATACCTATTTCCATATTATTCATTTTTATAGTAATCTTTTAAAACCCAGACCAATAGGGAACAATTTTTTTAAAAAAAGTTTTTACTTGGGGGGCAGCTGGGTAGCTCAGTGGATTGAGAGCCAGGCCTAGAGACGGGAGGTCCTAGGTTCAAATCCGGCCTCAGACACTTCCCAGCTGTGTGACCCTGGGCAAGTCACTTGACCCCCATTGCCTACCCTTACCAATCTTCCACCTATAATTCAGTACACAGAAGTTAAGGGTTTAAAATTTAAAAAAAAAAAAAGTTTTTACTTGGAAAAATGCTTTTCAGTGGGAGAGATTTCATCATCAACCAGAAGTGTTCTGTGAATGCCTCCCATAGAAGGATATGTAACTATGATCACAGTCAATGAAGAATTTTCTTTTAGTACCTGAATCATATATCTCCAAAAATTCCTTCTGAATGCAAAGATAAAGATTATAAAAACAAAACTGTTAGCTGAACACTTAATAAGTTTTTATTATAGCCACATTCTGATTTGTCAGATTTATGTTATGATAAAGTTGTATTTTTTAGTATGCTCTGTCTATTATTCCTCCATTTAATGAGGCAATGAGACCTCCCTTTTTCTTTCTCTCCTCCCATTCTGCTAATCCAAGGCTCAGTTTAAATCCTCTCTCATGAAGCTTTTTTCCTCCTCTTGCTTATTAACTAGTTTTGCTTTCTCTGAATTAACAGCCTTTTGTTCCTCTATTTCTGATCTTTCACTTTCCACCTTGTTTTGGAATTATATTATGTGTTAACAAGTTTGTCTTTATTAAATCCTACCATGTGCATTTAATTAGCATTGTAAGTATAGTGAAAATGGTCATTTTTTTCTTAATCCTATAAGTAGCCAAAAAGGAAAAAAAAAAAAAACCAAGGGCCAAGGAGCCACAGACAGGATCACATAAAATGTATAGTAATCCTCTTTTTAAAAAATAAGTATGAGGAATTATATTCCAAAATTCAAATGAAAGCCAAAATATTTTACCCAGCAAAATCAATATAATTTCCTCCAATGGAGGAAAATTGATTTTTAATGAAATAGAAGCATTCTTAGTGAACAATTCTAAGTGGAAACTTAAATACAAAAGAGTCAAGAAAAAATAAAAGTTGAAAAGGAATGTGTGACCATCAGATATTAAATAAGAATGGTCACTTTCCAATAAAGAGAAATATTACAAGTGTCCCTTGAATATCACACTAAGAACAGAATAAGAGGGAGAAGCTAGGGTTTTTTTTTTTGTTTTTGTTTTATTTCGTGTGGTGTGTGTTCAAAATAAAAAGAAAGCAAGGTAAGAGGAACAGTTAATATATTAGGGGTGGCAAGATGAAGGAGGGAAATCTTTCCCGCCATCTGCATAAGTAGAGCTGGTGTGCTTCCAGTGTATCGGTATTAAATTTCTCTGTCAATCAGTCAATCTGTTGCTGTGGGTTCTAGAGATGAGGAAACTTAAGTCCCCCAAAATGAAGCGACTTGCCTGAGGGTCATATGGTGACTTTCCCCTCCCCCTCAGATATTATACCATATGCTATTTTCTAGTAAAGAAAACCCAATAAGTATCTTCAGTTCTTATTATTTGTTTACTTGACAACTATTCGACTTCATTAATTTGTTGATGTATCTTTATTTCAGCATACGGTCCAGTTTTCCATTATGTTACCAAGACACTGAAATGGTTTGGATACCCAGAGGAGCAGAAGTTACCCCCTCTCCAGTAATTTCCAGGATGTATAATTACCACAAATAACAAGTGAATCACTTGCCCCATACCACTTGTGAAATACTTGTGGTGATAAAAGATTGTATTTGCTCAAGACTAGATTTTGGTAGCTTCAGAAGTAAGTGGACCTCCAGATTTCTAGGGTACTTGAAAACAGGCTATCATATCCCAGTATCTCTGATGTTTATAAGTTTGAAGAAAGAAAACACCATATTAAAGAGAGTCATTTCTCTCCACAGTAAATGCTGACAGTATATTTATGCTCTAAAATATAAGGTAGTTTGTTTAGTCTTTTCTTTTAGAAAAGTACTTGACATCCATCTTTCCAAGAAACGTTATATTTGTCTAGAAATGAAGACATAATTCAGATATATATACATTTTAGTATTGTAGGCATTTTATTGGTGATACTTTATCTATTTTTTTAAATTGTTGCTGCTTTTATGGACCTGCGAATTCCTTTGTATATGGTTTATTGATTTGAACGTTTTGATTTTTTAATAAAATCATTTTCTTGCCTACCATAAAGTTAAGCTTTTTCTTTTAACTTGATTGATATTGAAAGTATTTCCAAGGAAGAACATTTGGAATTTACATTCGATGTATATCAAAAGGATACTAAGAGTATTCCAGGAAAGCTTTATCTCAAAATTGGATGTTTGAGTTTGCATTTCTGTTGTCTATAACAAAGCATTCTTTAAAGCATCGTAAGCCTTTGTTGTTTCAAATGTTTGTGATCATGATTGAGTTCTGTGCATTGTCATATGTAAAATATATACTGGCTTGCCTTTCAGATAATCTTATTTCTATAAAAAATAAATCATACATACTCCTGCAAACAACTTGTTCATATTGTTAGAAAAAGCCAAATTGTGGGTCAGCAGTAGGAAGAAGAGAAAGCAGCCTCATGAGAGTGTCTGCTCATTTAATCAGAAAAAAAATGGAGGCTGAGCGGTCAGAAGAAACCTTTTCCCAAACTGAAACCAATAGTGAATTTGGTAAGCACTCTGCTGAAAATATGGAAGAGGAGCAGGCCTTTAAAAAGTCTGTGAAAAAAATCTATTAAAAAAAACCACCAATGAGATGGTTGAACTGTGTATTTTTCTTCAAAAGAAAGAATGGTGGACCAGTGATCGGAAAAGGAGGCAAACATTTTAAAGCACTTTATACAGCCTACAATGCTAGTGTTTCTAGTTGCAATGACCCTGAGCTCATAAAGAGTATCAGTGCAGATACTGAAAGAAACTGGAAAATTTTTGGAGAAAATCATCCCTGCCTTGAAAGAGGATGTACAGTTGCCATCACTCACAACTATCAGCCTACTTTTGCTCAAATCTGATGCTGAGGAAGGTTTAAATGATTATCAGTACTATAAAGGAAGTGACTTTGAGCATTCAGAGTCTAAAAGGAGTTATTATGGGTGTCTAGGAAGCTAAAAACAAAGGACTTTCACAACAACATTAAAAACATTACTGGCAGTTTGTTTCCGAGAATCTTTATAGCAATGGTTTTCATGTACAGATTCTATGACAACTATTAAGCTTTTCCAGGAATGTTGTCCTTATTCCACTAGAGTTGTTCTTATTGGTAGAAAGTTTGTTAGGGCTATGGAGTCTTAAATATCATACTTATATCTGAGTCTCCCATCAAAGGATGTGTGCAACACTGGGCGTGGAGTCAGGAAAATTTGAGTTCAAATCCAATCTCAGACACTTACTGTGTGACCTTGAGCAAGTCACAACCTCTCTTTGCTTTAGTTCCTCATCTGTAAAATTGGGAACACACCGGAGAAGGAAATGGCAAGCCACTCCATTATCTTTGGCAGTCCATAGGATCACAATGAGTGTGACACAACAACTACAATATTCTGGGCACTGTGCTAGGAACTGAGGATACAAAAGGGGATAAAAGACAGCTCCTGCTTTCAAAACGCTTTCAACCTACCGATGAAGACAACATACAACAAATATGTACAAAACAGGCTACGTACAGGATAAATAGGAAATAACAGGAGAGGCACTAGAACTTTTTTGGAGTCTTCAGCTTCCTCTTATATGCTCAAACTAATTCTGAATTTGAATACTCTTAAGACATTTTGATGCGCTCATGTTCACTCCATTAGTTGGCCATTATTTCTGTAGAGAACTTTTTTAAAAGCTAAGTTTAAAGAGTGTTGTAGGCCAAGCAATTTGTCATAATTCATCAGGTTCAAGTTTTTCCTGTTGAAATACAACAGGCACCGGCCTTGGGGCAACCATGACAGTTTCCCCTTAAAAAAGGCTAACAGTCATAGAATCTATGCATGAAATTCATTGCTGTAAGATTTTCAGATATAAACTGCCAGTCATGTTTTTAGTTATTACTGCCATGTGTCTAAAAATATCTTTCCCTCCCTCTAACCGTGCACTTCAAAAATCCCCTGTGTCAGGGGCAGCTGGGCGGCTCAGTGGATTGAGAGTCAGGCCTAGAGACAGGAGGTCCTAGGTTCAAATCCGGCCTCAGACACTTCCCAGCTGTGTGACCCTGGGCAAGTCACTTGACCCCCATTGCCCACCCTTACCACTCTTCCACCTAGGAGCCAATACACAGAAGTTAAGGGTTTAAAAAAAAATCCCCTATGTAGTCAAGAAAAAAATTTACAACCACTATTGTCCAATAACAAGTTGGTGTGCAAACCTAGCTTCTCTATAGTCAAAAATAAATAATACACCAAGTCTACCAAAAAAAAACAGTAGTGATCATTGTTTTTTTCAGTAGCACATTTCCTTTTGTTATGTATTCCAGTGGCTGAGGGTAGATAGGTAGGAGAAAAAAACAACACTAAAAATGACAGCTAGGGTGAGACAGAGGGAGAATCTGAGGAAGTATGAGTCTTAGCATGTCGATAAACTGGCCAGCTTCAGGCAGCCACCAAGATCATGGTTTAAGTATCCCGTTTTTAATAGTCATTTTGTTTTTATTTTTACAAATTTTTAATTTTAGAAAATTTTTTTCCATGGTTACTTGATTCATGTTCTTACTCACCCCTCCACCCACCCCACTTCACCCACCCCCTGTGGCCAACGTACATTTCCACTGGTTTTTACATGTGTCATTGATCAAGACTTATTTCCATATTATTGATAGTTGCACTGGGGTGGTCTTTTAGAGTCTAAATCCCAAATCATATCTGAATCAACCCATGTGTTCAAGCAGTTGTTTTTCTTCTGTGTTTCTACTGCCATAGTTCTGAATGTGGGTAGTGTTCTTATAAGTCCCTCAGAATTGTCCTGGGTCATTGCATTGCTGCTAGTACAGACATCCATTACATTCAATTTTACCATAGTATATCAGTCTCTGTGTACAATGTTCTTCTGGCTCTGCTCCTTTCACTCTGCATCACTTCCTGGAGGTCTTTCCAGTTCACATGGAATTCCTCCAGTTTATTATTCCTTTTAGCACAATAGTATTCCATCACCAACAGATACCACAATTTGTTCAGCCATTTCCCAATTGAAGGGCATCCCCTCATTTTCCAGTTTTTTGCCACTACAAAGAGTGCAGCTATAAATATTTTTGTACATGTCTTTTTCCTTATGATTTCTTTGGGGTATAAACCCAGCAATGGTATGGCTGGATCAAAGGGTACACAGTTTTAAAGCCCTTTAGGCCATCCAGAATAAGTATCCCATTTTTAGAAGGGCACTATGGAGTATATTTCTCCTGCCCCAGACCACTTGAATAGACTGCGTCTCTATGCTTTCCCACAAAGCACTCCCTCTGTTAGGTGAGTTGTTTTATGTTGACTTGTATATTAGGATCTTTCCTTAGACATAAATTGGGTCCCCAGTCAGAGACATCCCTTTTGACAGTCCTGTCTCTAATGTGGGTCCTGTGCACTGTAAGCCTGGTCCCAGAATGCATGGGTCAAATGTCTTTTCCCAGGAGGGAATCTCTCATACCAGAGGACTGTAATGAAATAATTGGTGTAGTAGGCAAGATGCTGAAACAAGGACAATGTAAATAATATGGAAGTTTGCTACATAATGGGTTGTTCCAAAATAAAGGTCAACTATGACTTCTACCTGGAATCAGACAAAGCTCAAGGAGCTTTCCCCTGTTATATTTATGCCAGGTCAGTCTGTGCCCTTGAAAGGGGCAGTATTAACATTTTATATGAATGATGAATCTTATTGCAATAGTCAAACACCTTATTTAAGTTACTAGTTAATGCTTTTAATCTGAATTTGTGGTCAACTTCCTATCATCCTAACCAACTCAGCAAATGAGTTCTTAGACTTACCATCTCATTGCTAAAAGTTAAATTAGACCTGTATAGTGCCACAACTTTTCTAGATGTGATGATTAGGGATAGAAAGAGTAAGTCATACGTGAAGACACATTCTATAAATTTTCAGATGAACTATGATTAGGCTACTTTGATGGTCTTCCTATAGATGTGTTGTTTTTAAAATTCATTCTATAAAGTCTCAAGTGGCTTTTGCCATGTGAACTAATTACTGGAAGGCCAATCTGATTAGATTTTGTTAAGATGTTAAATTATAAGTTACATTTCTAGTAAAATGTAGTGTTAGCAGTTAGGTGTTAACAGCAGACAAAGAGGCATTGGACAGCCCAGGGAAAGGCAGAAGCTGAGAAAACAGGAAGCAGGAAGAACAAGAGGAAAAGATTTTCCCTTTCCTGTGCTCTGGTGCCTCAGTAAGGATTGCTGAAGAGGACTGCCCCCTCCAGATTTTGTCAATGCTCAGGTCAGGCATGGGTGGTCTCCAAGACCAGTGGGTGGATTATTATAAGGGAACTTGTTTCCCTCTAGGTCACTGGCTGGCTGATGGACCCTTCCTTGGACATAAATCACGTCCCCAGAGAGACTTTCCCCTTTTGGCAGTGGCACCTCTGGTGCAGGTGTGGGCACTGAGCCCAGTCCTAGAAAGCAAGTGTCAAAAGGGGAACCTCAGGGCAGCTGGGTAGCTCAGTGGAGTGAGAGTCAGGTCTAGAGACAGGAGGTCCTAGGTTCAAACCCAGCCTCAGCCACTTCCCAGCTGTGTGACCCTGGGCAAGTCACTTGACCCCCACTGCCCACCCTTACCACTCTTCCACCTATGAGACAATACACCGAAGTTAAGGGTCTTAAAAAAAAAAGGGGGGGGGGGAACCTCTCCTCTAGAAGACTGTCACAGGACAGAACTTGAACCATAAAAATCTAAATTGCTTTAATCTTTGTAGTTTAAAAACACGTAGTGGTAGATTAAAATTACATAAAACATTCCAAATTCAGGACCCAATGGAACTCCTGCTGCAGGATGCTGCAGGCCATATTGTTGTCAGTCTGTTTTTGAAGGGCATCAATGGCATCTGACTTGCTTGTGAATTGGATTTCAGTGAGGCCACTGCTTGTGGTAAAGTGTTCTTGAAGGCACTAGTGAGAGTTGGGAGAAAAGTGGACATCAGTGGTGGATTAGGAGCCCTGAAAAAGGGAGGCAAACCCTCAGCCCAGAGCTGCTAGTTCTACCTGAGTACCTTCTACTTCCCTGGAGGCCATATACAATGACATATATGTCATTCAAACCCCAGCCTATGAAGAACCTTGAGGGGCTAGGCCCTAGGGCTGTGGCCACATAATTGCTGAGTTAGCCCCAGGAGCCTATCTAAACTACTAGTAGGAGGCAGCTTGGAGTAGAGCATAGAGAAAGGCAGCCTAGAAGCCTTGAAGCCCTAGAGGTCATGTCCCACCTCTACTGTGCAGGAAATTTTGGCTGTGATACTGAGCTGCTCACTTCACTTAGTACAAGGGTCTGCAACCTTTTTGGCCGTGAGAGCCATAAATGCCACATTTTTTAAAATGTAATTTCGAGAGAGCCATACAACATATTTAACACTGAACATGTGCATTTTATGTAAGAACAACACTTTTAAAGTACAATAAGTCTCTGAACTATTTTTAATAATGTTATTATGTGCTAACCAATGATGAATAAAGTACATTAATGTGATTTCTGGTGCTGCATGGTTTTGCTGATTATTAATCAAAATTATTTTGATTATTAATCAAAAAACAAGACAATGGGGCACTATAGTACTGATATAACTGCACATATACATATAAAACTCCTTTACACTAAGAAAATTGCTGTAATAAAGAGAGAAAAATTCAGGGAAGAATACTTTTTCCTCTCCCTCTCTCAAGTCAGGCAACAGGAGAAGAAAAAGCTGCCAGCCTGCTGGTTAAGCCATTTGGCCACATAAATTAAGTAGGAGATCATGAGATTACAGAAAATAACATGACTTGTGTGCGGGCATTAGTAAGTAGTGGGGGAGTGTTGTGAGGAAGATTAGATTAGCTAGTGATTAGGTATTAAGTACATAGAAGGAAGGAGCTGAAGCTGGGAATTCCAGATTGGAATGAGGGAGCAGGAAGAAGTGACTTGGCTCTGAGAAGGGACTCCATTAGGGGTTAACACAAACTGTGGTGAGCCCTGGGAGACCTCAGAGTAAAGGACCCTGCATCCTGATTTTCCCTGGGATCCTGTGTGGTGTGGCATCTAGCAAAGAGGACAAGATCTACAGAGCCAAGGGAGGAGAAGAAGTTTGAGATCTGGTGGACAGCTTTTCAAGCAATCCCTTCCTACTTGGTACCTGAGACAACTTTAGCTCCTGGCATCCAGAGATCATCAGTGGATTGCAGTGAGAATCCCAAAGCCACAAAGCACCCCCCAGCTGTACTCAAGCCTGGCAGGTTCCAGGTCTGAGGCAGTCACCCAGAGACTCCATTTACAGCTCCTTGGGCCCTGTTAGTTTAGATCACTTAGATAAGAGTAGAATAAGTCCTCCCTTTGCCCTGTGGTTTTATCCTTTAGATTTTAAGTATAGAAATCCCTTTCCCACTTTTTAATCAAACATAATTAAAGCTGTTAAGTCCCTTTTACCTTGTCAGCCTGTTTCTAGATTCTGACCTAGGGGAAGCTGAGTGACAGTTAAGATCAACTGCCATTCCTGTGGGAATCCAGTAAACTCTGGTCTTTCCATCCTGGTCCAGTCTCTCATAAACTCCAGTGTGTATACCCACAATTACTTAGTTTTATCATAATATCCCGGGTGTCCCCATTACCTTTACTTATATTTCCCACAGGAGGAGGGTACCTTTTCATGGAAAACTGGCCAGAACATCACACACATTTCCTGGTACAGGTGTTTAACAGTGCTGCCTACTCAATCATTCTTTATCAAATGAAACAACTACTGGGGAGAAATGCTTCTCACAAATGAAGCATATGTAAAGATGTGATCTGATTATAGTTCCCCTTTAAGAGCAGGTAGAAAAGTTAAAAACAGTAATAATCCCACAAATAGGGAGTGCAGACCCCATGAATGCACTGAGATAAAACCATGTAAAATCAGAGGCAGAGGGGTAGAGAATGTAGACAAAAGTGATCAATCTCTATACAAAAGCCCAAGATGTCAGTAACAGGTGTGGAAAGGGTAAAAGGAGGGCAGAAGGAGGAACACACAGCATACCTACCAAGCCGAACTAAAGACCAGGATTAGTCTCACGCAGCAATATCAATGAGGGAGCTTCTATCTTAGAAGATAGTCGCAGTATCGAAAGGATCACGTGACATATCACGTGACACACAATGTCATGCGTGAACTGTTAGTTACTGTGCCGCGGTTGACTTTCTGGCTCCTGCAGAAAGAGCCATATCTGGCCCTCAAAAGAGCCAGATATGGCTAGAGAGCCATACGTTGCCGACCCCTGACTTAGTATCTCAAGCAACTCTTGCAGAACAATTGCAGAGGTTTATTGGTAGAAATTTTCTCACCAGGAGACCCCATTTCAGTGCTCCTCTAGCCACTCCACATAAATCTCTTCATATAACTCTGATATTCCCACTTTATTGAAATTCTTTCCTTTTTTGTCAGCAAAATGTAACTCTCATGTTTTCTATCCCTCCTGAGTTGAGTGGGCACAAAAAGGCTTTTTTTAGTCTAAGGCTGTGGTGTCAAACTCAAACTAGAAATGGTTCTTGGCTACTTATATACTTAGAAAACCACAAATTGGGGGCTGCTGGGTGGCTCAGTGGGTTGAGAGTCAGGCCCAGAGATGGAAGGTCCTGGGTTCAAATGTGACCTCAGACTATGCCCAGCTTCCCTCTCTTTTTAATAATAAACTTTTTGGAAGTAATGGACACTTTCCTGCAATGTTCCCATTATTTTCAGCCTAGCAACCCATTCTTCTCTGAAAGTGAAAATCGAATCCAGTCTAGAATTCCTATTTATTGATTCCCCCCCCCGCCTTTTTGAAGTTGAAATTATCTTCTAAAAAAATTGAAATTATCTTTTAAAGAAATGTTTAAATTATCCTACAAAGAAATTTTTAGCTACTCTTTTAGAAGAAATATCTGGATAATTGAGTTACTTACGCATCTATGCCAGACTTGATATTTATTTCCCAAGTTTCTTATCTATCCTCCATTCACGGTGATTAATAGCTTTGATGACAAAATGACACTTTCCAATGTTTTTCATTCCAAATTCTGTCCACTCTGTTGCTTTTCCATAAGTTCTATCCAGTCTTCCTTCTGGTTCCTAGATATCTTCTCATGAGTATATCCTACTCTTTACTTATTTTAAATAAGTGATTATCAAAGTCATATTCCAGTCAGGATTTCATCTCACCAACTTTCTGTAACTGTGAGGTCAAATTTACTTCCTTGTGTGATCTAGGTCATTGTGCTTCCTTAGAAATAAATTACCTAAGGTCCAACAATTAGTTGTCGGAAATAGGTTAATTTATGTAAAATGAACCTTGATATCTAGTTGTCTATCTCTTTTCTCATCCACTCCAATCAAAATTACCATTCTTTTGATCCACTAATCTCAGTTGAATGCCAGGAGAAAATCTATCTGATTGAATAACGTATTCATGAATAATTCATGAATATATTAATTTCCCAGAGATAGATATATTTTTTTATTTTTTCCCTTATTTGTTTATTTGTTTATTTAGGATGTTCTTCCATGTAACCATGATTCATGATCCCCCAACCCCACACACACTCTTTCCTCCCCCCTCTTGAATCCAACAAGCAATTCCACTGGGTTATACATGTATCAATTGTTCAAAACCTGTTTCCTTGTTATTTGTATCTGCAGTAGCATGATCCTTTAACATCAAAAACCCAATCATATCCCTATCACATTACTTGATCAATCACATATTTTTCTAATGCATTTCCATTTCCACAGTTTTTTCCTGTGGATGTAGACAGCATTCTTAGAGGTAGATATTTTTTAAAAGCATTATTAATTCAAATGAATCTCTAATTAATGTTGTTTCCAACAGTATTAAAATGAGATTTTAAAAAAATAAAGGGAAATCATTTTGAGATGAGAGGGTTGAATTAGGTAGACCAGTTCTTTTGGGAGTCTGTCCCTGAATCAATTCTTATAAATCAATTCTTCCTCTATGGATTCTTTTCTCTTCCTCTACTTCTAAAATGATCCTTCCTCTACTTCTACCAGAGATCCTCTAAAGCTTCTGGATTTCAAGTCAGGGAGTACAGTTAGGACCAGTTGTCGTTTTAACACTGACTTCTTTCCTTTTTTGAAAATCGAGAGCAATAAGAGAAGGAAATGGAAAAATCACTCCACTGTCCTTGCCAAGAAAATCCCAAATGAGGTCAAGGAGTCAGACACAACTGAAAATGACTGAACAACAAAAATGTACAAACAGGCTATATACAGAATAAATGAAAAGTTATCTGACAGGGGAAGACACTAGCATCTAGGTAGAAAAGGCCACTGTAGAAGGTAGAATTTAAGCTGAGACTTTAAAGAAATCTGGGAAACTAGGAGGAAATAAGGGAACAGAACTAAATTATGGGTTTAAAAATGTGTGTGGAGAGAGAGAGAGAGAAAGAGAGAGAGAGAGAGAGANAGAGAGAGAGAGAGAGAGAGAGAGAGAGAGAGAGAGAGAGAGAGAGAGAGAGAGCTAATCCAGAAATCTAGAAAAAATTCCTAATCAGATACTGGTTGTCCTAGACGGACTCTGATATTCCTTCCAACTTCCATATTTCTGTGATTAAGATAACTGTAAAATTCTTATAATCTCACATCAAATTGATCTGCCTTTTGAAAAGATATATCATCTCTGAAAGATTATATGAATATTTTTACAAGGGTTTTGCTTTTATTCATTGGTGGCAGTGGGTTAGGAGAGAATTGATTGTTGTTAACTGAAAAAATAATTTTTAAAATGATTAAAGAGTTATATTTTCAATACATCAAATTTTCTTTTTCTTTTTTTTGTAAACCCTCACTTTCCATCTTAGAATCAATACTGTGTATTGGTTCCAAGGCAGAAGAGTGGTAAGGGCTAGGCAATGGGGGTTAAGTGACTTGCCCAAGATCACATAGCTAGGAAGTATCTGAGGTCACATTTGAACCCAGGACCTCCCATCTATAGGCCTGCCTCTCATCCCATTGAGACAAATACCTGCCCCAGGATATTTTTCTTAAAATTATTTCTTGACCTATATCTTCACAGTTATCCTGTTGTCAGCCTCCTTTTTATAAGTTAACAACCAATCCTCCAGTTTTCCACATTGGCCTCTGAGCACATTATTCCTTCCAGAGGTCTTTCCCAATTCTTTCTTACTCCTCAAAGCCCATATTTGTTTTTCTCTGTAGTATTCCTTCCCTCTGCTGTCATATCATATTTTACTATTATTGTCCCCTTAAGATGAATCACTGGTCAACTTACTGTTTTTGATACCTTCTTGATTGTTCTCTCTGCTCTGACTCATTCCTCTCCCTCTAGCTTCTCTAAGCTTAACTGGGTCAGACCATGTCACAGAAAGGTAAGAAACAAGCATTTTACCATTGAGGAAACTGAGACAACTAGGATTTAAGTGACTTGCCTGGAGTTTTGGTAGATTTGAACTTGAGTCTTCCCTGATGACAGATCTATTGCTCTGTCCACTGTACTGTGTAGCTTCCTC
The DNA here is from genome assembly GCF_016433145.1 of Gracilinanus agilis. Taxonomy (NCBI): domain Eukaryota; kingdom Metazoa; phylum Chordata; class Mammalia; order Didelphimorphia; family Didelphidae; genus Gracilinanus; species Gracilinanus agilis. The sequence goes on along the minus strand of NC_058130.1, from coordinate 245,815,595 downwards.
TAGTTGGTACAGCTGTTCCTGTAGCTGGTACAACTGTTTCTCTAGCTGTCACAGGCTTTCTTGAAAACTTTCAGTGACTTCTTTTTGCCTCTGAATGCAAACTACCAAGCCTGGCATTTAAAGCCTTCCATAGGTTGCCATTGGTTGACCTTTCTCCAAGTGGTTGACATTAGCTGATTGATCAATCATCATTTCTAAATGCTTGTTATAAAGTTGGCAGGACTAGACACTGGGAATACAAAGACAAAAATAAAAGTCTCTACCCTCAGGGAGCTTACATTCTACCATGAGGCAACATTCATGAATCAGTATTTAACCATCCCTAGTAGCTAGTGCTGCAGCTGCATGACAGTGTTCATAAAATTCCATAAAAGTCTAAGGACCATTTCCAGCTGTATCCATAATCAACCTTCAGTTTTTGCATGGTTCACTCTGTCTGAACAGCTCGAGAATTAGAACTTCAGTCTCATCTCTGAAAAAGTTGCTTACCCATGGGTCTGCCCTTAGTGAAGGAGGGTCTGGTTGACTTCCTCATCTGGCAGTGGCAATGCCTGAACCATGGAGTCCAAAGCGCTCTCTCTCTCTCTCTCTCTCTCTCTCTCTCTCTCTCTCTCTCTCTCTCTCTCTCTCTCTCTCTCTCTGCATATTCTTTCCATGCTAGGGCTAAGAAAACCTACTTTTGGTAATAATTAGCTGGTCTACAACTATCTCATTTGCTCCAATCCCATCAGAGTTGCATTCTCTGCAGTTGAGTTTGAATGCTTGGCCATTCTGCTCAAGAAAGGGCCTCATTGTCAGGTAACTTTTCTTGCCAGGTAATTTTCAGAATCTTCCCAAATAAGAGCAATTCAATTTCCTAGCATAGCACTGGCATACTAACCGGGTTTCACAGGCATACAGCAATGAGGTTAGCATAATGACTCTGAAGAAAAGACAGACCTTCAGTTTGATAGGCAACCTATTGCCTCTTTTTCCCCACATTTTCCAAATACTGAGATAGCTCTGGCAATGAGTGTCTCAACCTCATCATCATCTCTGTGTATGTTCCTGGAAAGCATACTGCCAAGGGAAGTGAACTTAACCATAGCATTCAAAATGTCTCCATTTGCTGTAATCTATGGTGTTCCATGGATAGATGGTATAATACTGGCTGGTGAAGAGCTTCTGTTTTTCTGGTATTAATGGTCAGGCCAAAATGAGCACAAGTAGCAGAGAATTGATCCATATTCTGTTGCATCTCAGTCTCAGAGGCTGCATTGAATGCACAATCATCTGAAAAGAAAGTCTCTTTCTAACCAACTCTACTTTCACTTTAGTCTTTGCTCATAGCCTTTTCACATTAAACAATTTTCCACTAGTGTTATAGCTGACCTTGATGTTATTTATGTCCTTATTGAAGATATCTGACAACATTGTTACATATATGCTTAAAAAAAAACCATAGGAGCAAGCATGCAGCCCTGCTTCACTCCACTGGTGACTGGGAAAGAAGCACAAGAGCATCTTCCATTACCCAGAAGCCATGAAAGCAAATACTCATGCAGCTGGTGTTCAATACTTAGGAACTTCTCCAGGCAACCAAACTTTCCCTCTTCCGCAAGGACTAACAAATGACAATATTGAAGGCCTTGGTCAGATTGACAGATGTTATGTACAGACTTCTGTTCTGCTCCTGGAATCTCTCTTAGAGTTGTTGGGCAGCCCTTTCTGAAGCCACATTGGCTCTCTGGTAGATAACCATCTTCCAGGTAAAGGATCAGCCTATAGACTCTAGAGCAGGGGTCAGCAACCTTTTTGGCCGTGAGAGCCATAAACGCCACATTTTTTAAAATGTAATTTCATGAGAGCTGTACAGTGCTCACAGTGCACGCTCCTGTAACAGTGCCTGAAAAAAAATTGACTTTATGGCTCCTGCAGAAAGAGCCATATCTGGCCCTCAAAAGAGTCAGACATGGCTCGAGAGCTGTACATTGCCGACCCCTGCTCTAGAGGATGACTCTGGCAAGAATTTTGCCAGCAATGATTAAGAGAGAAACCCCCTGCGATTGTCACAGGGCAACATATTTCCTTTCTCTTTGTAGATATGAACAATGGCAATATCCTTAATCTCCTGGGTGATAGCTTCCTTTTTGCCATCTAATCCAGAAGATTTCAGTCAGCTTTTATATGAACAGTGGATTCCCTGTCTTGTAAATCTGTGCTAGAATGGAATCAGTACCAGATGCTTTGCCACATGAGAGGAGCATTCCCACAACATTCAAAACCTCTTCTTCAGTTGGAAGTTTGACTAAAGACGGATTGATTTCAACCTAAGCATAAGTAAATGGCATCAGCATTGATCGATAGCTGTCTGTTAAGAACACAGAGAAAGTATTCACCCAATCTCTCTAGGATCATGTTCTTTGGGGGGAGCATTTTCTTTTTTTCCCTTTTTTAATTTAGAATATTTTTCCATGGTTACATGATTCATAACCCCCCTTTTTTCTCCCCTGTCCCAAATCCAACAAGCAATCCCACTGAGTTATACATGTATCATTGTTCAAAACTTATTTTCATGTTATTCACATCTGCAGTAGCGTGATCCTTTAACATCAAAATCCCAATCATATCATGCCTGCCCTTTGATCCAGCCATACCATTGTTGGGTTTGTACCCCAAAGAGATCATAAATAAACAGACTTGTACGAAAATATTTATAGCTGTGCTTTTTGTGGTGGCAAAAAACTGGAAAAGGAGGGTATGTCCTTCAATTGGGGAATGGCTGAACAAACTGTGGTATATGCTGGTGATAGAATACTATTGTGCTAAAAGGAATAATAAACTGGAGGAGTTCCAGGTGAGCTGGAAGGACCTCCAGGAACTGATGCAGAATGAAAGGAGCAGAGCCAGAAGAACACTGTCCACAGAGACTGATATACTATGGTAAAATCGAATGCAATGGACTTCTGTACCAGCAGCAATGCAATGACACAGGACAATTCTGAGGGATTTATGGTAAAGAACGCTACCCACGTTCAGAGGAAGGACTGCAGGAGAGGAAACATAAGAAAAACAACTGCTTGAACTCATGGGTTGGGGTGGACATGATTGGGGATGTAGACTAGAAACTACCACACCAATGCAACTAACAACAATTTGGAAATAGGTCTTGTTAAAACCAGTGGAAATGTGCTTCTGCCATGGGTGGGGGGAGTGCGGGGGGTGAAGGGGAAAGTAGGAGCATGAATCATGTAACCATGTTAAAAATGAATATTAATAAATGTTTAAATTTTAAAAAAATCCCAATCATATCCCTATCGCATTACATGATAGGATCATGATGATTTCATCTCAAGGTACATAGAGAATGCTGTTTCCCATACAATGTTAAGCCCTTCACTTTTTTTTTTTTTTCTACATTGTGTACATTCTCCCAATTGGAGTCTTCACCTACTTGGGATAGACATTCCCTTAACTTGCCAATGGGTGTGAAGCCTGTTAATTGCTCATTACCAGTTTTAACCTATCTGCTAAGACAGTTTTACTAGGGTGTGACCACTGCTCATGATACAACCTTCTTGGAGTCATCCTTGAGAGCTGTGTGGCCAACGGACACCAGAGGAGAATGAGCAGCCCTGAAAAAAAGGACTGGGCAAGGCCTCACACAAGAAGCACAAGTCTTCCCTGGAAATCCCACACATCCTTTCCCAGATAAATTTGCATAACAAAAATGACACTTATTAATGACAAGATTCCAAATGGGAGAATGTACACAATATAAGAAAGAAAAATGAAAGGCTTAAGGCAGTATGGGAAAGAGCATTCTCTATGCACCTTGAAATGACATCACCATACAGGTGAACTGCCTATTTTGCTGACAGGAAGACCAGTCTTGCCCACATCCAACTCTTCACCTGCTCATAATACTCAACCGTGACTTCTGCATTTTTCTCTTCCCTAACTCTGCCCTAACCAAAAGAATGAAATCAGAATTTTGGCACACTACTTTTGAAAGATTACTAATCCTTAATCTAACTTGACCCATTAGGATTATGAAATTTGCTAATTTGTTCAACAAATATTTACTAAGCATTTGCCATGCATAAGTCAGTTTGTTAAGTGGCTCTAGTAGTCTGATAAGGAAACCGAGGAGAGCTGCTTTCCCATTTGGATCATATTTCTTTTTTTTTTTTTTTTAGTGCAAATCTATATGCGACTTTGTTTCTTGTTTATCATAGCCTCCTTTCACATTTAGAATAAGTACGACAACAATAATTTCTTGATCTTTTTATCTGGGGACTTTCTGACTTTTTATTCAGTATTTTTATCATATCCTCATAAGCAGAGATAGGATCCACCTGAGTAAGTTCTCTTGAGACTTGTAATGTTTACTTTGAATTCAATCCAGTATTTTTTCCCAATTCAGTATACAAGTCATGGGCATAGAAAGATATAATAAGGCATAATCACTGTAAGCTAGTGTACAAAACATAAGAATCAAGAATCTGTCCTCTGCCTTCATCAGATGTGATGTGGAATACTGGGTCCAGTTTGGAGCATCACATTTTAGGAAAGACACTGATAAATTTGACTGTATCAAGGGGAAGGTGACCAGGATGAGAAACAAATGTCCCTTCAGAACTTTAATGTCTTCAAAGAATATTGAGGAAGCTAAAGAAAAAAACCCAAAATTATGGGGATGGGTGGCTCAGTTCTGAGGGTTAAAGGAGGAATCATTGGCTCAAACAGGAGGAGAGTGAAGAAACTGCTATATCTCATAATCAAGATGCAAGAGAAAAAAAACATGTGAACATGAAAGAAGGATCCAGGCAGTGGGTATCAGATGAACTTCCTCATTCCTTTCTAAAATGAACAAAGGAGGATTGAAAACATGCATGTGCAAATAGATTGGTGAGAGAATAATTGAAAGTCAATAGGGAAACAAGTGGAAATAGAAACTAGAAAGTTATAAGGAAGGCTAATACTGGGGAGGGATTCTAAAAGAAGGGGTTTTAGATTGTTTCTTGGACAACTGGAGAAATGGCCGAACAAATTGTGGTGTATGAATGGAATGGAATGCCATCAGTCCATAAGAAATGACAAAAGAGGTGATCTAGGAGAATTTTAGGTAGTATGAACTGATGAAGAGTGATAAGAACAGAGCCAGGGGAATAATTTCTACAAAGACGATCACATAGTCAACAAAAACAGTTTTGAGTGCCTCAAAAACTTTAGTCAAAGCAATGATTAAGCATGTCACCAGAGGATGAATTATGAAACACGTTACTACTCATTTCTTAACTGAGAAGTGATTAATTATACAAGGTGCTGAGACATACATTTTCATATGTGGTCATTGTGTGAATTCGTTTGTTTGACTCTGCTTATTTGTTACAAAGTTTCTGTCCACCCATCCATCTCCTTTTTTCTTCAGTTAGTTGGGAGAGGGCTGGTTAGTAATTGTGATGCCTTCCCAAAGGGGGACAGACCATTCAAATATTTCTCTTAAAAGCCACAGAACATAAGGCAAATCAAAAAGAGGCATAGACAAACCAGGCAGTTTTGAAAATATGAAGAATGTATCAAATATATGTGTGTATATAATAAAAAACAAGTTTTGAAGTGAAGATTCATGTTTCAGAGTCTTTTTTGTATTTTGCTGTATGGAAATGCTTTTTTGTATGTATTTAAGTTCAGAATAAGAATAAATTAACAAATAAACAAATACACACATACGTAGTTAGGGAGAACAAGATCTTCATATGTGAGGTAGAAAAAGTATTACACTGCTTCTTCTTGGCCCCAAGGGCGGAACCAAGACCGACTGGGAAGAGTTGCAGGAAGGCAGATTTGGTTTTGCAGTATAAGAAAAAAAAATTCTAACAATTGTCCAATGCAATGAGCTGCTTTGAAAGAGTTCTCTATTGCTAAGGATCTTTAAATAGAGGAACTAGTAATTAGATCTAGAAAGGAGCTGATTTCAGTGGAAATCAATTTTTAAATGTTCAAATGTGCAGAATAGGAGCGGTACCTCATAGCAAACAAATTTTCCCCTCGAAAGTATGTGAACTGGGTGAATAAGACGGGCTAGGAATTTGATTCAGTAACAGCCTCTAGAAAAGGAGCTTTAAAACTATCAGATTCTTCCGCAGTCTTGCAAAATGCTCCTGGTCTGGAGAGAACATATATCAGCAAGAGTTCCCCAGGCGAAGAGCATTCCCTCAGACTTCTAGTCTAAAAACTAGGCACGGGCAGTTCTGCCTTTTGGTAAATTCTCATTTCGCAAATTGAATTCCCCAGAGGAGAGGTGGGGGACAGGCCCTCCCCCCCCCCAAAGCAGGGACCTTTCAGGGTGTGGCTGTTAACGTTCAGCCAGTAGTCCACAGCTCCAAGTATTTAAAGCCATTCTAGCTTGGGGGGGAGGGGGGGCACTGAAACAGTTTGGGCACCGGGAGCAGCAGAATCGCAAAGGAAGCAGGACTACACTGAGGCCCGTGAGGGGAAAGGGGAGCTCTTCTGAGCCGTCCACTTACGTTATTCGAGAACTATGTTGGTCCTTGCATGTAGAGAAGTTCCCAGAATTTACTTATGTAAACCCTGTTCTCTCCTCATTCTCTCCTCCAGTCTTTAAAGTACTTTTCCGAAGCTGATTCTCCAGACCCAGTTTATCCCAATGAACATGCCTTTAACAAGTCAGCAATGGATGTCTCAAGAAAACGTCAGACTTCCCCACTCCTAACTCCATTAAAAAAACAAACAAACAAACAAACAAAACTTCCTTACTCAGCTCCCACTCCTAGCCCAATGTTCTCAAGTTAAAGCCAGTCCTTCCTTTTTTCATTGGCTGTCACTGCGGTTTTATTTCTTCAATTTAATCGACACTATCTCAAGGGCAGGCAGTGTCTTCAGAATCTTCATAGTATCCAATACATCCCTATACATGAAGCAGATATTTACGAAATGCTTGATCCAAGTGTTTTGAAGGAATTGATTGCAGGGTTTAGGTGAGTGGACGTCAATGATAGACAAGAGTTCCTGTTGAACTCCAGGTACCATAATTTGTTTAGTCATTGCCCCGTCAAAGGGCAACAGCCTTGTTTCCAAGTCTTTGCTATTACACAAAGTGCTGCTATAAGTATTTTGGTGTAAGTAGAAGTTTTCAATGATAATTTTTGTAAGGAAAAATGTTGATGTAATCTACAGAAAGACATGAACATGAATAGCCTAGCTCTAGTTTGGATAGACTCATCTGGATTATAATCTACATCCTTGCAGAGTATATCCACATGAATGAGATTAAGGATTCATTGTCGGATGTTTGCAAAATGTGTACAAATTTTTTAAAAATCATACCTCTTTGAGAAAGAAGACTTCTTGGGAGTCAAGCAGAAGATAGTTCTTGATTGGAAGTGAGTTTTGCCTGTAAAATGTGTACAAATTTTTAAAAATCATACAGTCTTTGAGTAAGAAGGCTTCTTGTGGGTCAACAAATTCAAAATTTAGGTAAAGCATTAATGTGCTCAATAGAATCCTTGGCAGAAGGTCATATCTGATTCATTACTTCACCCCTGATCTGGCACAGGAATAACAGAACAGAAGATTACCTTTTAGCTGGTTAATGTAACATACCATACTAAATTCAAAAGAAGGAGGAAGCTGATAACATTAATGATTATGTGATGAAGGCTTTGCTTCTGGTTAAGGCTGCTTTCCTGATGAGCAAAAGTTAGAATAAAAATGGAAACTACGAAATAGAAGGAGAGGCAAAACATTTAAATATTAAAACAATGACTTACCAGCCAGGAGGAGTTCAGATTTGTCTATTCATCAACATGTGTATAATATAATATCCAAATGTGTCTAGTTACTGAGAAATTTAGATTATATATTAGAAGCCAATTTTTTTTTTCTAATCACTACTCCTTCCAGGCAAATGTAATGAATTATTTGAGAATGCTTACTCAAGATAAGAGTAGCCAGTTCCCTGCTGATGAGTAAATGTAGTTTGAAGTTCATTCTTATTAGGAGGGAAATGAAGTTGCTCTTGCTTTTTTTCATATTTATTTATTTTTAACATTCTTTTAAAAAAATTTTGAGTTTCAAATTTTCTCCTTCCCTCTTGTCTCCTATTCAGAGTTAGCAAGCAATATATCATTTATTTATGTCTGCCCTTAATCTAAAAAAACAAACTTACTTTATGTTTTATAATTGATACTAAATATTAGCTCCAAGGCATATGAGTAATAAAGGCTAAGCAATTGGAGTCAAGTGACTTCTCCAGGGTCACACACAAGAAGTATCAGAGGCTGTATTTGAACCCAGGACCTCACATCTCCGGCATGGCTCTTTATCCACTGAATTACCTAGTTGCCCTTGTCCTTAATTTCTAAAATAAAAGTTTACAATATCCATTTCCTGAGGCTGTTATATTAAATTTGAATCCACAAAGCAAATCCAAAAGAGGAACCGTTGCTGTGGTAGGAGGCCTGGATATCTGTTCTGCTCCACTCCCTGTTCTCTACTCAGCCATAGCATTCAGTGGACCAGCTTTAGTGCTAAGAAACTCTGACCATAATTAGGCAGTTTAGACTCTCCATTCTTACATTCGTTGACTTACTAAGAAACTACAACTTCAACATCCTGGAAATGATTTAATTATTTTTATTAGTCAGGATTTGAAAGTCTTAATGTGTTTCCCAAATAAAGAGATACAAAAAGGTAGCCAGTGTACAAACATACATGGGGCATGGGGCAAAGTAATTTATTCTTGCACAAAGAAAAATGCTAAACATAAGAAGAATCATATCCTATATACTCTAATAATGATATTCTCTAACAGAATGATTCAGATAGGATTAAGTAGTTTAAGATAACTATGGTTACAATCATTTGGGAGTTAAGACTTATCAGATCATGCAATTGTTTGAACGGTTGCTAAGGAAGCCTTTCTCTTTTTTCTGTGATTCTTTTTTATTTCAAAATTGTTTCATTCATTTTTATTGAATTTTATTTTTAAATTACATGTCAAAATAATTTTTGACAATTGTTTTCTGACATTTCACAATTCAGATTCTTTCTCTCTCTCTCCCTCTTTTCCCCTCCCTGAGGTAGTGAAAAGTCTGATAGAGGTTATAGCAATGCTTTCATTCTATACATATTTCCATATTTCCTCTGTCGTGACTGAAGACACCTATCACATATACAATAAAAAAAAAAAAGCAAAACTCATGAAGGATTGAGTACTTTGGTCTGCAATCAGGTTTCAGTGGTTCCTTCTTTGGCTATGGATAGCAGTTTTTAATTTTTTTATTTTTTATCATGAGAAGCTTGGGGTTATTTTTGGAATGAGGAAGTCTTTCAATACCATTCTCCATTTCATCTCAACTTGACCCAACTCCTGCTTTCTACCTGCTATTGAAAGGGACACCCTGATCTAGTTCTCTTTCTGTTGGCCTCTCCAAACTTCCTCTGAACAAACTTCCCCTGCCTTCAGCCATTGCTGCCACTTTTACTGATGAGACCTGTCAACTCTGAATTCACAAGTTCCTTAAGACACTTTCCTCTCAGGGTCATTGAAACATTGTAGTTAACGAAGAAAATCTCAGAGAATCAGCAAAGAAGTTAATTGAAATTATAATTTGTTTTTATTTTTGTTTTTTTTTAAAGAGCCCTTTTGGGGTTCTTATTTGTCTAAGATCAGGAAAGAGCAAATATAAAAAGGAGAAAGACAACCAGGAGCCCCTTTAATGTAAACCTGCCTGTTTGAATCTATACTCAATGTGGAAAGCAGTGGCAAGGTGATCATGATATCAGAAGAGAAAAACAAACATTCTTCTCTGTCCCTCGCTGGAATCAGACTTTGTCACCTGGAGAGGCAGAGCTAGGAAAGGGTCAGTCAGAAACTGTCTCTTTTAAAAGAAGCAACACCATGCCTCTTTGCTGATTTCACAGGGCAACAGGGAAGATGAAGGGACCATTAACAGTCTATCATATCACATTAAAATGCCATGTCCTTTCACCTAACAGTCGCCACATGGCTGAGAGTAATCCCCAGTCCTCCCACAGTGTTGGCTAGAAGCAGGCAGAGAATATTTGCACTTGTTTCAAACCATCTACCAAGAAGAAGTGGAATTTCTGAGCATTTTCCATGACCCTATTTCATACATATAGATGTTGTTGGCAGTTTCATTTGTTGACCTCTCTAAAAATCTAAAGGCTATTTTTTATATTTAGAGATGACCATCACTAAAAAGAAAATCTTATACTGTTAAATCTAAAGGGAAATACAGATTCTTCACATTTCATTGTTGTTTCTATAGTACTAGCAATTATATCTGTAGACTTCATATCTGTGATGGCTAACAACAAATGCCTGACAAAACATTTTCCTGGTTCTGTTGGCTTCACTGTGCATCGGTTCATACTCTTCTTCTGCTTTTCTGAATTTTTTATGCTTATAATTTCTTAAAGTGAAGCTGTATTCTATATATTCATGTACCATAATTTTTTAGTGAATTAATTTCTCAGTGAATAGGCTGTTTTTATTCTGAAATCATCCCTATTGTGATATATGTTGGTGATGGAATACTATTGTGCTATTAGAAATGATGAGCAGGATGATTTCAGAAAAAGCTGTAAAGATCTGTAGGAACTGATGCTGAGTGAAATAAGCAGAACTGGGAGAACATTGTACACAGTAATAGGAATATTGTACAATAATCATTTGTGAAAACTTGGCTATTACTCTTAGCAATGCAGTGATCTAGGACAATCTTGAAACACTTCTGAAAGGGACTGCTATCCACCTCAAGAGAAAGAACTGTTGAAATTTGATGGATTTGGATCAAAGCATATTATCTTTTGCATCAGCGTATTTATGGTTTTATTTTGGGATTTGTGTTTTGTATGAATATGCTTTTTTAAATATGGAAGTATGTTTTGCATGCTAAAAAATTTAATTAAATTTTTTAAAGAATTAATTAATTGATTAATTAATGTTAATGAATATTAAATATTTAAAAAGAGTTTATATTAAACATTAGTTCCAAAACAGAGGAGCAGTAAGAGCTAATTGGAATTAAGTGACTTGCCCCAGGGACGCATAGCTAGGAAATATCTGAGGCTAAATTTGAACCCAGGACCTCTTTCTCCAAGCCTGGCTCTCCATCTACTGAGCCACCTAATTGTCCCTCCTGGCTTAGTTTTAGGAGAGAAGTTCCTAAATGTGTTTCCCCTTTTTAAAAATGCTTAATACCTAGTATGTATTTAATTAATGTTTATTAAGTGACTATTGACTGACCAACTCTGACTTTTTCTGCCCTAAAGACAGGATGAGAGAAGAGAGAAGGAGAGACCAGATAATGGCAATGCCATTGGTATTTAGAAAAGCTGAAATGACCACCTCATTTGCCCCAGGTTCTTTCTTTACCCCAGGCCTTATGGAACCTATGGTGGTTGTGGATCAAGGCCCAGGAACAGGGGGTAGTGAGGAAACATCAGTTTCAGATTTGATGTCATTTTTCAGAATGATGAATTTCTAGAGACTGTAAAGTCCAGGAGAGCAGTTGAATAGAAAACTGGTCACTATTCACCCTTAACCACCTTCCTGGATTTTAATAGAAAACTAATATGTAGGTATATGATTATATATATATATATATGTATATATATATATGTGTGTGTGTGTGTGTGTGTGTGTGTGTGTGTGTGTGTGTGTGTGTGTGTGTGTGAAGACAGATAGATAGATAGATAGATAGACAGATAAGAGAGAAAGAGAGAATTTAGATATGCTGTTAATTCCCCACATTCATGAAATCACAGGTCAGGTCTGGATCATCCCCACCCTCTGCCTCTGCCAATCTGATATATTAAAGATCTTGCTAGGAGTCACTGGCAGGTTGTGACTTGCTCAGAAATAATATTACAATTCAAATCCTCTTAAAGTCAAGAATAACCACTATATGAACAATGATACAATAACATTTCATAGAGGCAAAGAGGCATAGAGACGCACAGACACATACTACATATGTGTGTGTAATATATGCATGTATATGTGTGTAAGATATAGAAATACACACAGAAACATATATGTTCTACACTAAAAATCTTATAATGACTCATCTTGGAGTGGATATGATTCACAGCATATATGGATACATGATGTTTTTATGCACATTTGTGTAGGGATGTGCACATGTGATATATGCTTTTCGTGCATATTTATATATTAAAACATTTAACAGAGGGCAGCTGGGTAGCTCAGTGGAGTGAGAGTCAGGCCTAGAGACAGGAGGTTCTAGGTTCAAATCCGGCCTCAGACACTTCCCAGCTGTGTGACCCTGGGCAAGTCATTTGACCCCCATTGCCCACCCTTGCCAATCTTCCACCTATGAGACAATACACTGAAGTACAAGGGTTTAAAAAAAAACATTTAACAGAATATGCGGGTGTAGACAGGGGTATGCATAGCATATAGGTATGTAGGTAGGCATATATGTTCTCTGATACTTTCTCATCTTTATAAAAGAACAATTAGTATCCATGCTTCACAAATTGTTCTCAAAAATGTAAATACAACTGTAGCAGAATCTTTTAAGGAGATGTTTTAGTCCTAATACCTAAATCAGAGAAAGATAAAATATGGAAAGAAAACCAGACTAATATCAATAATGAATATTGACTCAAAAAAACTCTGTCAAACAGATTACTGTGTTTTATCCAAGAAATCATTCATTATAATCAAATAAGATTCATACCGGGGATGCAAGGATGACAGCATTAGAAAAATAATCAACATGATTAATCTTATTAAAACCCAAAACATTGAAAATCATTTTAACATCCCAATAGATGTAGAAAAAGCTTTTGGCAAAGTACAATGCTCTTTTATGCTCAAAATCTTATAAAGTATAGACACTAAGAGAAAGGAATTAAAGGAATAAAAATAAAGAAGGGATAAAATTAAATGTTTACTGTTGATTAGATGATTTAATTGGAAAGCCCCATAGAAACAGCAAAGATAATAATTGAGACAATAGCTTCAACAAAGTTGCAGGCTTAAAAATCTTCAAAAATCAACATCATTTCTATATAATAACAAACCACAAGAAGCAATAATAGAAAGGGAAATCTCATTCCACATAATCACAAAATGGATAAAATAGCTGAGCATAAGCATCCCCAAACACACAAAAGACTTGTATTGATTCAATCACAAAGCATTTCTTAAAGTATTAAAGAACAACCTAAATAGCTGAAGGAATATTCAGTACTCATGACTAGGCCATACTAATATAATACAAATTACAATACTGCCAAAATTAACTCATACTTTTAGTTACCAATCAAATTTAACTTAATTGTCAGATTTTAATTTCCAATCAAATTACCAAGTGAATACTTTATAGACCTTGATAAAATAATAACAAAATTCATATCCTCTTGACTCTCTCCAGTTTACATACTCTATCTACTGCACCCCTATCAGGTAAATGCTATTATTATTCCCATTTGCAGATCTGGAAACTGAGGCTGAGAGAGGGCAGTGATTTGCCCAAAATCACATAGCTATTAAGTGTCTAAGGCAGGACTTGAACTCAAGTCTTCTTGACTACATCCAGCACTTTGCTCATTCTGCATCCTAGTTTCCTCTGACTGTTAGTAATTCAAACATTTAAAGTCCATTTCTACTCATTTTTTTAAACCCTTAACTTCTGTGTTTTGGCTCCTAGGTGGAAGAGTGTAAGGGTGGGCAATGGGGGTCGAGTGACTTGCCCAGGGTCACAGGCTCTCAATTCATTGAGCTACCCAGCTGCCCCATTTCTACTCATTTTAATGATGAAAATTATGGCGTGATCTGGGACAATAAAAAGTCATCTCCTTTTTGTGCAAATAAAAAAATTAAATAACTATTCACTAAGTAGCATTTACTGAAAGGAGAAACACTAGTGTGGAAGTATTGATATGGTTAAAAGAAATTGTCAGAATGAGCTAATTTGTTGTCAAAATGAGGGAGAACATTAAGGTAAAGGTAGAAAACAGTGAGAACTGTTTAAACAGTGAACCTACATAGAACTTCCCACTTCTTTTTTTAATTTAATATAATATAATTTTATTTTATTAATTAATTTAGAATATTTTCCATGGTTACAAGATTCATATTCTTTCCCTCCCCTCTGCCCATCCCCTCCCATAGCTGACACACAATTCCACTGGGTTTTACATGTGTCATTGATCAGGACCTATTTTCATATTATTGATATTTGCACTAGGATGATCACTTAGAGACTACATCCCCAATCATATCCTCATTGACCCATGTATTCACAAGCAGTTGTTTTTCTTCTGTGTTTCTACTCCCACAATTCTTTCTCTGGATGTGGATAGCATTCTTTCTCATAAGTCCCTCAGAAATGTCCTGGGTCATTGCATTGCTGCTAGTAGAGAAGTCCATTACATTCGATTGTACCGCAGTGTATCAGTCTCTGTGCACAATGTTCTCCTGGTTCTGCTCTTTTCATTCTGCATCAATTCCTGGAGGTCTTTCCAGTTTACATGGAATTCCTCCAGTTCTTTATTCCTTTGAGCACAATAGTATTCCATCACCAACAGATACCACAATTTGTTCAGCCATTCCCCAATCGATGGAAACCCCCTCATTTTCCAATCTTTTGCCACCACAAAGAGTGCAACTATAAATATTTTTGTATAAGTCTCTTTCCCTATTATCTCTTTGGGGTGCAAACCCAGCAGTGATATGGCTGGATCAAAGGGTAGGCAGTATTTTAGCACCCTTTGAGAACTGCCCATTTCTTAAGTAGATTCTAAAATAGTTGCATTGGTTTGGGAAAAAGAGCATCCAGTTTCTTTGATAAGTCATTTAGAGCACTTTTACCTTTAAGTAACCCCCTGGAGAATGGGAAAAAACCTCCTGGATCTTTTTTTAAATTAAATTTTATTTATACGTTGTATTTTAAGTTCCAAGCTGTCTCCCTCCCTCCCTATTCCACACTAGAGGCAATCATTTGACACAGATATAGATATATTGATATGTGTATAGATATATAGATACATAAGTAAAACCATACTAAGCATACTTACAGTTATCACTTCTTTCTTTGGAAGTTGATAGCATCTTTCTTCATAGGTCCTTTGTAGTTGATATTATTAGGACATTGTAAGTTTTGTAAAAGTAGAGTTTTTGGAATGTTTGAAGCAGAGTGAGTGACAGAGCACATGGTTGAGCCAGAAGCAAAGGATTGTGGGAAAAGAAGAACCCTGAGGAGGGACTTTGATCTTGGATCTCTGAGGAGAGAGGAGATCTCTTGCCTACCTCGAGATCAAGTGGAGGCCATCCAAAGGTTTTCCTTGGACAGTTGGATACCCAGAAGACCTGTGTTGTTCCTGAATTCTTCAAACATCATCGAGAAAGAATTCCTGGATATACCAGTGCCCAGAGGGTCAACGAACTTCCCCTCCCCCCAAGGCTGTGGCCCAACCGAGAAGACTTTCAGTCTATGCTGCCTTACAACAGAGACCTCTAATTTCATTATCACTTAGTTATTAGTTTAGGATATAGAGATAAGGGAGGGAAGGAGAATTCCCAGTCTCGACATTTGGGGAAGAAGGACCTTGTCAAAGGACCAGATTAGGGACCCCTACTACCACAATCCTTTCTCCCATCTCTTACATATAATTGATAACAATAAATAACTTCAGAAAGCAGTCAGAGCTCGATATCCTTGGAGAAGGAAAACAGAGGGAACAAGGGGGAGAGGGAAGGGCTTCCAGGTCAGGCCTTGGCTCCAACTACCAAGCCCCACTACTAAGCAGCTTTGACCTGGCAAGATGGTTTAATTAAAAGGGGTTCTTTAGGCTGCCAAGCTTGGGGACCTATCATCATTATCCTCAAGAAGAAACCCTTACCAGCTACCATCATTTGCCCATTCTCTGTTAATACACCTTCAAACAGAGAATACTCTGGCCCTCTCAGTAAGGGTGATAGGAGAGAGAGGCCTAGACAGGCTTCATCACCCAAGCCTGTCTAACATTTAACTTCTAATCCTCTCCAAATATATCATTGTCACAATATGAATATGTATAATACTCAAAATAACTTAGTCATTGTAATGCAAAAGTTGCAAGAGGGGTTTTTGCTCTTGCAGGGGGCCAACTGAAAACTTCTGGTGGTTGGAAGCCTTAGAATTCTGAGAGAAAGTTCAGTTGGTCCCTGATACTTGAACAGAGCAGAAGGATCAACAAGAGCTCTATTTTGGCTTTCGGTTTGCTTTGGCCTGTGCCTTGTCTTTGGATAATTTGCACCTGGCTAATTTCTCTGGACCTCTCCCTGACCTTCTCCATATTACTTCCCTGCTTTCCCTGCCTGTTTTCCCGGGGCTATGGGAGGCAGGGTGGCTTTTGGGTTTTTAGTGAAAAGACTTTGTGGATTTAGTTTTCCCCAATAGGCAAGTAGGACATCCTTGAATTCAAACTATCCCTTTAGTATACCCTCTACCTTAAAAGCAGCCATATCTTCCCAGGATGAGAGAGCAGGTTGTCTCTCAGTCTAACCCATTCCTGTGTCCCTCCCCCTTCTTGAGTTTCTCCCTAGTGGCTGTCAGAAACCCCAATCCCCTCTCTCCTTCCAGACCATCCCTGGAACATTAATAAAACCCTTGGTTACCTAATCAAACCCTCTGGGGAATCTTTGTGTTGAAGAAATTAGCAAGGATGAAGGGGAAGGAATAATTCTTTTTATTTCCTGAGGGAAACTGGAGGCATCCATCTTGGGAGGAAGTAGTTGCCCAACACTTCCTCCTGAATCCCTTCAGTTTCACTGACAGGGAGGAGCCTTGTGATTCCTCCTTTGAGGACTTGAGAAACTGACAAGAAAGCCCTCAAGTCAGATTCAAACCACTTCTGTCTGACCCTATTCCTTGTGCCTGTAAAAGTACCTTTCCTGCCTGGAAGAGTTCAGCCTATTACCCCAATATCTTCTGTCTCTAGCCTGGGTGTCTAGTCTGTGTCAGCTGCCTCTCCTGAACACTGAGCCCTGTACCCTTACCATCCTAATACCACCTTGTCCATTCCTCCCTTAAACTTAGTCATCCCTTTCATTCCTCTCCTATTACCTCCTATCAGCCTTTTATTCCTCCAGCACTCAGCAAAGGAAGGAGATCACCCCCGAACTTTAGTGTACCCCCTTTTTATCTACAACATCATTCACAATTATTCTTTGTACAATTTGCTTTTACTGACTATAACATTCTCTTGTTTTTGCTCATTTCATGCATTTTTCCATGTTTTTTCTAAAATTAACCTGCTCATCCTTTCTTACAGTAGCATCCCTTCACAATCATATACCACAATTTATTTAACCATTCCTTAATTGATGGATATCCCCTCAATTCCCAATTCTTTACTACCACCACAAAAAGAATTGCTATAAATACTTTAAAACATGTAAGTTCTTTTCCCTTTTCCCTGATCATCTTGGGAAACAAACCTAAATAGTGGTATTGTTTGATTAAAGGGTGCACACAGTTTTACACCTTTTTGGGCATAATTCCAGATTGTTCTCTAAAATAATTAAATCAGATGCAGTTTCACCAATAGTTTTTCCATTTCTCCTCCAACATTTCTCATTTCCCCATTCTATCATTTTAGATATCCTTATCTAATAAGTATGAGATGCTTATCTCAGTTGTTTTAATTTACATTTTCTAACCAATAACAGATTTAGAGCATTTTTTCATATGACTATATATTGTTTTGAATTCTTCCCAAAACTGCCTGTCCATAAATTATTGAGTTTACATCTCACAAAAGAATAAAACTTTTGATCAGTTTGCTTGGACCTACTGGAAAAATCTGTGACAAAACCATGGGCCTTATCATTGCAACTGACATAAAATGTCATATGAATTGAATTTAAGAAAAAAGCAAGTGGGGCAGCTAGATGGCTTAGTGGATTGAGAGCTAAACCTAGAAATGAGAGGCCATAGATTCAAATCTTGTCTCAGACACCTCCTAGCTATATGACCCTGGGCAAGTTACTTAACCCCCATTGCCTAGCCTTTACTGCTTTTCTGCCTTAGAACCAATACACAGTATTGAAAGTAAGGTTTAAAAAAAGAAGAGAGAAGCAAATAATGCTAGCCGTTTATAACTAATAATGTACCAGATCCTTACTGTAGTTTTTTGTATGGATGTCACTAAAGTCTTGATAAAAATAACTACTTTGAAAGAGATATCACAGGACAGATATATAAAAAGGCTTCAGTCCCAGAACAATAGCTAAATACCTCGTTTATAAGGAGAAAACGGAAGAACTCCCACTAGAAAACACGCTGAAATGCAAGGCATTCATTATTGAGGATCTCCTGTAAACTGCATTATGAGGTGGAAAATACACCCTGTTATGGAAAGAGGGATGAAATGAGTAGTCTTTGCTAGCTTTTCAAAGAAAAACTAAGTAATTCATTTTGTTTTCTCTTCATCTTCTATTATAGAAAACTTTGCTCCACCTACAGTAAGTATTCTACTTCTCTTTGAAATCACTTGTCATTAGCAACAATATTACTTTGAGGGATAACTGCTGGCTTTTTTTCTCTCTAAAAAATACTTTTCATTATATGAGATTCCTCACTGGAACAGAAGGAAGAGGAATATGTAGAATATTATGGTAATATAAGAAACAGAAAATATTAGTAAAAACATTTTTAAAAGGGCACAGAGCTGAGGGATAGAAGTTTTATACCCTTAGAACTAAAAGATTCTTGGATTTCTTTAGTACTTTTTCCTAAAGAGATACTTGTACACAACCGGCATATCATATTGCCCTACTACACAATATTCTGCCCCTTTCTTTGTCTAAATTCTACATTTCATATTATGCATATATGTGTAAAGTAGCTGAACAAACGGTGGTAAACCAATGGCATTAAATATAAAGGTACTTCAAGGTACTTCAAAATGTACTTCAAGAAAGAATGAATAAGGGGCAGCTGGGTAGCTCAGTGGATTGAGAGTCAGGCCTAGAGACGGGAGGTCCTAGGTTCAAATCCAGCCTCAGACACTTCCCAGCTGTGTGACCCTGGGCAAGTCACTTGACCCCCATTACCCACCCTTACCACTCTTCCACCTAGGAGCCAATACACAGAAGTTAAGGGTTTAAAAAAATTTAAAAAAGAAACAATGAATATTATGAAAACTGAGAAGTATAGAAAGACTATGAACTGATGCAAAGTGAAATAAGCAATGTCAAGAAGGCAATACACCTGACTACAATAATATAAATGGAAAGAAAAACCACTACAAAATAATAAAAAAAATGAATGTTGCAAAATTACAAAAAAAATGGCTGCAAAGAAGAAACATTAGAAGGCACTTTCTCAACTCCTTTGCAAAGGAGAGAAGTTCATGGATGTAGAATATTTCATATGTTTTCAATTTTTTTTCATGTATTGGTCATTTAATTATTTTTTCTCTTCCTCATATTTTTTCTTTTTAAAAATGTTATTATGTGAAATAGCTCTCTGGGAGGAAGAGGAGTGCTACAGAAAGAAATATAGGCAATGTTTAAAGAAAATATATCAATAACAATTTGAATTTTTTAAGTATGAATGACATTTAGATTAATTAGCTCACTCTACTCTGTGTCTGTTGTTCTACCTGGTTTGAACTCTGTGGAAGAAGATTGGCAGAAGATGCCCCTGTGAGTATTTCCTGATCCCTCTCTCCCTCCTATAGCATTGCTTTCCTACTTCCATTTGTCTGTTGTCTACCCCCCAGATAGACTGTAAGGTCCTTGAGTAACAGTACTTTTTTCTTTTTATTAATTGTATCTCTAGCCCTTAGCCTAGTGCCTGGCACATAGTAGGTCTTTAATAAATGGTTTTTGGATTAGATTATATTAATTCTGCACACACACCTAGTGCAGGGCTCTTCACAGATTAGGTACTCTGATTCTTGGTAATGCTGATGAAGAAAGATCTGATCCTATTCCCACCAGATATCTAGTTCTCTTATGTAACCTCCATCCCCTAAGGCTTTCTTGTCACTAAGAATAAAGTGCCTGACCAATTCTTACTCTCTTTCCAGATTATATATTGCTGTATATTATTTTCTTGACTCTGTTTACTTCATTCTGCATGATTGTACCCTGTACACTAGCAACTCCTCTGGCCTAACTCCAGAATGCTTTGCCTGGAATTACTTTCAAAAGTTTTTATCAATCATCTTCAAAAGAGGCATATAAGCCTGAAGTGAGGAGATAAGAATGTCTTGTTCATATTATGTCAAAACCTTGGTTTCTTTTAGTTAATTTTGTTTTGGTCTGGACTTGTGCTTGCCCTTGTGTGGTCACTTCCACCAATGCAGAATTCTTCCATATTGTATGGTCTAAGAGTTGCTTGAAGTCCTATGAATTGTTAGGGGCAGGCCTCATGCTAACACCCTAGTAGCTCTGCCTTGATTTTGTGATAAAATAAGACACTTGTAAGTCACTGAATAGTTAACAAAATGAAGTTTATTTAGCCTTAACATGGAAATGATTTTCAGCAAGGGAAATGAGGGAAAACTGTGCTTGGCCCCCTCCTAACTCCTTGGCTGCCTGATAGTAGAAGTTTGATTCTGACACAATGAGACACCTTTAAATCATTGAATAGTTAACATGAGATTTACTTTTCCCTAGAAAACACAAAAAGGATACAGTACTCCCAAGCTTCTAAATATATGCCTCCACCCTATCTCCAAATAAAAATATGTTTAGGTATCAGGACATCAGAGTATGGTGACTCAAAGAATCTTTGGAAGAGGGTCCCTGATTCTATATTGGTGGGCCTTTTTTTGCCCTTAAGTGATCACAAAGAGGTGTGAAGGGAGAAGGAATTTCTCCCTTTTAGGGAATATTTATCCCTATTGGTAATGGGAAAATTTGGGAACCCTGATAGATATTGATCCTATCACAAAGATCTGACTTGCTCATGAATTAGTGTGTATCAGATGCAGGATTTAAACCCACATCTTCCTGACTTTAATGATGGAACTTTTTCCACTATGCAGATTTCTTTCTTTAAAGCAGATTGTTGATTTTTTTTAATAATGCTTACCCCTGTCTTAGAATCAATACTGCGTATTGATTCTAAAGCAGAAGAGCTGAAAGGGTGAGGCAATGGATGTTAAGTGACCTGCCCAAGGTTATACAGCTAAGAAGTGTCTGACACCAGATATGAAGCCCGCGTGTCCTGTTTCTAGACCTGGCTCTCAATTCACTGAGCCACCTAGCTGCTTCCGTGATTATTTATCTTTATAGGAGCCAAGGAAGTTTGAGAAGCTAGGGGAAGAAGTGTCAACAGAAAATAACTTTATTATTTGCATTAATGGATCCCTGATCTCACTGATGTGTATATGGTCTACATCAGTGCCAATGAAACTCTGTCCATGCCTTTTCATTCTGAAAAATTCTTTGTTCATGTTCTCCTTACAGGTTCTCTAGAAACGATCTGCCCTCTTTTAATTTTTGAAACATTTTTATCATACAAAATGAATCCAATAAGTAATTCTAGGACATGGGCTCCTCTTGGATTAAACATTTAAAAAGCCAAATGCCAAAGAAAAAGAAAAAAAATGCAAGTGACGCTCAGAGATGCCTGAAACCCAGCTGGCTATTATTATCATCTGCACCACTGGTATGAACCTGTTGTTTCTTTCCACGTCAAATGGCAAGACAAGCTATCCAATGAAAAGGGTTGGGAATAAAATCACTCCACAGGCAGTAAAAATGAACTCCTCCCAACACAACTAAATAGGAATTAGTCATAAGTTGAGATCTCATGCCAAAGGCACTGGGACTGGGGAAAGTGGGTGTTTATCATTTTTTTCTTTGCCAAAATAAACCCAAGAACTGTGAAATAGCTGAACTCATCTAGCAGTGGCATCAGAATCAAAAGAAAAGGTCATGATGACACATCAAGGACATAAATAATGAGCACAGTTTCCCACTCATCACAGGAACAGGCACCTGCGGGATCTAGAAGCCACTGCTACTCAGTATAAGAAAGTTGACATTTATTCCCTTTGTAGAAAAAGAAGGTCTGCACAGGGTGAGCAGACCTTTATGCTGGGAGTCCCCCCACTAGAATGTTCTTTACTTCACAGAATCCCTCATTTCCATCAAAGCATGGCTTTGAAGCCATCTCTTTCTCACATAAGGGCTTTCCTGGTCCCCACAGTTGTTAGGGCTCTCTCAATCTCCTGAAATTGCTATGTATTACTTTGTATATCTGGAGGCAGTTAGGTGGCATAGTAGATTGAGTGCCAGGGCTGGAGTCAGAAAGACTAATCTTCCCAAGTTCAAATCTATCCTCAGATACTTACTAGCTATGTCACCCTGACCTAGTAGTTTAATCCTATTTACCTTAGTTTCCTCCTCTGTAAAATGAGCTGTAAAATGAGCAAGAAATGGCAAATCATTCCAATATTTTGAAAAGAAAATCCAAAATAGGGTCATGGAGAAAAGGACATGAATAAACAACAATTTGATATATATGCATATATATGTGTGTGTATGTATGTTATATAAACACATATGTATATATATATGTGTGTATACACACACACACACACACACACACACACACATATATATATAGATATATATATAAGTATATCCCTTTCTAAGTTTTTTTGAGGCGGGGAGCTGTTTTTTTTCTTTTCTCTCCCCAGTGCCTTGCTTATAGTGATGTAAGATTTTTTTTGTTGAAATGCTAATAAGTTCACCTGACCAACTCATTTTTCCCCCCAATTTTTTGTAGGTATTAAAAAAATTCTACCACATGCAACTTCATTGATAAAGTCCCCTCTGTTACCCTTAATGACATACAGATAACTCATCTATGAAGTAGGTAAGTAAGATGACAAAAAGAGTATGCATATTTGTTGATTCACTGGTTTCAATATCACTCAAAGGAAATCACTCCGAAGGCCTGTGTAGGCCTGAGAGTCACCTCTTAGGCCAAAAACACTATCTAACTCTTCTTTAAAAAATAATAAGGTTTTTTTTTATTTTATAGTCAAATAAAAAGAAATGATGGAGAACCAGGGAAATGGAGTCCCTAAATCTAAATATCTAGATTATCCATCCAACTTCTATGGGTTCCTCATGGAACCTTCTTCAGGTCTTCAAGCTGCTTAAATCTTCTCTCTCTAACTAAAATCCCCACTCTATATAATCTACCCTAACTTACTGGTTCTCAAAATAAATTGTAGACACAGTAAAAGTTTGTCAGAGTATTAAGAAGGTTTGAATTCTCGATAAGCTTAGCCTCTTAGGCCGAGGCCAAGATGGCTACAAGCTTCTTCTTCAAAGACAGGGTTTTATCTGGGTTCTGGCTCACACTCACACTTTTAGACAGAAAACCTCTCAGGAACCAGGAGCTTATAAATGTCTGGGACATAGCAACTGGAGACAGGGATGTACAGGATCTTAGGAATCTTTCAATAGCTGGACCACAGGAACCTCCAGGTAGCAAGAAAAGCAAGTCCTCTCCTTCAGGCATAGACAAACTTCCCACAGGAAGTGAACTCTCCACTATCCTGGCTGAAATAGGAAAAATGGATCCTAACTGCCTCCTTTTAAGCAGTCTTTCCATTCCAGAATGGGGTCCATAAAGTTCTGTGCATGTGTACAGTCTCTCTTTGTAAAACCTATCTGTTTGCAAACTCTCTCTTTCCCTATTTCTTTCTCTCAACTCTACTCAGAAATCAGAGTGGTACAGAGCCAATATATTTATTGGAAATCCATTGATGATGTAAAATTTTCATTTGCTACATTAGTTTCCATCTCCTTGCCTCTCTCTTACTTATTCCCAGAAAGTAAAGTATAGTGGAAAAAGCAGTGAATTTGAAGACAGGAGTTCTGGCTTCAAATCTCAAATTTTTACTGAGAATTGGGGTATCTCTCAGTGTTGCTCTAATTTTTTTCTTTGGATTTGATATTTGATTTAACAACTTTGTGACTATGGGAATTTAATCTTCTTTAGACTTCTAGTTCCCTCAGGCATGACATAAAGGGTTTGAACTAGATAACCTCTTAAGACTCTTACAATTCTAAATCTATGATTTAAGACTATCAATTGATCCATCCATCCATCAATCCATTAGTATTTATGAAGCATGTAATAACATGCCGGATATTGAGGCAGGTCCTAGGGATATAAAGCTAAAAGTCAGAGTCCCAAACCTCAAGGAATTTATGTCCTAATAGGAAAGACAACATGCATATACATCAGTATGTACAAATACATATAAAACAAACATAAAAAAATATAGAAGGAGAGGAGAAACTAGGAGTAGATGAAAAAAGGGAAAATGTCTTATGTAGAACGTAGCTCCTCAACTGAGTCTTGAAAGAAACCAGAGATTTCAAGAGACGGAAATATAGTTCAGTCATTAGGTGTATAGGACAGCAAAGTAAGCCAGACTGAGTGGAGAGGAGTAAAAAAAGATTAGGAAAGGGACAGCTGGGGAGCACAGTGGATAAAGTACCAGATCTAGAATTAGGAGGATCTGGGTTCACATTTGGCCTCAGACACATCCTGTGTGTGTGACCCTGGGCAAGTCACCTAACTCCATTTGCCTAGCCCTCACCTTTCTGTCTTAAAACTGTTACTAAAACAGAAAGCAAGGGTTTTTGAATAAGGAAGAAAAAGATTATGAAGATGGGAAGAATTCCAGGTTCTAAAGTTTTAAATGCCAAATATGAGCATATATATGAGCCTAAAGAGGGAACCAGAGTATATATTTCTGTGTGTGTGTGTGTGTGTGTGTGTGTGTGTGTGTGTGTGTGTGTATGTACATACATAATGTTTTACCATACCATTTTGGTCATTATATATATATATTTTTTTTTCTTTCTTTTAGGGACATATTCATAGGACCAATGAATGGTTTTGCCTCAGCCTTGTCATTAATGGTATTGGTATTGGTGAAGTTATTAGGATTATTGGAAGTGTTGATGGTCTCAGCCCATGCCTTCTCAATTATTTCTAACTGCATATATGTTAAAATCTTCTAATTTGAGGGCAAGAGTTGGGGTCAAGAAAAACACTGTGACTCAGGCATTGAAAAGTCATTGAGAAAGTCATTGAGAAAGTAGAAAAGGATAATAGCCACTAGAATCTAGAGCAGTGATGGCGAACCTTTTAGAGGGGAGTGCCGGGCCCAGCCCTCACCCCACTCCCCAGATCTAGTGCTGTGCCTGCCCCACCCCCATGCTGGGTATGCCTATCTCCCACCCCCCTTATCCCACACAGAGGAAAGAGGAAGCACTCCCATTGGACTACTGGGAGGAGTGGTGGGTGAAGTGAGGAATGTCCTCAGTGATTGTAGAAAAGGGGAGGGCACAGTCTAAGCTCTCCTCTGCCCTCCAGCTCTGCTGCCTGTGAGCTCCAACCTTACCCCCTGTATGCTCCCATTGGCTGCTGGGCAGAGGAGAGGGTGATGTGAAAAAATGTCACTAGGAATGGTGGAGAGGGTGTTATGTAGAAATGGATGCATGGAATCCCTGCAAAGATACAGGGACAGCCTCACCCAGAATTTCAGGGGACCCCCCTGGAGAACTTTGGGTGAGGGGGCAGTTGAGAGGAGTTGGCAGTTGCTTTCTGGGGGTTGAAGTGAGCAGACACACTGCTTACTGCTCCAGTCTTAACTTGGGGGTTCACCTGAGTGGCCATTGTGGCATAAGCCAGTGTGGTTTCTACACAAGGGTTAGCCTGTTTAATAGGGTTGATCTTTATCAACTTCAATACAACAAATATTTAGTGATTAGAGAGTAAAAATATTCATTAATAGCAAGAAAGCCAGTTTTAGTTAAGTGCCCTTCATCCCCTCCTGTAGGGGGAAGGGCAGCTTCAACCTAACAGCTCAGGGTCACCTTTCTTTATCCAAATACCTTCATTAACCCCTCTAGTTTTCCTTTTTACTTCTTAATATAACCTTTACCTTCAATATCTGTGCCTGGAAATTATTTGGGGAAATACTCACAACTCAAGTCTGGTCATCTAGTTTGAATCCTGTCAGCTGCCAGTTTAAGAAGATCAGTTTTATCTCTGTCCTCAACAGTTATATAGCTAGCTTCTACTTATTCCTCTATCAGAGCTGTGAGGAATATAAATTAAAGAAAGGGAACATTATTGGGGTTAAGCCATAACAGAAACTTACCAGAAGAATCTTATCCAGTCTCCATTTCCAACTGAAGCAGTAACTGTTAGAGGGGGAAGGGTTTGAGATCCAGGAATGTTTAACCCCCTCCTTTCTCACTGAAGCCTGTCAATCAGTGTTTGTGTCTTGAAGGTCTATTGGCCTTGACACATTTATCTGCTTCTCCAAATTATCTGTTATTATCATCATAACAGTTTTGGCGAGCCAGCCAGGAGTTTTTACTATAGAACCTAGTGGAGAAGAGATATATGGCCAGCATGATCAATAGAGAAATTATTACTTTGGGGTGCTCTGGAGTTTTAATGTATAGGATTTGGTAGACTTGTGCCACATTTTGGTTTTTGTCACAGTTCCCCAATTTTTTAAAACAGTGATAGAACTTTATGACACTTACCTTTAGCTGACGATAACAGTGGGGGACGCCTTGGCTTATGTACCATCAGGGATAGCCATGACTGTAACTTGCTATAGGGCCTTAATGATTTTGAGGAAGGTACTGGCTTTCACATTTGGAAAGGCTGAAGTTACCAACCCGGTTATGGAACAGATGTTGGAACATATGAAGACACTGATAGAGATTAACAAACAGATTAGAGAAGGGAAGGAATTAGATGCCAAGACAATTATGCAATTGGAAATAATAGAAAACAGGGTCACAACAAAGAAGGGGGGTGAAATACAACAAGAGATTAAACATGACAACCCAGAAAAGCAAGAAGTTACAGGGGCAGAGGCAGCTCCTGTAACAATCCTTCCCATAAAAGACAGGACAATAGTGCAACCGGATGCTGGAATCATACACATCAAGGGCTACAAACCATTTACTGGAGGGGATTTAGAAATTTTAAAAAGGGGGTTCCCCCAGTTTTTCGTAAATCCACATAAGGCAATAAAAGAATTTAGGAATTAAGAATTGTGGCCTTGACACATTTATCTGCTTCTCCAAATTATCTGTTATTATCATCATAAAAAGGGGGAGGGGAGCAGCTCTGCCAGAGTCCTTCTGCCTTTCTAGTAACCAACTCTGGGGGCTGGGAGGGGTGGGGAGGAAGGGTAGGGTAGCCAAGTGCCCCCAGAGAGTTCTCTGTGTGACATCCTTGGCACCTGTGCCATAGGGTTACCATCCCTGATACTGAGTGATTGATAGGGAATAGAATGACCCTCAGAAGCTACTGGGTGATGTCAGCAGAGGGAGAATTTGAATGTGACAGTGGAGCATAAAGGAGTATTCTGATTCTGTCTCCAAGACTAGTGAGTTGGGGATTATGAAAGTATAACCAGTACTGGAAAGGATGGGCAAGAATCCACCGTTATCTGGGGTTGACAAGTCTCAATGAGAAGAAGAAGATGAAAGGAGTATAAAAGTAAGAAGTATAAAATGAAGAGATATTTGTAAATTAGTTATAAAGAAAATGCTCCAGAGAACACAATGGGAAGGATGAAGATAGGGACTGGGACATTTTGGGGGTAGGATTTAGGTGAATAGCGATGAGATATGGAATAACAAGAGTAGGAGTGGGGAGTTTGGTCTTTTGCAGTTTTGGATGATTTGGAAAGTGGAAGGGGTGGGAGTTTCCTAACCATATGGCATTGAGTCCAAGAAGAATATCAATGAATGAGAGGAGCTCTACGGATGAAAACAGTTAAACACTATATTCAAGATCTGACTGCCTGTCTCTCCTGTTCTGGGCCCTGAGGGGCTGTGACTCTACCAGAGCAGCAAGCTGAGTGGCCTGGTGTTCTGGGAATTGGAGTGGTGTACCAGAGGAAATTTCACTTTTTGTCTTTTTCTCCCCCTTTATTGAAAAGCTATTTGTTTGTTTATTTATTTTTTATCAGAACAGAACAACGCAAATTTATTTCAGATGTAACAGTAATTTTATATTAAATTGACAGGTTTTGAGGGCAACTAGATAGTACAGTGGATAGATAGAGAATTCCGTCTGGTGTCAGATAGACCTGGGTTCTCTTGCTTCAGACACTTTCTGACTGTGTGACCACAGGCAAGTTGCCTATTTACCTAGCCCTTGTGTCCTAGAGTTAATACAAGGGCAGAAGGTAAGAGTTTTTAAAAATTGAAACGTTTACTCCTGCACTAAGTAAATTCAGTGGCTTAAATATTTTTTGAAACATTCTTTATGAGAGAGCTTTTCTTTTGCCCATCAAACAGCATTGTTTTTTGGTATTTTTGTGCACAGACAATATATTCTTCTTTGTTTCAACCAGAGATCCAAGCTGCTGGGAAAATTGAGAACAGCTTTCTCCACAGAAAACTTCTTTTTTTTTTAAATGAAAAAATTTATTTAATTAATTTATTTAGAATATTTTCCCTTGGTTACAAGATTCATGTTCTTTCCCTTCCTCCCCTCCCCCATAGCCAATGAGTAATTACATTGGGTTTTACATATGTCATTAATCAAGACCTATTTCCATATTATTAATATTTGTATTAGGGTGATTGCTTAGAGTCTACATCCCCAATCATATCCCCATCAACCCACGTGATCAAGCAGTTGTTTTTGTTCCCCACAGAAAACTTCTATCAAAAATAAATGTTATGGGGCAGCTGGGTGGCTCAGTGGATTGAGAGCCAGGCCTAGAGACAGGAGGTCCTAGGTTCAAATCCGACCTCAGACACTTCCCAGCTGTGTGACCCTGGGCAAGTCACTTGACCCCCATTGCCTACCCTTACCACTCTTCCACCTATAAGTCAATACACAGAAGTTAAGGGTTTAAAATAAAAAAAAAAATAAATGTTATTATTTGCATAGATTTTATTTGCAATCTCTTCCCCCAGAAACTTTGTTAATTATGCTACTGTTTACAGTATAAACAAAGACATTTTTAAAAAGGTTACTCAAGTATTGAATTGGGGTTTTTCTTTCCCCTTGTATGATATGTTATGGTTCATAGTAATACAATAGTCTTTCAATAACTACTTTTAGGGACATATTCATAGGACTAATGAATGGTTTTAGAAATGGGAAGTAAGATGATCTCAGATTAGTCATATATATGTGTATATATCTATATCTCTAGGGGAGGGTGAGAGTGTGTGTGTGTATTACAACATATACTGAATTCTGAAAGCATACAAAAAAATTGAAATTCTCCAATCTAAATTTTAAAAAATTACTTTCCCCAATTACATGTAAAAACAATTTTTAACTTTTTAAAAATTCTATTCTCTCCTCTTTCCTTCACTTATGGGGAGGGAGGAATCTTAAGTAATCAGACATAGGTTTCATATGTGCAATAATGTTAAACATTTTTTCCATATTAGTCATTTTGTGGAAGAGAATTTGGACAGAAAATGAAGAAATAAAGTGAAATCTTGTATGTTCTGATCTGTATTCAGACTTCATCAGTTCTTTCTCTGTAGGCAGATGGCACTATTCACCATGAGACCCTGATTATCTTGGATCACTTTATTGCTAAGAAGAGCTAGATTATTCGCAATCTTTCATCATGTAATATTGCTGTTTTTAGTGTTTGCTCAATTCTGCTCATTTCACTTTGCATCAGTTTATGTAGATCTTTCCAGGGTTTTCTGAAACTCTCCCACTGGACTTTTCTTATAGCACAATAGTATTCCATTACAATCATAGGCAACAATTTGTTCAGCCACTCCGGAATTGATAGACATCCCCTCAATTTCCAATTCTTTTCTACCACAAAAACAGCCGCTATTTTTATACAAATAGACCTCCCCCCCCACCTTTTCCAATCTCTTTTGGATACAGTCCTACTAGTGTTATTGCTAGAACAAAGGGTTTACAGAGTTTTAAAGCCCTTTGGGTAGAGTTCCAAATTCCTCCCCCAAATGGTTGGATGTATAACCCCAACAGTGCATTAGTGCCCCAATTTTCCCATACCCCTTTCAATATTTATCATTTTCCTTTTCTGTCATATTAGCCAATCTGATAGGTGTGAGGTGATATCTCAGAGTAGTTTTAATTTGCACCAAATTTATTTTTTTTTAACTCAAGGGATCAGCCAGCTTTCTTTGTCATCATAATTTGAATTTGCCTACATATGATAATTAGGTCCTTTTCTTTTATGCACAGGTTAGCTTTAACTTACTTCAGAGTGTGGATCAGGAACTAATATGCAGATATTCAGTGTGGTCAATGACTGAAATCACTACACTCATGAAGGACCGCCTTTTTTGGGCAGCTTATTTAATTTTAACTCCCAAGATGATCTTAGATGAAGCAAATTATGGTTTCATAAAATCTCTCTTGAAAAGTAAGATGCTATGAAATGTGTGGCAAAGGACTTGTGGAATCTGTCACCCCTTCAAATATGTAAAAGTATAAAAATATAACTTGACCGCATCCTTAAAAAACAAAGGACAGACAATTCAAATCCTATGTAATACATTCCCAAGAGTCTAAATAATATTATTTCCATTGTTAGGCATCAACACTGGCAACTCTAAAAATTAAAATAGAGCATAGGATTATGAAAGGGAAGCATGAAATCATGTTATTTCTAATTTTCAATATTTTCTATAGCCCAGCACAAAAGTTATATGTTAGTCAACCAATCAATACTCTTTTTACATGCCATAAAATGAAATGACATAAAACCCATTAGGTGGGCAGAGGCAGTCATAATGACATTTGCATTAATACCTTCTCAGAGAAAAATTTTAAAGAGTAGAACTATGTTTAACAACTCCATTCCTTAATGTCTTGAAATGGAAACATGGCAGGCCCATGGTAAGCAAATTTGTGATGTTTCCTGATAGGTTTATGTTTAAAATATAGGATCCAGGTTTAGGAATCTGCATCAGCTGAATATTAAGGTGGAGGGTGAAGGGGGCAAATCATCTCATCTAGGCCTCATTTCAGGTTTGTTTTTTTTTCAGATGTTTTGAATAAAATCCTGAGCATTCCCTTAAAAGCCCAAGTACCTGCATCCAGGAAGACTGATACATATATATATATGGGTGTTCACTCAGTTGCCCACTAGGATCGACTAACCTTAAGGATTCTAAAAGTAGACAAGTTATTTGCAGAAAACAGGAGGAAAGTGGGTCATATGAAACCTTTTGAGTCAATCAAGGAACATAGCATTAGCTGGAATATAACAACAGCCTTAACATCTTATTGGGGTCAGGCAGGTGGCTAGTGGTTAGAGAGCCAGGCCTGGAGACAGAGGTCCTGGCTTCACATTTGGCCTCAGACACTTCCTAGCTGTGTGACTCTAAGCAAGTCATTTAACCCCAATTGCTCTCCTGCCTTGGAACAGCTACTTGATTCTAAGAAAGTAAGGATTTAAATCAAAACAAAACTTCTTGCCAGGCTACACACACACCAAAAATAATTAATGCCACTAGAAACAATCAGAAGCAGGTAGGATAAGCCTGCAAGACAACAAATCCACTCATCAGTAAAAACAGAGATTAACTCAAAAATATGGAGGCCAAAGGCATAATAACACTTTTCATTCTTTTCAAGGATTAAGAATTTCAAGATCAAGGTTAATACTTCTTTAACAGGGCTCAAACTCTTGAGAAATATCTCAGAAGGGTTGAAAAGTGGAATGAAAGGCACTGTTTCAGAGGATTAAGTATCCCACAAAATTTTTTTTTTTAAAAAAAAACCTAAGCATCAGAAACATACAAAACTTTGAATTGGAAGACAAGATATTTGCTATTTTTCCTAGGGTAGGGGAGGAGAAGAGAGAAAGACACAAATGATTTGTTAATCTGTCCTTCTTTGTGAAAGCAGGACATAAAAATCACTCAAAAGTAAATCTGAAATTATGACATTCAATTTTTTTTAGGACTGCCTATCCCCTCCAGCCTTAAAACTAAAGAGATAAAACATTTCTTCCACACCTTCCCCATTTCACCCTCACAAAAAAACAAACAAAAACAATCAAACCAAAAACCCAAACAAGATTGTTTTTACAATCCTTGGAAGAAGTATTAAAATTATTGAGGGAAAGAAACAAAGGAAAGGAAAAGAAATGAAGTTAAAGTGGGGTAAAGGAGTTTCTCAAAGGGAGAGGGAAGAGAAATCAAAAGGCCTCGCTTTTATTTAGCGACAAGCAAATGCAAGAAAGTTAATTCATAATTTATTCAGTTGTTCGTCTTTTGCACAGCTGATTTCTGGCCGAGAGAAGGAACTTTGAGACTTTCTGCCGCCCCTGAGCATCTGCCAGCTCTACCCTCTCGTAAGAGTTTCCCTTTCTCTCAAGGTCAAATTTCCTGTAGAAGTTAATTACTGACTCATTGTTGATCCGGAAATGCAGACAATGTCAAAAGTACCATTATGGCCCAGCTAGGTGGGTTCAGATTTGGCTTCAGACTCTTCCTCCCTGGGTGACCCCGGGCCAGTCAGTAAACTCCAATTGCCTAGCCCTTAGTTCTTCTGCCTTGGAACCTATATTCAGTAACAACTCGAAAACCGGAGGTAAGGGCTTAAAAATAGTGCCATCTTTTCACACACAAAGTTTAAGCAGCCTAGGGTCGTGAAGTAGAATCTCCTCTGATTCTGTGAATCTGCATTTGGTTGCGACTGCAATAGCAAGTTTCGTTAGCTTGCCAACCTCCAGCACAACCCTTGAAGAACTTGTCATTGTAGTTGATTGGGAAAATGACCTGTTTTAACCTGTCAACTGTATGATGTTAGGTGAATTCTCGCCTCGCAGCTCAATTACCGCTACCTTTCATCATCCCCGCCCGTCTCGTCACTCCAGACAGCCGATCCTTCCCGTAGTCACCGAAGGGCCCAGAGCAGGGGAGGGACCCTTCTTCATGCACCAGACTTGGCCTCTCCAGCCCGCGCCTCCACCGTCTCGGTGCTGCAGACTAAGCCTGGTTCTCCCGGGACCGCAGCTGCCCGGGAACATGGCCTGGGGTAGGGGCTGCCACAGCTCCTCCATTTGTGCATACTGGGCAGCGGGCAGCGCTCCAGCCTGCCTGCCTGCCTGCCTGCCTGCCTGCCTGCCTGCCGGCCTGCGCGCCGGCGGCGCCAGCTAGCCAGCCGATCCAAACTATTTAAAAGGAGTTTTATTTGTTTTTCTTTCTTTATTTTTTCTTTTTAAGAAAAATTTCCTATGGTTACACAATTCATGCTCTCTTCCTCCCTTTCCCTGTCCCCCCCACTTCCCGGAGGTGACAGGCAATTCCAGTGGGTTATACATATATTATCGGTCAAAACCCATTTCCATTTTATTTGTTTTTGTAAAAATCTTTAAAAACGAGTTTTAAAGCACAATATGTATTTTGTAAGATCATTATTATTCCAAAATGTTTTAATTTCTACCCAGAGAACCCCTCTGTCTACTTATCCTAATATTCAAATTGTCTTCTTCTCAAAATTATGAAATTAGGAGATGAAAATGCCTTAAGCTCTATTTTAAAAAATGAAGCGATTTAGCTCCATCTAAACTCTAAACTTCTTTCTCTCTCTGCCTCAGCAGCTTTCATACCCATTTTGACTTCGTCTTCCTCCACCGCCTTTTCCACCGGCTTCATGATTATTTCTTCGCAGCACTTTTCAAATACAGAAAGGTTTCCTGGAATTTTTTGTGCGTGTGTATAAATAAAATCTTAGATTTATTTTAAAATATCTCATATTTATTTTATTCTCATTTTCAGCGAGACCTCCGAACCGTTCTATTCTGATTCTTTGGGCATTGCGATTGATTGATATCATCTTTAACTTAAGGCTTATCCCTTCTCTTGAAGTTTATTGCATTCCTCAAATACTAAGCGTCTATACTGTTGGACATCCTCCTGCTTTGTATTTATTTTCAGTTGAGTTGTGGCAAGTTTTTCTTTCGCAATAAGAGCTAGTCCTTTCAAAGAGATTTCCTATATCTTCAGTTCCTTTCTTTCTGTTTGACCACTTTCAATCTAGTCCTCCAGAGAGTGATTCTCTTTCAAGATATTACGTTATTTTGTCCATGTTTTCTGCAAGTTCTTGCATTTTTTTCAACGTAATTGTAGCTCCATTCGGAACACAAGCGTCTCAGTTGCGTCTCTACACCTTCGTATTACTCTCTCTTTCATTTTCTCTTTATCATTTTTTAACTTCTCAAGAAAGTCCACAATTTACACCCTCCTCCAACCTCCTCTGTTCTTCTTTCAAAGTAACCAGTGACAATTTTAATCAATTCAAATGTTTAGTTTTCTCAAAAAAAGGTCTAACTTCTGGGAAATTGTTTCTTGCATTATTTATTTATTTACTTTTAACGAAACTTGTTCAGTTTTTTGTTTTGTTTTGTTTTGTTTTGTTGGAGCTCCTGAATGTCATATGAGTTACTTGAATTCCGTTTAACCCTCAACTGGGACAGAGTCAAGTTTCTCCATTTCAATTCAAGCAGTTATTGGACACCTACTGTGTTCTCAACATTGGTCTAAAAGCTGGCAACACAGAGACAAAAATGAAACAATTCCTTGAAAGGAAGGAATTCATTCCTTGTGTAGCTTACATTCTACTGGGCTTCTTGCTGCTCTCTGAACACATCTGTTCTGGGATGAGCCTGACTCAGGCAGCCTCCTTGTGTTATAGGCATGGCCCTAAAATGTTTGACCTTGAGATGAAAGAAGACATTCCCAAGTCAGTGAACAAAAAAGGAGGTTGGTTTTTTCCTAACCTGGCAAGGATGGACAACAAGGATACAGTGGCATTCGCTTCTCTATGCGTAGTCTCCCTTAGCTTTATCTAGAAGCTCATCTGGTCAGTCAGTCATTAAAGGTATGTGGCTCAAGTGGTCTCAGGCTCCCATCACTGGGACCTTTAATGTCCCCCAAATGGAAAGCTGGACCAGTCAGGTTAGGGGTAGGGAGGAAGGAAGGTGTGCCAAAGAAGTCAGGGAAGCTACGTCAGGAAACCACTGGTCCTATCATATCCTATTAATTGATGCTTGATGTTGGCATGAAATGAGACACTCATAGAACATCCAAAAGTTAACAAAGAGAGATGTTTAATACTGGAATGAAATGAGTTATTGGTAGGCCATTCAACAGTAAGCAAAAGGAGATTTTACTCAGTCACAGCAAAAGACACTTAAAGATGATTCAGTGGGGTGAGACTTCCTAGCCTGAATGGTCTGTTAGGTCTGCCAGCTGAGCATCAGAGAGTGCTCAAAGTTCCTGGTGGCTGTTGTGTTCTCTGACATCTAAGAAATAATGTCAGTGGCTTGACCTTTAGTCCCTAGAGATGATTTAATATCTTTTAAGGAAAAAACTAGCTTGGCTTTGCATGGAGAAGAGAATGCTTCCACAATATCTTATGTTTTTCTTTCTCTGTACCTTTGGCCACATTTCCCCATATGTAAAGCCTTGTCTTCTATTCCTTCAGAGTCCTGACTGACAGATAAGCATTTCCTTTCCTTTGGCCCCCTCTTTAAAAAGTTTGCCCATCACTGGTCTGTAATATAGGTAGTATCCACTAGAAGAGAAGTAGTGTGGCATAGTGAATGGAATGCCGAATTTAAGAGTCAGCAATACTGAGGTTCAAATTCCACCTCAGATACCATGTGACCTTGGGCAAGTCATTTAATTTCTCTAAGCCTTAATTTTATCATCTGTAAAATTAGAGTCTTGGACTTCCAAGATGGTTTCAGGCTCTAAATGTATGATGCTAAAAATCTCATGATATACTCAGTGTATAAAGCCTTCTTATATTTAATTAAATTTATCACCAAATGGCAGTGGGTAAATAAAAAAAAATTGGTAGCACTAGATCCCAATGAGTGTCAATAATCTCCTGAAGTGGTTGCATTATTTGAATTCACATTACATATTTCCATTGGGCTGGAGCCAATGGTCATATTTACAATTTACACAATTACAATTTCAAATAGTACCAACTTGAATACATATAACCACTTCAGGGAAATTGTTATTCATACTCACTAGAACCAAGCTATAAAATTATGAGATCGAAGGCAAATATGAACTTTTTTAGTGACATAAACATTTCCTTCTTATCTTCTAAATTGTTTGGAATCTCTAATTTTCAGATGTGTTAGTGAAAAGGAAATTGCATTCATATAGTACTCACCTTCCCAACAACCTTGAGAGGAAGAAAGGACAAATATTATTATTATTATTAATTATTATTATTAACTACACCCCATTCTGAGATAAGGAAACTGAAGTTGATAGTGTCTTGTTCATGGTCTACCACAGTGTGCAAGGTAAGATCCAGGATTTAATTTAGGTGAACTGATTTCTAATTCAGCCTTTTTTTTTAGTGTTCTACACTATACTGCCTTTCTAAAATATAAAGGAATTTAGTCATAATCTCATTCAAAATTTATATCCCAGAATTTCAGAATCAGAAAACAACTTATTTCAACAGAGAACACAAACCCCATTTATTATCCCTAATAAGTGGCCATCCAGTCTCTGCCTTAAACATCTCCAGTGATAGGGAACTCAGTTTTCAAGTATTTACAAAATTGCATTTATCATGTTTTCCCCAAACCCACCTCTTTGAAACTTCCTTATTCTGTCCAGAGCACAATCATCTTCTTAGTCATCCAGATTCATTATCTTGGTACCATCCTTGATTACTCATTCTCGACTCATACAAACAATTAAATGCTAAATCCTGTTGTTCCTAACTACCTGACTGAAATATTAGCTTCCCAATGGGCCTCTCTGTCTCAAAATTTTTTGCACTAATCTGTCTTCCATATAGCTGACAAAATGATTTTCCTAAGGCTTAGGCCTGATTATGTTGTTAGTCTCCTACTCAATAAACTCTAATGACTCCCTATTGCCTTGGTGATCAATATAAGACCTCCGTTTTAGCTTTATACACCTTCACAACCTGGCTCCAGTCTACCTTTCAAACTTTATTACATATTACTCCCTTTTTTTGTACTGGTCAGTAGTTTTTCAGTTGAGTTTGAATCTTTGTGACTTCATTTGAGGTTTTCTTGGCCAAGATACTGAAGTGGTTTTCCATTTTCTTCTCTAGTTCATTTTCCAGATGAGAAGACTGACCCAAACAGAGTTAAGTGATATGCTCAGGGTTATACAACTACCAAGTATCCAGCCAAACTGACTATCTTGCTTTTTATCAATATGGCACTCAATCTTCCATCTCCTCACCTTTGTATTGGCTTTTTCCCATGCCTAGAATTCAATCCCACTTTATTTTTACTTCCTTCAGAACTCTGCTCAAGTGACACATTGTACATGGAGCCTTTCCTGATCCCCTCAAATTCTACTTGTCCCTTCAAAAATTTCCTGGTATATATTTTATGTTTGATTGTCACTATAAAAACTTGTGATCCCACATTATTTACATGCATAGCTTCTTTTATTTTTTTCCTGACATAATGAAAGCTCTTTAAGGACAGAAACGGTTTCATTTTTGTCTTTTTCTTTCCAGCATCTATGCCTTGTACATAACAGGTCCTGAATTAATGCTTTTTAATTGACTCTTAAAGTAGTACATTCCACTTTGGGGCAGATCAGATATTTAGGGATATTTTCTTTTTATTACCAACTCAAAACTTACCTTACTGCAACTCATTGGCTGTTGCTCACCTTCCTTTTTCTTCCTGAAAAACATTTTAAAAATCTAATTTATCTTCACTATGACAATCCTTCTAGAATGTGGATACAGTGATTAGGTTGATGAATAGTGCCAGAGACCATGTGCTTCCAAGTCTCCTCTTTTCTATGCTAACCATCTCCAGTTCCTCCAACCTGCATCTTATATTGTATACTTTTTATCATATTATGACTGACTTCTGGCTCATTCAGAAAGCAATGAGCTCATTCTGTCATGTGCATCATTTCTAAACGGTAAGGCTCCAGTCATCTTCTTATGACAAACAGCTTGGTGGTAACATGTCTAATCCAGTTTGAAAAATAGGTTGCAGCTAGATTGTGAGGGGCTGGTCTCAGGTGTCTGGATTCTATCCTAAAGAATCTACAGGCAACAAGAAATCCCTGAAGGTGACCTGCCTTTGTGTTGAGGCGTATAATTTCACAGAAAACATGGTAGACAAAGGAAACTTAGTTTAATCTATAGTGTTCCTTTTTTAAAGTAGCCCAGTAC
This sequence comes from Gracilinanus agilis, assembly GCF_016433145.1. Taxonomy (NCBI): domain Eukaryota; kingdom Metazoa; phylum Chordata; class Mammalia; order Didelphimorphia; family Didelphidae; genus Gracilinanus; species Gracilinanus agilis. The sequence goes on along the minus strand of NC_058130.1, from coordinate 245,777,349 downwards.
AGTGATTGTGAGAGCTTTACTTCAGAGTTGTTGAATAACTTAGGCATATTATTATTGAAATATTATTAAATATTAGGCATATGTTATTTTTTAAACCCTTACTTTATATCCTAGAATCAATACTGTGTATTGGTCCTAAGGCAGAAGAGTGGTAAGGGCTAGGCAATGGGGGTTAAGTGACCTGTCCAGGGTCACACAGAGTCATACAGCTAGGAAGTATCTGAGGTCAGATCTGAACCCAGGACCTCCTGTCTCTGGACCTGACTCTCAATCCACTGAGCCACCTAGCTGCACTCTAGGCATATACTCAAATGGTTAATAAATAAGATCACATACATATGAGAGTTTTAAAATGTCAGATATTATAACTACAATCTAATTCAACAGGTATTTGTTGAATACCTGTTATGTGCAAAGCAAGTCATAGAATCGTAAATTTAGAACTGAAAGGAAAACCAGAAATTCAGTCTTTCTCAACAAATACTCATCTAGTACAATTTCTAGTTATTTTACAAGGAAGTGCCAATAAATAAGCCAGAGGGTAAACAAGACCTACAGGAAAGTATGAAATATAAAACCAGTATCCTTTATGAATACAAATTCAAAGCTAAAGGTCCTTTAAGGAACAACACTGAGATTGCTATACTTTAATATTAACAGAAGATAGGGCACATAAGTAGCTTTCTAATACTTAGGGCAGGAATTCTGTTCCTGTTTGATTTGGGGTTTGCTAAACTGTACCTTTCTGGGCCAAAGACTGGAAGATCATATTGACAAAATTGTGTATTTTTGCCAAATAACATAAAAATCACAGTATAAACCTCAGTTTTTTTCTTGTCTGTATTCATAGGGACTGTGGTCAAAATCTTGAGGTGATTTTGGATAACGGCTCTTGTCTGACTCATTTGTCCTCAGTCAGATTGATAACGAGAACTTCAAAAGGCATTCGGGTCTAAATTTTCAGTTATCTAGGTATTAACCTGATCCTGATAAAATTTAACATCAAATTAGGAAGATATTTAATTAAAATAGAAACAAATAGCAAAATCATAGGGAAACAACCTCACACCCCCTCTAGAGTACATAAAAGCCTATCATCATGGGCTAAAATGATAAAAAGGCAAAATGACAAATGTTCTGAGGGGATGTGGAAAAATGGGAATACTGTTGGTGAAACTGTGAACTGATCCAATCATTTTGGAGAATAATTTGGAATTATACTTGAAGAGGTATAAGACAGTTTATATATTTTGACCCAGCAATGCCACTATTAGGTTTATTTCCCAGAATGATAGAGGGAAAAGAACCTATATGTTCTGAAATATTTATAGCAGTTTTCTGTGCTGGCAACGGATTAGAAATTGAAGAGATGTCCATCAGTTGGGGAACGGTTAAACAAATTGTGGCATATGATTGTGATGGAATACTACTGTGTTATAAGAAATGACAGGTTAATTTTGGGTAAACCTGTAAAGACCTACCTAAAACTATGAAGAGTGAAATAAGTAGAACTAAGAGAACATTATATTCAGCAACAGAAATATTGTTTTAAGAATGACTTGTGTATGTCTATTTTTAGAGGAAGAACTGATAAGTAGAAGTTAAGGCATAGCTATATATTTCCATCTCTCTTTTTTTCCAAATGATGTCTTTTGTAATGAGAGGAAGAGGGGGAGAGAGTGAGTTAACTGGATATATTAATGTTTTAAATGTTAGAAACAAATAAAAAACTCATCTTCTCCTTCCTCCCCAGAATGGTTCCAGACAGCTTTCAGTATCTGTAGGACTCACAGCTCCTGTATAAACAGAACTTTAAGCCTTTGGTATATTTGTTCACCAGTTCCTCCTGCCTTTGTCTGCCACCAGCTTTCTTGTTCATCTACAAGATGTCAGCCCTCCTTGCCTCTGGCACCATTAATGGACCTGGTCATCATTGTCTCCATGCTTTCCTTCATGATCTCTATTTCTTTATGGTCATGGTCATCAACCCCCAGAAAGAAGCAGGTATAGATTTAGTAGTGAGATCATTAGTTCAAAACATATGAAGAATTTTGTAGCATTTATTACATATTGTCAGATTGTTTTCCGGAAAAGTTTGTACCAGTTCTTATCTCCCACAGACAGTGTGTCCGTTTTTTCTACAGCTGGTCCCAAGGTGAATTCAGCAAATTCAATTCAACAAACATTATACCCTTGTCAAATGTAATACATTGTCTTAGAGGTTGGAGACACAAATGAAAATCAGAACAAAACAGAAATTCCTGTCCTCAAGACCTCTCTAAACCTCAATTTGCTCTTTCACAGACCGAGATTGATGCATTACCTTTATAGTTATAACTCACAGTTGTGAGGATCAAACAGGAATGTGTGGGAATCTATTTGGAAACTTTTCTTAAAAAGAAAAACACCTTACCTTCCAATGTATAATTGATACTAAGTACCAGTTCCAAAGCAGAAGAGTAGTAAGGGCTAGGCAATTGAGGTTAAGTGCCTTGCCCAGAGTCACATATCTAGGAAATGTCTGAAGCTAGATTTGAACCTAGGACTTCCTGTCACCAGGCCTGGCTCTCAATCTACTCAACCACTAAGTTGTCCCCACTTTTTGGAAACTTTAAAGCAACATACAAATATTAATGATTATTGTTATCACCACTATTACTGGAAAAAAGTTTTCAAAAAAAACTTACAAGTCATGAATAACATAAGATACAGGGGGCACAATGATATAAACTTTTCTTTTACAAGATAGTTTCCTCCCAGACTAAGGAACAGAAGAAAATACAACCTACTAGCAGGGGAGAAATGGTATTTTTTAAATCCTTTTTTACCATTTACTTAAGCCTTATTTTCATACCAGGAAGCACTAGAAGATTGTGGGGTGGAGCATATCTAAGATAGGAAAAAGATGTAAGTTTTGCCTATTTTCCTCTAGCCATACTCCTATTTTCAGAGAGAGAAAGAGAGCCCCATTCCTTATATAAATTTCTAGGATGATTATTTTGTAGTAAACCAGTAATAAAAGGTAGGGTGTTTTAGTGGGGAGAGGATGTGTAACCTTGAATTCTTATCTTGCATCTAATACACACTTACTAGACAGATGACTAAGAGCAAATCACTTAGCCTCTCATTACCTTAGGCAACTCTAAAATTATAAATTACAGATGAGTTGATGATGTGCGTCAATGGTTTTGTTTCCACATCAGAAACTCTGACATATACAAAAATTACAGGGCCTTAATGGAAACAAAGAGAATAAAAAACACTTTTCAAGACTGATTTTCATATCTATTGAGATGATCATATGGTTTGGGATGATTTTGGTTTTTAATATGATTATTTTGATTATTTTTCTAATGTTGAGCCATCCTTGCATTTCTGGTATAAACATCACTTGGTCATAATGAATGATATTTTGGATAAATTGCTATAGTCCAACGGGATTTTCTTGGAAAAAAAAACAACCAACACAGTAAATTTGAGAAAAAGGAGAGGACACTTCAATGCAAATAATTTCAACTGGACAACTCGCAAAAATAAAGCAAGTGACTGAAAGGCATCTAGACTGGAAATCACCCAGACCTGACTTCTGGTCTCAGATCTACCAGATGGCACTTCTAAAGACATCACTTCTTTGGGGCTCACTTTTATCTGTGGAAGAAAACTTGTTATAGAAGAATGGGTAAGAAAAATTTGTTTCCCTCCTACTCCCCACCCCTTTTTTTTGTAGAGGTGGGGAACTTATTCGTGTGGAAAACTGAAAATTCTATTGGATTGTCATGTGGGTTAATCTTCCCCAACACTCTGCATCTCTATCTTTTTCTGTATCCGTCAGTATCTTTCCCTGTCTCTGTATCTGTGCAGTCCCTTCCTTCCAGCTGAAACTCTCCAAGTAGAGAAGGGGGGAATTTATTTGGAAATGAAAGCAATGCAAATATATATATTTACATATAATTTACTTAATATCAATATATTTTAATTTGGAGGAAAAAAAAGCCAAGGAGATTGGAACATATGAATTCAAAGATGTGCTACTTTTTTGATATTAAAGTCAATGCCTTTCTCCTATGACTAGCACCTCCCTAAGAATGTCTTAAGTCCGTTGAGATCCCTAGCTGAGGTCCTCCAGCTGGCTAACTGGAAGTCCTCCAGATTTCCTTTACACCATTCTAATAGACCCCACACAGAGGTGCTGGGGCAGGGGAAGAGTCTGTTGACTTCTCAGAAGTCCCTAATGCTGAGTACTCAGTAGGGAATTGGTTTCAATTACAGGAACAGAAGACAAAAGTGGTGTTTGTTTTTTATAGCCACCCCATGCTTGATTGGGAGACATATTTGTGTGCCTAGCACACAGAGCCTGAATTGAAGTGATGCTGCAGAGTATGAGGTGAGGAGAGGGATATCTTGGAAAAGAAATAGAACTGTGCACTTGATTAAAATGCAAAAGAGGAGGGAGGTTAAGAAAGTTTAAGGCTTCTTGAACTTTTTGGTCATGGTGACTCATCTGCATGTGTTTTTAATTTAAGAGATCGGCACTTTGTTCTGTAAATTATACTTTTAAAGAATTCCTGGAAATTTGGGGAACACTGAGAAGAGATGACTGGTCCAACAAGTATGAGCCAAGGGGGCAGCTGGGTAGCTCAGTGGATTGAGAGCCAGGCCTAGAGATGGGAGGTCCTAGGTTCAAATCTGACCTCAGACACTTCCCAGCTGGTGATCTTGGGCAAGTCACTTGTCCCCCACTGCCTACCCTTACCACTCTTCTGCCTTGGAGCCAATACTCAATATTGACTCCAAGACGGAAGGTAAGGGTTTAAAAAAAAAGTATGAGCCAAAGCAGGAATTTGAACCAAGTCCTCCTGATTCTGTGGCTAACTACACCAAACTGCCTCTCTTGTCCCAAAGAGTACAACATCTTCCACCTATCATTTAAAACATTTAAAGCCTTCCACAATCAGGATATTAGGTAATTTTCTGGTCTTTCTTCATATTTTCCCCCTTCATGCAATCTCTTTTCCAGATAAATGAGTCTGCTAGCTGTTCCATCAGTAATGTTACAATTCTTGTCTCAGTGGTTTACACAAGTTGTTCCTCTTGCCTACAATGCAGTCCCTCTTCACCTAACACTCCTAGAATCTCTTGTTATCTAGTTATATCTGACTCTTTGTGACACCATTTGGGGTTTTCTTGAAGGCAATAGATTTCCTTCCCCAGCTCATTTTACAGATGAGGAAACTAAGGAAAACAGGATTAAGTGACTTGTCCAGGATCATATAGCTAGTTAGTGTCTAAAGCCAGATCAGAACTCAAGAAGATGAGTCTTTCGGTCTTCAGGCCTAGCCCTCTAACCACTGGGAAGCCTAGCAGCCTCCTAAAATTCCTACCTGCTTTCAAAGCACAGTTCAGATATCACAGACTACACATTTTTAAGTGTCCCCAGCTATTGGCATTTTCTGTCTCTTGAAATTATTTTGTTAATATTTTGTATTTTCTTACTTAAGAATTGTATTCCAATAGAAGATAAACCTTTTCAGGACAGGGCTGTGATTTTTGTCTTGAACAGAATAGGCACTTAAGAAATGTTTAAAATAACTGAAGGACCAAGCCCCTCATCTTTCTATCTTCTCCAGGATCTAGTAAACCATAGATATTAATAAATACCAAGTAAATATGAATGCAAAGAGAGGACTGATTTTTGTGACTCCCTTTGCAAGGAAACCCTAACAAATGATTCAAATGAGAAAGACATGGAAATATATTTATATTTATATATAATACATTCATATTTTCTCTCTGTCTCCTTCTCTTCCTCCCTAAATCCATATATACCTGTACACACCTCTAAATTGGAGCCATAACATAATGAGTATCCGCTGATGTATGAATGACTGACTTCTGTTTCAGGGCTTCAGAGAGAAGCAAGTTTATTTAATAACTATGCAAAAGCAAGGCAATATAATGAAGCTGCTCCTGGGAAGACGGAGCGCAGGCAGCTCATTGCAAATTTTCAATCTTCCAGCTTTTTAGCAAGCCTTCTAAGTTTATGGAGTACACCGTAATCTGCAAAAGAAGAGAAAACTCCATAAGATTAGTGGCCAAATGACATTCTTTATGCCGTCCCTAGTTCTTGGAAATTCCGAAAAGTGCCACAGAGAACTGGCTTTCATTTAAAGCACACAGCCTTATTTCTGCCTGCCAGGAGCTGCACCCCTCCTCCCCCCACCAAGGATTTAAAAACATCAACTTCGTTAAACCTACAGACTACATGTCTACCTGTGTGTACTCATATATATAGACATCTGGCTGAGTCTCCTTCTCTTGATTATCACCAACTTATCTTGTATGCACCATATTTGTGTAAAGTTGTTTGGATTGTTATTTCCCTCATTAATTAGACCAGGAGCTCCTCGAAAGTCAGAATTTTATTTTATTTTATTTTAGTATTCTCAGCGCTTAGTACCCTGCTTGGCACAATAGGAGGCGCTTAATAAGTGTGTTGATCAAAGTCGTTCCTGAACAAGACCCAAAGAACATGCCGCTGCTCTGAAGTTCGTCTCCCCTGCCTGCACCTCCCCCACCATACCCTTTGCTATAGCGAGAAGACCCGTTTCTAACAGAGCCCACAGCGCCTCTAACTGCAGCCCTCACAGAGCCCGGAGCAGCCGCGCGTCCCTCAGTTGGATAGGGGTCCCCTATCGATTTGTGGATTCCCCGCCCCCAACGCTTAATTTCCCCCGACCATTGCGGGGAGGGGGGGGGGTACGGAGAGGGGGAGTGGGCAAAAACCCAAGGAGACAATTAGAAACCAGGGGAAAAGCTGGACGAAGTTCTTTTCAGCTTTACAAAAGGTGCTGGCTCTGCTACAAGATCCCTTTCTATGACTGCAAAGAGCGCAGGATCTATCTGAGCATCTCCATCCATAGCTTTCCAAGGAAAAGGCACGGGTGAATGAAGGGGTTCTCCCAGAGCCTACTGTTTCTACAAAATTGTGGGTTGGGGGTAGGGAAGACGTAGGACAGACTGGTGAGGACGTTAGTCCCCCGAAGCCGATGTGCTGCTCTTTAATAGTCTTAGAGCGCTGCCCCGTGGACCTGTGGAAGTTACCAGATTTGTCCGCTCTAACAAAGTCTGTCTTGCTCTAAGACTGCATTTGAACCCTGGTCTTTTTGACCCAGACGTGGTTCTTTCTCGACTGTGTGTGGAGTGAGAAACGCGTGTGTTATTCTCAAGGTAATATCTTCAAAATGAATACAGCTAGGATCCTCGGATCGCCTCACCCACCCCCAATACAGAATACAAGGGGAGGGAGACAGAAACAACTTAGTCTTTATTATCAGAAGCAACCAACGTCTCTACTATAGAAGGTGTTTTAGGATGAGTCCTTTAAGTTTATACTCTAAAATGTTCACGTTTGCCCTACTCCACGTACCATACTAGAACCTCTAACTGAACCCCGACCAGCGTTGCAACAATCTGCGTGGTTATGTAAATTAGAACCTCTAACTGACAAAAGGGTGTTCTAACGGAATTCTGTGGAAGTTAGAGAGGGGGTTCCAACAGGGGACCGAGCAGCTCAAGGGTGTGTAGGATTTCCCCGAGGTTTTTCCCTCTTTCTCTCAGTAAAAATGCATTGTGATGGACGGCTTCACGGTCTCTTGAATAGTGGCTAGCCCGTCATTGCACACAACTGCGCCCCATAACCTCTAAAAACACCGTCTTCATTATGTCTGCTTTGAGCTCCCCCTGCCCATGTGGGGTGCTCTAAAGAACACCGTGCCTGCTGGGGAGCCTTTACAGCCGCTGCGGTGCTCAGAGGCGGTACACTCACGAAGGACGGAGATGTGCGGATGCTCAACGTTCAAAACAAAAACAGGAGTTACTTTGTAGAATGGATCCCCAGCAACCCAAAACGGCCGTTTGTAACGTCCCACCTCGGGGCCTGAAGATGTCTGCCCCCTGCATTAGTAACAGTGTCATCCAAAAGCCTGTTAAGTGCATTTCTGAGCAGTTTCCGGCCATGTTTCGAAGAAAGGCTTTCCCACACCGGTATACTGGAAAGGGCATGGATGAAACGGAATTCACTGAAGCAGAAAGCACCTTGAATGATTTGGTTGCTGAGTATCAGCATTATCAGGATGCCACGGCTGAGGAGGGGGCTGAAGAGGAGGTGGAGCAAACTTGTGCATCAGTTACTCTGTAAATTATGTTGAAAGCATCATGAACTCGTTTTATTCACTCACAAACTTGTTTTCTGAAATTCATGTCTCACTGTGATCTGCACTTGTCATTTCCCTGTTCTTTGACATCAACTGCTGTACAGATAACACCATTTTTCAATTTAAAAAAGGGGTTTGAAGGGGTTTTTTGCAGGAGTACAGTGCTGGACCTGAAGTCAGGGAAACTTTTGTTCCAAACTGGATGGAGACACTTAGAAATATATAACCATGAGCAAATCACTTCTTTCAAACTGTTTTCTAATTTGTAAAATCGGGATAATTGAACCTACCTCCCTGGGTGTTGTGAAAAACAAATGATATTTGCAAAGTGCTTTGCAAACTTTAAAGACTTAGAATAAACGGTAGCTATCACACTTAACTTAATGTTCCTAAGGGAGGGGAAAAGCAATGGCAGAGGTTCCGTACACGATCATTTTTCATTTTGTTCTCACCTGGAAGATCCTATTCGACCTTCTGGACCGCCGAATTCAGTCGTCCCTCACCACCTCGCGCAGGTATGTGACCACGAGGTGGTGTCCCTCTTCCTCGGCTAGGTCCACAGGGAGGCGACCCAGGGAGTCCCTGACATCCAACCGTGCCCCTGCCCGGTGGAGCAGCATCAGAGTATCCAGGAAACCCTCCCGGGCAGCGTCGTGGACTGGAAGAGTGAGGGTCGTCGGGTCTGGGGTGTTGGGTTCTGCTCCATACTGCAGCAGGATCGCTGCCAGGCGCACACTGCCCATCATCATGACCTAGAGGACAAATGGCAGGGTTGGACACATTCACAAAGCAAGCCTGGGACACTTCCTAGGATAAGAGCAAAAATGGAGACACATGTTCTATTCATCTCTGTATTCCCAGCACCTAACAGTCAGTAGTACAAAGAAGGTGCTTAATGTGTTTTGCTTTTTTAAAAGTTAAATTTAATTTAGTATTGGGGAGAGGCAGAGCATAATAACTCTTAAGTTTGTATGGGAGAAAATTGAAAGAAGTAGTACTAGAATATAGAAACGGCAGAGAGAAAGTAAACTTTAGGAAAGAAATTGGGTAGTGATCTAGGCATGGAGGTATGCTTTCATTTTTGTAGTCCATCACACGGATAGAGCTGGAAGTGTATTTGCCTAAGGTATAGTTTACGGTTGGGTACAAAGGCTGCATTTAATTTTAATTTTTATGTGATAATGCCCTCTGAGTTGCCCAGACAATAGTATCACCCGATAAGACCTCATGGATCAGTTCCAATTAGAGTTGCTGAAAGGAGTACACTTCTGTGACATCACAGAATTATTAAAGTGGTAAAGAACTGACCCCAGGATCTTACCACACTCACAAGATCTGAAAGGTGTAGGGCTCTTGAAAATAGATCGCACTATTGGGAATTTGAGGAATCTAGACTTGCAGATTGAATTAAGTTCAGTTCAAAACTTAGTGAAAAGAACCACAGTTCCAGAACAAAAACTATTTATCTGTGTGATCTAATATAATTCAGATTATTTCTCAGGGCTCCAGTTTCCTAGCTGTGAGTGAAATGGAGGACTTCTAACATCTCTTCCAGCTCTGAACCAATGATTCTAACCTGAAACTCATCTCAAGGATGTTTATCAATCTCTTCACTCAGATGATCTCAGGCCATGAAACAGACATGAAGTCAGAGTTTATTAGAAGGAATTTATCTTCTGGTTATCAAAAAGTACATTATTGCTTTATACAAAATTTTATTGTATTGATATGTGGGTAGCCCCATTTCATTGGATTTTTTTTCAAAGAAGAAAGTAATTTACATGGCTAAGATATGAACAACTATCTGAGAAACTGTCAAAACAAAATATAATGTTTCAGTAGCAATTTTATACATTTGAAAATAACTATATTTGTACAAGTGGCACACAGTTCAGAAAATAGGGTGGCTATTATAATAAAAGGTGAATATTAAAACTTTTTAAAAGTCAGAAAATGCTAAAATTTGAATTAAATATTTCATAAATAACACAGGCTTCGAGGTGATATATATATATAATATGAGGATTGCATATATATATATATTTGCAATCCTCATACTAACAGATGGCTAGGCAAATTGTGAGCTTTGTTACAGATCATGCCTTAGTCTTGGTTCCTGATTTTTTTAAAAAAGAAAACTAGCTTAACTTAGTTTTTATTAGCTAATTTGGCTCATTCCAGGCAGCTATCTATTTCATAGAAAATGGAAATGATTATTATGTAGTATGACTTGTAAACCATCTTTAAAGATAATTTCCAAGGGGAAGTGCTTTGAGTTATGATATCATTAGAATAATATATGTATACTTGGAAGTGTATAGCCTCCTGAGGTATTAAGTTTAAGGACAATTTGTGTGGATTTGAGTCTGATGAATAAATTTACAAACCAGTATCATAGCTTCCCCCCCCCCCCAAACCCTTACTTTCTGACTTAGAATCAATACTAGATATTGGTTCTAAGGCAGAAGAATGGTATGGGCTAGGCAATGAGGGTTAAGTGACTTGCCCAGGTTCACATAGCTAGGAGGTGTGTGAGACCATATTAGAATACAAACTGGTTTCGTAGCTTTTTTAATAAAACACTCCTACACAGTTCATAAAATTAACAACCATCACAAAAATTACAAGAATTAGGAACTTACATTCCATCCCCTATTACTTTAATAGGCTATGTAAATACCAGTTAAATCCAGAATGGCTTACAAATTATACTAAACAAGTCGAATAATTATCACGAAAAGTATATTTTCATTTAAATCTTCAACAATGCTGGGTAGTTAAAACTGTACATACTTTTGATCCATCAATACAGCTCCTACGTCTGTATCCCAAAGATATTTTTTTAAAGGAATAGGACCTATTTATACAAAAATATTTATGCCAACTCTTTTTGTGATAGTAAAGAATTAGAAATGGAGGGGATGTCCATCAATTGGGGAATGGCTGAACAAGGTGTGTAATGAATGTAATGTAATCCTATTGTTCTATAAGAAATATGGTGCTGATATCTAAACCAGGAACAACAAAAACAGAAATAAGGTTAGTGACCAAGTTTTATAGGGAATATAGATGCAAAAATACAAAATAAAAAAAATTACCCAGGAGACTACAACAATATATCACAAGGTTTAAACATTATGACCAAATAGGATTTATACCTGTTATGCAGGGATCAACAAAAAAGTAACAAAAATCATATGATTTTATCAATAGATGCAGAAAAAACTTTTGACAAAAGAATAACTCATTGAAAACACTTGAAAGTATCGGTATAAATGAATTTTTCCTTAGAATAATAATAAGTATATATTTAAATCTATCGGCAAACATCTGTAATGGGGATTTTAGAAGTCTTCCCTATAAGATCAGGAATGAATAAAGGATATCCATTATCACTGATTTTAATATTTGTATTAGAAATGCTAGCAATGTCAGAAAGAGAAAAAAAAGAAATAGAATAAGAATGGGCAAAGAAGTAATGTCCATTTCACTATGTCCTTTCACAGATGATATGATATATATATATATATATATACACACACATATATATATATATGTTCGTAGGGATTAAACTAAAAATTAGTTGAAGCTATCAATAATTTTAGCAAAGTAGCAGAATATAAAACAAACCCGCATAAATCCTCAACATTTTTATATATCACCAACAATGTCTTGCAAGAAGATATAGGAGATTGCCCATTTAAACTAACCATAGATAGAATAAAATACCAAGGAGTATATCTGCCCAAGCAAACACAGAAATTATAGGAACATAAATATAAAATGATTTTATATAACATGTGTTATATATTGTTATATATATATATTTTTATATAAAGTCAGATTTAAAATATTAGGGAAATATTAATTGTTCATGGGTGGGCAAAGGCAACATAATTAAAATGGCAATCCTTTCTAAACTTATCGTATTTAATGTCATCCCAATCAAGTTACCAAAAAAACAGAATTCATTTGGAAAAACAATAGGCAAGAAGAGTAAAGGAATTAATGAAAAAAGAGTCAAAGAAGGTTGTCTGACAGTGTTCAATTTTGAATCATATTAGAAAGGAGTAATTCTAAAAACTATGTGGTACTAGCTAAGAAATAGAAAAAGTAGATATGTAGAACAAAACAGACATATAAGTCAAGATCCAAATTTTTGGAATATGAATTCATTATTTTGTAAAAATTATTAGGGAAACTGGAAAGCTGTTTGGCAGAAACTATATTTGAACTAATATCTTATACCATTTTCCATGATTAGATAAAAATAGACACATGACAAAGGTATAAAGAGCGATATAAGCAAATTAGAACAGGGATTATCCATCATATTTATAGGTAGGAGAAAAATTGATGAATAAAGATATATAAAGCATTGTGAGGTATAAAATGGAAAATTTTGAATATATTAAATTGAAAAGGTTTTGTACAAAAAAACAAACAAACAAAAAACTACTTTGACCAAAATTTGAAGAAAAGCAGTAGGGGGCAGCTAGATGGCTCAGTGGATTGAGAGCCACGTCTAAAGATGAGAGACTATTACTGTTCTTCTACCTTGGAACCACACAGTATTGATTCTAAGATGGAAGGTAAGGATTTAAAAACAATTTTTTAAAAAAGGAAAAGCATTAAGCTGGGGAAAAATGTTATAGTTCTTTAAATGGAGGTCTCATATCTAAAACATATAGTGAACTTTGTCTCGTTTATAAACATGAGTTTTTCCCCAATAGGTCAAAAGATATGAACAGTTTTTGGATGAAGACATCAAAGCTATATATAAGTATTTGAAAAGTTGCTCTAAATGATTACTGATTAGAGAAAGGCAAATCAAAACAGCTCAGTATCTCACACCTATCAGATTGACTAAAATGATAAAAAGGCAAAATAATAAATGTTGGAGGGAATGTGGGAAAATGGATACACTAATAATACACTGCTGGTGGAACTGTGAACTGATCCAACCATTTTGGAAACTGATCTGGAATTCTGCCCAGTGAGAGTTATAAAACTACGTGTGCCCATGAATCCATCAATATCACCATTAGGTCTGTTTCCCAAGGTGATCAGGGGAAAAAGAAAAGAACTCGTATGTTCTTAAATACTTATAGCAGCTCTTTTTGTGAGAACAAAGAACTAGAAATTGAAGGAATGCCCATCAATTGAGGAATGGCCAAACAAGTTGTGGTATATGATTGTGATGGAATACTACTGTGCCATAAGAAATGACAACAGAGGGGGCAGCTGGGCGGCTCAGTGGATTCAGAGTCAGGCGTAGAGACGGGAGGTCCTTGGTTCAAATTTGACCTCAGTCACTTCCTAACTGTGACCCTGGGCAAGTCACTTAACCCCCATTGCCTAGCCCTTACCACTCTTCTGCCTTAGAACCAATACCCAGTATTGATTCTAAGACAGAAGGTAAGGGTTTTTTTTAAAAAAAGAAATGACAACAGATTAATTTTTCTAAAACATAGAAATACATGAAATTATGAAGAATGAAAAGAGCAGAATCAAGAGAATATTACATACAGCAACAGAAATATAGTTTGAAGAATTACTTGTGTAGTCTATCTCCAGAGAAAGAAGTGGTAAATAGAAATAAATAAGACATGGTTTTAAAAATACCTATATCTTTTGGTTGAATGATGCTTTTTTTAAAGTGGAAGAGAACAGAAGGTGTTAAAAGGGTACTTAAATGTAACAAACATAATTTATTTTTTTTTAAAGGCTAGATGGTAATCTAGGGGAACCAAGTTGGCTATTCAAGAGAAAGTAAAATGCTACATTTAGATCATTGTATCACTTCTCATTCACCTCTACAGAAAATAATTTTGTCATAATTCTTTTTACTTCATAAAAAAGGCAGAAGCACTACCACCTGTAGTCATAATATTTCAAACGATTTGTTGGAAGTGTCTGAAAAAAAAAAAACTCAAAGAGAAATTTGTTCTCATGAACTTTTTTCAAGAAAGTAAATAGCAGCCATCCTTTCCAGATATCTTGTCTGAATCCAAAAATCTGGCCAAAGGGTTACACCCCAATTTCTGGATGCCTTCCTATTCTTTCGATTTTAAAAGAAGGCAATTTAAATGCTGTCTTTTTGAAGATTGCATTTTAATCAATTGTTTAAAAAAAAAAAAGCCTAGCCATTTTCTGTCCTTGACACAACTCTTTTCAAAAGCATTTTTTTTTCAGTTTTCTCAAAAAAAAATGTCCAAAAAGGAATACATTTTGTTTCACGGATATATTTAAAACAAAACATTAAAACACATAGATACATTGTAAAATCCAACATTTACTAGGAAAAATAATTTTTAATGGGAATTGACAACCATAATGTACTTTTGGCAAGCTGACAGCTTCTACCTGAGAGATGCCAATAAGCAACGAATATAACCATAGTATTTAATCTGCCCTTCCCATATCTGATTATTTACCATTCAGTCATCCACTTCGCAAAGAAAATATCTTCACCCCCATCCTATGCCCGAGACCCACAATAAGTTAGGCTTTTAGCAGATAACTTCTATATTTACCATTGTTAATTTTATATTCTGTAGAAGGTTTGGAGCCAAGGGAAAAAAATCATTTGTATATTTGCATGTGTGTGTGCGTGTGTGAATGAATGATATGAATGATTCTGTCCATCTCATCCTTTGGAATCCTTACCTATTTTTGTAGTTCATTTTATCATCACTCAATAGCGAATGCATTTAAAAACTACTTTTTAACCATTTTTTCCCCATACCTTGAATAAAAGCCTTAAATGCATTCTCCTTTTTAGGGAGCTCGATGGAACCCCTTCCTCCCCCTTCCCCCACCGCCCCACCCCACTCCTTTCCACCACCTCCATTTTTGAACACTTCTTTTCGCCCCCTACCTGAATGGCGCTTCTGCCGAAGCGGTTAACGGCATTCGGGTTAGTCCCTAATTCCAGGAGCTCGGTTACCACCTCAGTCCGACCTCTAGCTGCAGCTTCAGTCAGTTTCTCTCCGGAAAGACTTTCCTCTGATTCTTGCTTTGTGTGCATGCTGGCTTCTTTGGCACACTTTGCACCCTCACAACTTCCCTCTGAATTAAATAAAGTCCGATTTCTCTCTATCCCCCCTTCCTTCTTTTCCACTATCCCCATTAACTCCTCAACCTCTCCTTCCTTCTTAACGGTCTCTTCAGATTTGAGAACCGTTGCAACCCTTTCACGATTTTTTTTTTTTTTACGATCCTATATTAACAATACTAAGGAGGGGGCGGGGGTTTGGGGGACGGAAGCGGGCGAGATAGAGCGAATCAGGGAGGAGGGAGCTCGGTGAGTCAGTACTGCAAGGGGAAGAGAATAGGAAATTTGCCCAAAAAGTAAGGAAGGCTTTGTTCTCAGTTCTCTAACTTTTCTTAGCGACTGGCTTTATATAGAAATCTCACTAATGGTTTAGTAATCCTGTTAAAAGTGTAAATTGGGTAGTCTTTCATAACCTATATTGTAAATGAAACTATGTTGGCACATTGTAAACACGACATCCCTTTCCAGTTCTTCATTAATCGTCTGTTTAACGATCCATTCTAAAATGTGGCAGCCAGATGACAGAGGATGAAGCACTGAGCTTGAGTTAGGAAAAGCCTAAATCTAGCCTCAGATACTTACTAGCTCTTTGATCCTGTGTTAGTAACTTACCCTCTCTGTCTTAGTTCCCTCCTCATTCAGGAAATAAGAATAATAGCACCCAGGGCTGTTGTGAGAATAAAATACGATAATATTTGCAAAGCACTTTGCAAACCTTAAAGCTCTCTACGAATGTTAGCCATTCGTTATTTCCCCCTGGTTTAATAGAGTAGTCAGAAACTATTATCGTCTTTGGAAAATCAGGATTTTGATCCTTCTCCAGTCATGCGGGACTGCTTCCATATTCTGATTTCTTGAATACTAGTGGTAGTGGCTCAACAATCTCTTCTGGCAGCTATTCTACTGCCAGAAGATGTCATTCATCAGAATCAGATGACTCGAATTCATTCAGGGAAGCTAAATGCTCTCTTTATCTTAGGTATCAACTCCCTTTTAGTAATTTTTGTACTAATTTTCCAGTGCAAAGGTTATTTTCCTTAGCAGAGAAAACAAGAACAAAATAAACATTGGGTATTTCTGTTAAAGATGCTATGCCTTCCTTGAATTTCCATCTTTTAACTGAGATTCAAAAAAAAGAAAGTAAGTTCCCTGTAGATCACACTGGTTTTCTTATACAAACATCATTTCCCTTATTCATTGCAGTTGTTTCCCTTTCTATTTTCATTCTTGGGCTGACTTTCCTTGAAGTATTTTAATCTGTGGCATCATATCCATCTTTCCTATAAACCTTTTGAAACACTCTCTCTCAAAATCTAGGGTATATGTCAGACTATACCTGGATTTCTCTCCTTTTGTTTATCACAAACTCTAGGATGGAGAGTGTGTGTATTTAGTGTAACAAGTAAATATTTATATTCCTATACTGTTCTTTCCCACATCCCACTTTCCTCTTGTCAAACATTGCTGGACACAAGAGAACAGTTTTAGAGGCTTCAAAGATAAGCAATATTCGAGCAACTAGTATTCTTTTTAATATAAAGATGTATCTTTACAGTAGTGACATCAATTTAAAATAAGCTTTTCTTTTGAGTTCCATGAAATACACCTTGTTTGAAATTATCTTATCAATAACCTAATTCTAATTCAGCTCTGGAGATTTTTAAAGACTATTCCTAAACCTGTGTCTATATAGCAGCATTTTGATATTACCATCTTTTTCTAGAAGTATTAATCAGCTAGCAGCAAAAGATCAAGGAGAAAAATAGTGAGCAAATTGTTCAGTGTTATGAACAGTTCTTAATTATTATCAGCGCTATTTTGTTGGTAGTATATAACAAATACTTCTCTAACACCTTAAGGAAGAGAACAGAATCTTTCAATGCATAATTTATCAATGTAACCATAAATTAAATTAATGAAATCTTGTTCTTTGATTCCTTCAAAAGCCTAAGGTACTTATGAGTTTTTTTTTTAGCATCTAGAGAGAACCAGCTGTCAAGGCTGAGTATGAGATTTCTGTAGGGTCCACAGAACTAAGAAGTTCCTTTTTGATAGCCTGAATCAAGAAACTGTGTTCTGACATTAAAAAATGCCTTATGACATTTAAAAAGTCTTAGTAGCACAAAACTGCACTAAGACTTTTGGAACACCCTGTGTAAATAATCTCATTTGAACAAAATAACTCTATGAAGTAGATACTAGAGATATTAATACTCACTTTTATTGTGCTCAGAGAAGTAAAAATGGCTATTGTTATGAGCATAATTTGAATGCAGGTGTTCTCCTGATTCTTAGTACAATGCTTAGTACAATCCTCCATACTACGGTAAATAACCTTTATTTGCCTTCTTTTCATATAACATCAGTATTTCCCTTGAACTTTCGAGATAAAGCACAATGTGTATGGGCAGACCCAAAGGTAAGTAGCTCCAGCCTCAGGTTATTTTTGGGTACAATAAATTTCATTTTCTCTACTGAGAAGGGTAAGTTAGATTCCTTCAATAGCCTAAGGTCATTATAAGTTTTTTTTAGAATCTAGAGAGAACTGTCAAGTTTCTGTGGGGTTCATAGAACTAAGAATAAGAAGTTCCTTTCTGAGAGACTGAATCAAGAAACTGTCAAAAAGAAAAGTCTGAAGTGATATTTTAAGAGAATTTACCTTATTCCACAGAATAAATGTTCTGAAGAGCTCTCAGGTAGGTCAAAAAAAGGGAAAGTTCTCCCTTTCAGTTCTTCAATGCTTTTATCTTTAACACCCTCCCTCCCTCTTTCAAATCAGGAAAGGTTCTAATATCACATTTAAACTTGAATAGTTATAAATTAGTGCTCTTTAGTTTTAGTTCGGATATTATTGCAGTTTAGAAAAAAATGTTTCTATGGAATGCTGGCTATTTAAGTAAACAAAGGCATTATCAAGCAGATGGAGAAATTATTTGGTAGCAGAACAAAAAAGCATATAATAAGGTAGAGGAAGTGCTACATTTGGACTCAGGGAACCTGGGTTTGAATCTAGAGACTGCCGTTTATTATCGATGTGCCATTGAGCAAATCACTTAGCTTTAGTTTCCTCATCTTTCAATATGGAGATTGAACTAAAATAAATGACTTTGAATGCCCTTGCAGCTTTAAATTTATGACCCTATGAGTTAAGAGCTCACAGGTAAAGATGGCTTGCCTTTCAGGATGCCTGAGGAGAGAAAGGTCAGAAAGAAAGATAATTATTATATAATAATACAGCCTTATATCATTTTATGGAGCCTCTTACTGAATCTGAGGAAACACTACTTCTCATTAAAGGTTCAATTTTCTCTACAATTATGTTTTAATTATTAAGGATAAAGATAGGATCTGTGATTTCACTGGTATAGATAGGGTACACCCAGATGAGGAAATTCTCTCTACCAATGCAGATCAGTATCTTTTATCCATTATATTGTTATATAAAGTTGCTTTAGTAATAAAATTAAGTGATTTGCACAAGATCACACAGCTAGTACGTGTCAGAAATGGGACCTGGACCCATATCTGGGCTTCAAGGCTAGCCCTCTATTCACTACGCCAGCCTGACTGCTTATTCTACTTACTAACAAAGGAAAATGGACAGTTTACTTTGAAAACATTTTTATAACAAAGGTTAATTACAAATGAGAAATATGTGGTCAATTAGAAAATTCAATGCCTACTGAGGATCGTAGTGCCTGGTTTGTAGTAGGTACTTAATAAAGGCTTGTTGAATTATTGAATGAATAAATGAGGTATCTGCCTATAGCCAGGGTTCTGAATCTTGTGTGTGTGTTTCTGTCTCATGAAGCCAATGGGTCTCTTCTTAGAATAACATTTTTAAATGTATCAAATAAAATGCCTAAGAAGAAAGGAGACAAGCTTCATTAAACATGAATGTGATAGGTGCTGTGCTAAATGCTTTCCATATATTATCTTATTAATTCTCATAAGACAAAATGTGAGTTAGGTGCTATTATTATCCAGTTTGCAGTTCCAGGAAACTGGTGCAGACAGAGGTTAAAGGACTTGCTTGGCTTCAGGCAGCTAATAAAATATTTTATCGGTCAGACATGAACTCAGGTCTTTGTGACCTCAGGCCCAGGTCTCTATCCATTGTGCCACCTAGCTGTTGCTAATTAGGATTACAAAAGTCAAAGGGTAGTGTAAATTAAACTTACTTTTTCCCATTCAAATTTACAGTTTATTCCACCCCGCCTCCAAGCTATTCATGGCTCTCATTACTTCAAATTTTTTATGCCCTTGCTAGAACAAATGCTCTAAAAATCAAGTACCAAGAAGAATTAAGTGAAATACTATTTATTGAACTCTGTCAAATTTTATAAAATTCCATTCCAGATGATAAAATACCAGAAGCAGGTAGAATCTTGATGCAATCTAGTAATATCCTTTCAGTTTATATACAGATAAGGGAGCTAAAGTTCATTGAGATTATGCCTCTTATGTAAGATTATGTGGATGTCAAATGACAGAGTTGAGATTTTAACTCAAGTCTTTTGAATAAAAAGCTACAATAGTATTTAAATTACTTGAGTCAAGCAATAATTTTGATAGCTTTTCATGAGCCCTGGTCATCTTTAGACATCATTAATTATATCTCATCATTTTACAGATGAGGAAATTGAGACTAGTAGATAATGAGTATGAAAATGAGATTATGTAGATAATTAATATGAATTTATGAAGTTTAAAGCACTATCTAAATGTCAAATGCTATTTTTAAAATATTGGGCCAAGTATATGTTAATGGCAAAAGGAGGACTGAAACATAGTTATCTGTAGTGTATAATTTTCACAAAATCCAAGGTTTAAAATTTTATTTGAGAAAAATTTCAGGAAAAGCTTGCTAACTCCTTGAATCCAGAAAATGAACTACTCGGAGAAAAATGCCTGCAGAAACCTGCACTGCATCAGAAGATCCAGAATGAACGTTGGGGGTGTAATTTATTGAACTGAAGGGGGTTGAACTAATTTATTTTGAATGTAAACTTTTACACCAAAGGGGACTGCCCCTATTTGGCTTTTTGTAAATGCTCCTAGTAAACATTGGTTTTGCCTCTCTCTTCTATTTCCCTCTTATCTCTAAGTACTGTAGTTTCCTCTTATAAGGTGCAACATTGTATGTACCTATAGTTGGAAGATTTTTAGGGGTATAAGATGATTATGTCAAATGATCCACTGGGGAGACTAGTCTCCTGAAGGATCACAGGGGGACTGTGAAGATGGGATTAACTCTTTTCTCACCTACTTTTAAATTTAATCACCAGAAGTGTATACACTCACTTAGTGAGGGAGGTCTGCAACCCACGTGCTAAAGTGGGTGACAACTCAGAAATGACTGACTGCCCCCTGGATAGTCCTAAGCAAAGTTATAGAATACAATTAGTCCCTGTAAAGTGGAGGAAGACACAGGAAGTGATGAAAAGAAGGGTCATTAAAAGTGGCTGCAACTTCTTATGAGTTAGTCTTTGAGCTCTTTTGAGGCTATAGAAGCTGGTGGAGGATCATCTTCAGCATGGACCTGGGACTATAGCATTTGGTAAGACTGCTCTGGGATCTTCTTCCCTTGGACTTTGGATTGGTGAGTGGAAAAAGCTGACCTTCCTTTCCTGACTTCTGGAGAGATTAACATCAGATAGGCCTCCCCTCTTGGAGGAGGCTTCCTGGGTTAACACCTTGCTTAATCTACCTCTGGGCCCTCTGGCTGGGGCTTCTGGAGCCCTGCTGGAGTAGAGCCAGGGGCTGGAGCAAATATTTAGGGTGATAAACTAGACTATTCAATCTGCCCTCTTTCACATTTCCCGACCTTACTCTAGTTTGAAATTTGAAAAAACTAAGAGGCACCCCACCATTTAAAATATTTAGAACATATACAGAGTATATGTATTTATTGTGTATTTGTTGCCCCCCCATGCATTCATAATTAACAAACTGCTATATATAATCTACAGCAGGGGTTGGCAACGTATGGCTCTCAAGTCATATCTGGCTCTTTTGAGGACCAGATATGGCTCTTTCTGCAGGAGCCATAAAGTCAATTTTTTTTCAGGCACTGTTATTAGGAGCGTGCACTGTGAGCACTGTACAGCTCTCACGAAATTACATTTTTAAAAATGTGGCGTTTATGGCTCACACGGCCAAAAAGGTTCCCAACCCCTGCTCTACAGAATGGGAAAGATTTTCAAATGGTGGAAGTGATTGTTCTCTGAGTAATTCTGTTTCCTTAAAGAGTGAAATCTCTTTTGAATAAGTGCTGAGCCAGACCATCTGGCAGACAAAAAGATCCCCTGCCCACTTTTTTTCTCCACTGATCACAGTGGCCTTTCTCAGACACTCTATGTTCATAATATATTAATATTTTATACTATAAACATGGGAAATTTTGAAACTAGGAAATAAAAACAATTTCTTTATTGCTTCTTTTTGAAAATTATTATTGAAAATATAGTCAAGACAGAGAAAAGCCAACCTCTTTGAACAGACAGTGATGGTGCAGACAAGGAATTTTATGGAAACTATTTTTACTTTCATAAAGGAATGAGTTTACTTATATTCTCTTACCGATCTATAACTTTTTTAGAAGGTTTTTTTTTTTTAAATTCCTCTTCATTTAGGGCTTAATTCTGAATCTCTGCATTCAACTCTGTATTTACTAAGAGTTTAGTGGACCACACCCATTCCAGAGCATTCACTTAAAACTTTTCCCAGAGCTAAAAATGAAACGGATTTTTTTTTTAATTTGTGGAGAAAAAAGAGAAGATTTGGGTGGGAGTAGGGAATGAAGGGACAGAGAAGAATAATGAGGGGAACAAATTATCCAAGAATTTACAAAAACAGGTCATTATGATCAAGCATAAAGTTATATTTTCAAAAACAAAACCAATGTGGGGCATCTGGGTAGCTCAGTGGATTGAGACCCAGGCCTAGAGATGGGAGGTTCTGGGTACAAATATGACCTCAGACATTTCCTAGCTTTGTGACTCTTGGCAAGTCATTTAACCCACATTGCTTGGCCCTTACTGCTCTTCTGCCTTGGAACCAATACATAGTATTGCTTTTAAGGTGGAAGGTAAGGATTTAAAAAACAAACAAACAAACAAAAGATCCAATGCATTATTCACTACATAAATGCAGGGGAAAAAACCCTTTAACATAGATCTATAGCACCAAGACAATGTGAATTTTTGCAATTTGTAATAAGCTATCTAAAAAACTAGTCAAAAATAGATGTAACAATTTTCACATAACCTGAGTATTTTACTGTAGGTATATTAAAAAGCATTTTTGCACTTTAGAATCCACATAGATTTTTAAAAGTTACTATTTACATTCTTTTAAATAGTAATAATTAGGGAAGCTAGGTTGCTCAGTGGATTGAGCATTAGGCCAGGAGTCTGTGTGACCCTGGGCAAGTCACTTAATCTTGACTGCCTAGCCCTTGCCACTCTTCTATCTTAGAACTGATACTAAGACAGAAGGTAGGGTTAAAAAATAATAATAGGCTCAAGAACAAGAAGGGACTTTGGTTATCATAAAATCTAAATTATTCATTTTATATATTTGGTTCTCATGAGATTAAGCCATTTGTTCTATGTAATACAAAATTACAATATGTAGAAGATAGACTGGAACCCAACTCTTTTGCTTCCAACTTCAATGACCTTTCCATACTCTATTTTGGAGATTTTAATGCAAAATTTATTTTAAATGCAGATGCGATACAATGATATAATGGTGCTGGTAGGC
This sequence comes from Gracilinanus agilis, assembly GCF_016433145.1. Taxonomy (NCBI): domain Eukaryota; kingdom Metazoa; phylum Chordata; class Mammalia; order Didelphimorphia; family Didelphidae; genus Gracilinanus; species Gracilinanus agilis. Next base: position 245,754,312 of record NC_058130.1, on the reverse strand, counting down.
TCCTAGTTGGCAGAATTTTCTTTCCTAATAAAAAACATATATACATTTTTTGCTTTTATATCCACTTTATCCTCCCAGAGAGCCAGCCCCTTGCATCAAGTGTTTTTTAAATGAAAAAATAAAACAGCACAACTAATCAACATACTAATCAACTTTGACAACAAACTTAAGAGTTCCATTCACAGTTCTGCACCTCTAGCCATTTATTGGAAGCAATGAATTTAAGACAAAAAAAAAAATGTGTACTTGCCTACAGACAAGATAGTTGATATAGGTCCTTATTTCCATACTTTTATCTAGAGAGAACTTTTTAAAAATATGGGAAAAGATAGAAAATGAAAAAAAATTCTCTGGCTATATCATGGGAACTGTTGCATTTGTTCATCTCACAAAATCAATGAAAACAATATTTAAGCAAAACCCTGTTGTCTTGCTTTATTATGAATCAGTTCTTCCATTTCCATCTCTCATTTTTCACCATCGTAGTGGGAAAATAAGGGGACGGGCAGAAACGCCCTTGCTATCATTTCAGGGACCTAGTCAGACCTGAAGATAAAGAACAGACTCCTGCTCGTTTTCGGAGTCTGTAAGTCCTTTCTACGTCCTGGGCAGCAAAAGTCATTAGAGAGCTAATTGCCTCATAAATATACATTCATATGCAGATATGCTGCGGGGGTGTAGATGAGTAACTTTGAAAACCCAAAGCCTGAGAGACAGCTCCTACATAGTGTGACTTCTAGAGAGGAGGGCAGAAGCCGCCGTGGGGAAGAAGTGTAAGTGGGAGCTCAGGGGACCGAGTGGGGAACGTGGGTTGAATGAAGATGGAAGCAGCGTTTGCAGACACGGCCAATGCTTTTCGCTTACAGCTGTGTGCAGTTCCAGGTCTTGGAGTGTATGTGCTAGGCAGCGGGTGGTGGGGAAGGGAGAGCCTGGGGTGGGTTGGCTTCTGAAGAATTGATCCCCTCGTCGGAGGGGGGTGGTGCAGAACGTGAACGAGAGCGCTAAGGGGGTCTTCCAGTATCTTTTTTAGGGATGGACAACTTTTCCTCACTGGTAGCGTGGGATCCATATTGCTGCAAGAAGGGTGACCTGGCTTTTTTATACGAGGACTCCAATTGCCTTTAACTGCCCCCTCTCTTAGAGTTCTGGGGGGAACTATGGAATTCTGTGCTGCAGCTAGAACCCCTCTCAGCAATATGGATCCCACAGTAATGCACATCAACCAGCGTTTTCAACACTCTTGGCTTTATGGGTAGAGGAAGGATGGGTTCCAGACCTGTTCTGTCCAAGTGCCTGAAGGATATCTGGGCGGAAGGAGACAGTGAAATGAAGATTCTTTAAAATAAAAAAAGAAAGAAAATGATGAGTCACAGAGACCTGAAGAGGGAGTAAAGTAAGTGCAATTCTAGAATCTTCGCTGTCTTCTGAGGCTCTGGGGATAATGTTTGGACTTAATTTAAAAATATAAGACAAAACAACTTTACATCTCTAAGGTGCTTGCTCTCTGAAATCCCTACCAGCTACACTTTCCAGATAATCTGCAAGTTATCATGTTTAAATTTACCCGAGTCACAGAGAAATAAGTGACTTGCTCATGGTCAGGCTCCTTGGAAGGGTTAGAAATTAGATCTGAACCTGATCTTACTCAAAACTCGGTATTCAAATGATCATACTACAATGATTCCCCTAAATATGCATTTTAAAAAAATACTCTTACCTTCTGTTTTAGAATTGATATCCATTCCCAGAACCTCTGTCTCCAGGCCTGGCTCTCTAGCCACTGAACCACCTAGCAGTGCCTTCTAAGCATGCATTTTAAATATATAAATAGGTATCCTGCCTGTAGTCTCAAGTTTTTGAGTCTTCTTCCTTTTTCTTCTCCCTTCTCATTTGTTCTTCCCAAGTAAAGCAGATATAGTCTTAGAATTCATCTGTAATTGCAGATTTATTTGTTATACAAATTATTTATGTGGATTAATTTTTTAGTGTAGTGATAGGTCAACCCTGAACAATATAGATTATAAAATGTCCGGAGAGATTGAATTGCTTCTTCTAAAGCATTGTTGATAGAAGAGATCATTTAGTACCGTGTGCCAGACTCTGTGCTACTTTCTAGGAATAGAACGATAGTCCTTGCCCTCAAAGAGCTTACATTCTAATGCAGTAAGAACACATAAAAGAAAAATTGGGTACTCCTGCACATGCTTAATTTACTAAAAGGCAATGCTTTAAGCACTGTGGACAAAGATTCTCATCTATACTTAATGATCATAGTGTAGTCACAGAATTATTAGTCACCACACTGTAACTTAACAGTGATATATATCCATAAAATATTTCAGATAGATCCTATGTCATGTTCAACACATGTTCTCCAAATGTTATGAATTTGTGTATTAATAATTGCACAATAACTGTATTATGTACATTACACATAAAGTACAATTTCCACTAATTGTATTTTTATTGTAAGGATAATAAACATCTATAAAAGTTGTTATATCACATATGTATGTATCCTTGCAATAACGTGAGATTTAAAATTATCCATGCAAAAACCTCAGAATCATGATTACTTAATTGACTTTTAAAACATATGTGGGATTCATAACAGAATTTCCATTAGGACATTTATATCTATATGCTTAAGATGTAGGCATATATAAACTAATACTTTTTTCAGTCAAAGATTCTTATGAAAACTAAATGGCAGAGAGGTTATGATCTTCACCAGTAGCGAAAATTACCTGCACCTAGAGAAATACAGATCCTTATTAAGTTAAAAGAAGTATTTAACTGTCCCTCTGTGCAAGTATATATGTATGAAATTCCCATAATATGAATCTGTAGCTATAACTATGAAAATATTGTCTGTATGCTTTTATAATTTTACATATTTGCTGAAAGTTAAAAAATAAAAAAATGATGCATACTTTTTAATGAAGTCATTGCTATTCCATCTTAAAAACAAATTTTAAATACAAATGAACAATTGAATGGTTGTTGCTCCACCAAGAGAATCAATACACATTTTAAATATCTAACACACCCAACCTGTTGTATGTAATACAGTTATTCATACTAAAATATTCTATTTGGTTACATACAGTATTATCAGAGGCAACATGGTTTGGCGGATAAAAAATTGATTTTACAGAAAGAAAGATCTGTGTTCAATTCCTACATTTGACATATATAGGTTGTATGACTTCGGATAAAGTTACTTAACCTTTTAATGCTTCAGAAAACTTCCTAAGACCAATGAGTGGTAGAGAAGATTCTGACTTGTGATGGTAGAGGGGGACTGCCTTACCAGGACCTCCCAGTGTGGATGAAATCACAATCCAATCCTTATTCAATATCATGTTATTCCCATAAGCATCTCCGTCTCTTGTGGAATTATTTGAACATCAATAGTTTATAAGTGACTGTGTATTAATTTAAAATGATGAAACAATAATATACCCATATCTATAATCTATATATGCAGAAATATAATTCGATTATGTTTTTAATTTTGCATGCAATAGTGAAAAACTCTATGTCTTCAAATACAGATTTACAACTAGATAGAGGAAGTAGGGCCTTACAGTTATTAAACAAAGAAGCCAAGAACCAAAATAACACAGCCAACTATTCACACATTTTGCTATTATCCCTTTTCTTTACATTCACTGTGGTTTTAACCTATTCTGAAGGATTCCATTTAACTTGTGATATCAATGACTTTGTAGGTAGATATGTATGCTAATGGTTGTGAGATTTCATGTTTTCTGCTTAAAGTTCAAAACTGTATAATGTTTATATATCAAGAACTTCAATTTTATTTTTAGAAGAAAAAAGATCACAGTAAAGATCATATGAAATCAAATGCAATTTTGCCTCTTGCTTTTACAGAAAATTTATTTTTATAGGGAAGGATGACTATCACAGGAAAGCTCACTCAAATAATAGGCCTCAATCCTGGGTTGGCTATATTGTTTTCGGATTTATTATCAGAGACAGCTAAGTAGCTTTGCTCTTCTGACTCTGAAATTTCCTTTCTAAATGAGTTTTGAAATGGACTGAATTACCCATGATAATGAACATGCTGCCTTCAACATGTAGATCAAATGGGCCTAGTATAAATTACTTACTTAGTAATGTTATAATCTGATTAGTAAGGGGAGAATTTAGGGGAGAATGTCACATTAAGATGGCTAATTACCTTTCTTATTTATAATGTAGGGACAGGGATAAAACGTGATGTCTCAATAAAACATAAGATCCAATGTATCATTGAAAACAGATTGATAAAAACAAAATCTTTCCTGAAAACAGCCTGACTCTTGCTGGTTGTCGATTGGAATGTAGTTTCAGAAGAAGAAAAAAATTCTTTGAGGTTTGCCTCACTTGGGCAGTTGGGGTGTCCTAATCCCTATTTCCCTCCAAAACTTGTAGAAAAGGGGAGGGATAAATGCTAGTGGAAGGCGCCAACTCTAAAGAATGAAGAAGTTGCGATGGTGAAAAATTTTCATGGCTAACAACAGCTCAGAAAACCAGAAGATTATTAAATACACCTTCACTAACGAGTCAGACTCCTCCTAATTCCTGGGCATTCAGAAGTCCCCAGATCACTAAGAGAGCATCAGAATCCTCCACTGAGGAGTTCTGGGATAACTCTCATGGAAAAAGTATTGGGGGGGGGGGGAGAAGAGGGAGAGAAATACCTGGGCTGGGCTTTACGTGACCTGAGCACAAGACAGAGATTATAGAGATTTTAAAATCACTTCCTAAAGATTTAAAGGAAATAAAAAATGCGATATATAAAAAAGGGCAGCAAGGTAGTGGATGGGAATGGAACTTCTTTTCTTTGAGGGTCTCCAGCTTCTGCTCATTTACGTCCTAAGGACGTTAATCAGACGCCACATAAACACCTTTTTTTCCTCCTTTTTCACGGTTTTTCTCCAAAGTCTGCCTACCTGATGTACGATGACGTTTCCTCCTCACTATCAGCAGCACTTGGAACGGTGTCCCTTGATTGATGCTGGCTGATGCCCGGTACAGCGCCTGCACTATCTTTACCATGAAAGTCCTGATGCGGTGGGGTCGGCAAGCTCTGTTCACTCGGATGGTCACTCTCACCCTCCGAATCATTCTTTCGCTCGGGTTTAGAGGCCCTGCACCCTCTGCTCTGCTGCGCTAACCCTGCTACAGGGCCGACTGTTCACACCCCCACCACACACACATCCACACGCGCGCACGCACACATAAGCGCGGCCCGAGCGACGCTGAAGAAGGGGCGGGAAACTTCTTTAGCAGTCCAGTTGCTCAAGATCCGCTTTGCTTCCTCCGGCAATTTGGACTGTAGGCAAGTTAGTTAAGGGCATTGGTGGGTGGAGACGAGAATTGGGAGGTGGGGATGGGGAACTGGGGGTGGGGAGAAGAAATAAGAGCCGCTTCATCCGTCTTATTCAACTGGCTGCTGTTTAGCTTCTTCTACCTCCCCTCTTCCCTCCTCCCTGACCCCTCCCCCCTTCCTCATCGCCTTTTTCTAACATCTCCCTTTCTTCACCCCACTCCACCAGCTTCTCTCTTCCTCCCCTTCCTTCCCCCTCCCCGTTTTATTTCCGCCAGTCACAGGTTACCCCTCCCCCCCGCCCCTTCCTGCTGTGTTTTCTCCGCCCCTCTCAGTCCATATCCAGACTATCTTGTGGGCCTGTTCCCCTTCATCGCTTCTTCCCTTTCGCTTATCCCGGAGGGTCGCTAATTTCTCATTTTTGTTTAGAATTAAGAAAAAAAAAAGCTTTCCCTTGATTATATTCATTGACCAATCAGGAGCTAGAGGTCAAGTTTGAAATAAACGGCTGCACAAACCCTGATATTTCTTAGTGAGGCGTGGGGTAGGGCAATAATGGGTAGATGGAACAAATAAATAAAAAAAATAATTGTACCTAGAGCGGCAACTCAAACATCTGGGTGCTGTAAACCGAGTTTCGTGCGCTGGCTCTGGCGGGTAAAATAGGGAAGCGTCAGCAGTTGCGGAGAAACGGAATCTAAAGGCTTTTGAGGAGGACACACTAGGTATGCAAAGTCGAAACTCGAGACGTGTCTCTTTCCTCCAAGTCCTTCTTTCCTCTCCCTTCTCTATCATCCACAGTTCTACTCTCCTCGAATCCTCTTCATTCTCCTGCCCCGCCTTGACTTCAACTCCTACCAGCCGCCCAGTCATTCTGTGTGACTGCTCTGCTCTTTTAGCAGACACAAACGGAGGTGTCCCAAAACCATTTTTATTTTCGGTTTTATACGTATAGATCTGCGCAGAGTATTAGGACTCCTTTGTCATCCCTTCCTCTTGTCCTCTTTCCAGCGACCTTTTTTCTCCACGTTTTCTTGCCTCTTTATCCTTTCCTGCAAAAATCCGAACCGGAAAAGCGGGGGGTGGGGGT